>NW_026622763.1:84845048-85171798 GCF_023065955.2 Ursus arctos | reverse complement strand
ATGAGTGGATATAATTTGGATATATTTCATATATATAATGCATATGTGTATAAATATAAATAAAAATTACAAGGATGACAGGAACAGTTCTAGACTTTGGAATACACCAACAAACACAATATGTAATAAGTGAGCTATAAAATATGTCAGATGGTGATCGATGCTATAACATAGATGGAGGAAGAAAGGAAAGACGAAAGGAAGGAAGGAAAGAAAGGGAGGGAGGGAGAGAGAGAGAAAGTTAAGGAAAGAAAAAAAAAGAAGAGGAGAAAGAATCAGTAGTTCAGAAAGGATTCAGTAAAAATAGGGGTTGACTTCGCTGGGAAATTGAGATTTGAGCAAAAACTGAAAGAAGGTAAAGGGACAGGCCAAATTGATTTACTATGTAGAAATTTCTTAAAAAAAAAAAAAGACGTATTTATTTATTTGAAAGAGAGATTGAGAGTGCAAGTGTATATGCACCTGGGGAGGGGCAGAAGGAGAGGGAGAGGATTTCAAGGGGACTCCCTTCTGAGGGGTAGCCCAAGGTGGTGCTTGATCCACGACCCTGAGATCATGACCTGAGCTGAAATCAAGAGTCAGAGGCTTAACCAAGGGAACTACCCAGGTGCCCCCTATGTAGAAATTTCTTTTAAAATACTTACAAAAGAAATTATTTCAAAATTTAATGTTACCCAAATTGCAAGTACAAATATGCCCTCACAGGTGCACAAGGGTGACTCAGTCCATTAAGCATCCGACTCTTGGTTTTAGCCTAGGTCATTATCTCTTGATCATGGGATCGAGCCCCAAGTTGTGCTCTGTGCTCAGCTCGGAGTCTGCTTCAGATTCTCTCTCCTTCTCCGTCCTCTCTCTTTTTCTCTCTCTAAAATAAATAACTTAAATTTTTAAAAAAATGCACTCACAGATCCAGACCTAAAATTTGTCTTTGTCAAAATTCTGTAAGATGTTAAGAAGTATCATATAACTTTATTTTTACAAAATAAAAACAAGGCAGAGAGAGAGTCTAAGTGTTGTTTCTGTTTAAACTCTATTTGATGTTTGTGTTGCTTGCACTACATAGGTAGGAATGTCATCATGTCCAGTAGAAGAATATAGTTCATATTTAAACATTATGCACTATTTTATGCATATGATAGTCATGTTCAATTAAAAAGGATCCAAGTGAAAATATGGAATCATGAAGTAATCAATAGCAGAATTTAAGGAACATTTAAATCTAGTAATAGACACTCACGGTAATTCTGTTATTTGGATTTTGATATGCTCTGTTTCTTGGTATTTTAATATTTGTCTATTTACAAATTTTTGTGCCCTTTGACTCTCTGCATTTTTTTAAATTATTTTTATTTGAGAGAGAGAGAGAGAGAGAGAACACTAGCAGAGTGGGGAAGGGCAGAGGGAGACGGAGAGAAAGTCTTAAGCAGACTCCACACTGAAATCTCATGACTCTGAGATCACGACTTGAGCTGAAACCAAGAGTTGAATGTTACCCAAGTGTGCCACTCAGGCACCCCTGTATATTTTTTTCTTTGACATGTGCATTAAGCAGTCAACAAATAACTTCCAATGAATTGGCAACATATGATTTATTTAGTTGGAGAGGATGCTCACTTTCTTGTTTACTGAATGCCAAGCACTGTACCAGTCGCCAAGGATAAAAACATGAATAAGACAATGGACTTCAAAAAAACTACTCTAATAGTTTAGTAGGGGGAGCAAACATAAAAAAAAGATACAATATATTATGATAAGTGAAATAATAATAGGTAACAGTTGCTGACCACTATTAACAGGGGCCATGTTAAGTGCTTTATACCTATATCTCTATTTATCTTCAGTCCCATTAGATAGGTACTAATACTAAATCCATCTTAAAACTGGTAAAGTGAAATACAGAGATATTCAATAACCTGCCCATATCACAAGAATAGAGTTTGGGTTTGAGCCTAGACTTTCAGACCACATAGAATCTGCATTAACTTTCTCCCTTGTTCAGAAGAAATAGTGATAAACTAACTCATCCTAGAGATACATCTGGAGTTTTCAGAGAGAAAGTGATACCTGAACTGGGTCTTATAGATGAGTATTTGCTAGGCAAAGAAGACAGGAAGGGTTTTAGCATGGAGGAAAGCATTATAAAAAGGCAATGAGAATCAAAATTGGAAATGATACAAGAAATCAGGAATCGCAAGTGTGACTGTGTGTGGTTGGATGTGAGAAGCATCATGAGAGATGCCAGTAAAGACAGAGATGGTGTTTAATTGATGAAGGACTTTAATCTCTTGCTCAGGGTTTACTCTATTAGTGCAAGGATGACAAGTTTTATTTGCAAAACAACACTGATTTATAGGCAGTGGCTTATATTTTCAAGTCATTGTTTTTAGAGCAGCAGGGTGGATTAATGGGGATCTGAGAAACCTTTTAGAAGGCTATGTAGTCATTTAGAGTAGAAAGGAGGGACGGTAATGAGGAATATTACTTGGCAATTTTATTTGGTAATTTTACTAGGTATGAGAAGCAAGGGTGAGGAGAAAGAAATAGAAAACACGTCCCCAGTTTTTAGCTAAGCTACTGAATGGATGGTGCTACCAATAATCAAGAGAAGGGAACAAAGAAGAGAGAGATGCCTGATGGGTGAAGATGGGTAGTTATGTTCCATATTATACATCTTGGGATATCTAAATGGGGTCTTCTGTAGGCAGCTGGTAATAAATGGTGCTGCTCAATAGAAAATTCAGATTTGGACCTTATGTCATCTACCTATAGGCAGTATACAAATAGGGCAAGGATGATTTCATCCAGGCATGAGCCCGTCACCCAGAGAAAATTGACAAGACTAACTCTGGGCAATGCTGTTGTTTGAAGGACAGACTTTGCTACAGTTGCCGTGAAGGAAGCTTTGAAGAACTGGTCAAAAAGATGAGGGAAATCAAACTGAAGGGAAGTATGGAAGCCAAGTCGTGATGTCCTATACATATTCTGTAACATTCATTTCTCTAAATACTTTAAAAATCTCTCTTTGGAATAAGTGAGATATAAGTGTCCCCCAAAGCTATAATTTTGATGTCCAGCCCATAGCACTGATTTTTACTAAAGCGTACCCTAATATAGTGCTGTCAGCTTGGATCAAAGGACATTATAAGAAAAGACCAGTGGAAATTTGTGTTACATCTACCATGAATGTCTCTCTCCCCCCCCTCCTTCCCTCCATCCCTCCCTCCCTCCCTTCTTTCCTTCTTTTGAGGATGTTGCTCTGTTCCCTACACAGGAAACTTGGTAGAAATTTCACTTAAATCTCAAGAAAAGAAACAGTTATGCTACTACTGACCAGTTATCTATATCTGTATCTGTATCTATATCTATATTTATCTATCTACTTGATATGAATCATGTAAGATGTAATGTGAATCATGTAAAAGTTTGTTTCCCTTTTTGCATTGACTCTAAACAGCTGAGATTATTTCTGGGGATACCCTCTGTCATAAAACCGTATGCACATGGTGGATCGACTCGCTACTGACTCCATCTTTTGCAACCTGCCAAAATGCCTCATTCAATTATTTCAAATTTGATTCTTTCCTACTAAGTTGTGTGATTGTTTGGTAAGACTCTATAAGTGTTTGCTGAAACATGAAAGAAAATAAAAACAATATATGTGTTAATTTTGAAGGCGTTTGTACAGTGATACAGACTTCATTCGGTAAATGTTAGCTGAATTGAGTCAATGGTGGGTTGAGTATTTTTACTGGAGAGCTCAGCTTTCCTCAGCTACTTCAAAGCACCTTAGAAGTTTCTCTTGGTGACTGACTTTGATCAGGGTCCCATCTCTGTCTTCCACAGTGACAAGGACGGTGTGTGCAGAGCAGTGTGATGGCAGGTGCTATGGGCCCTATGTCAGTGACTGCTGTCATAGAGAATGTGCTGGGGGCTGCTCGGGACCGAAGGACACAGACTGCTTTGTAAGTCTTGGAGCTTTCCTTCTCCTTCTCCCATCTCCCTCCTTCCTGGTTGGACTCAGGCACATTGAATCTTTAACATTAAAATAAGATCAAGTTTAACCATTTTAGGATTAAGAAAGATCCTCTGCTTTCCTATAATTCATTCCCTCACTGGGTGGCTATTGATTAACTAGGATTGTTCTGTTCTACTAAATGAATTATGTCTTTCTGATGTAATTTATAATACAGGTGAGATGTATTAGAAAAATGTGAAGAGGAACATATTGAGATATCTTTTTAAAAGCTGACAGTGTCCTTTCAAAATTTACATTGATTACCTGTTTATGTTGTTGCATAAATGAGTTTTCCGAGGGGGGCTCTTGAATTTTATTTCTTGGATTTAAATTTTAAGATTATAGTTATAGATTTCAGGATTATGCATAAATTCACAAATTGAACTATTTCCCAGTTTATTTTGTTTACAAGTTAATATTATTCATAATTAATAAGATTTATAAATGTACGCTTAAAGCAATTTATATGCTAATCTGTGTGATTTTTATTTTAGAAAGGGACACTTTTCTTTCCTTAAAATTAACATTTATAGCTTGTTGGGGACATGTTTTAATTACATTTTAATATCGCTGATTCAGTTCTTTCTGTTCTTTTGAATACAAATAGTTCTGTGAGCTATAGTTAACACAATTTCACATACAGACATTATTTTCATTTTAAGCTAAAAATCATAAAATAAGAAATTGTTTTTGCTCTTAAAAATGAACACAGAAATTCATTTCTTTTTTCCCATTTTCAAATATCTAGTGAATACACACATATATATTTAGAACCAAATATTTTTTCAAATTGACACTTAACTCTGAAAATAAGCAAAACATAAATTAAAGGTCTTATGACATAGTCATTTCTTAATTTTCTTAATGTCACAGGAAACTTAATTTGTCGACCCTAATCCTATAGTGAAACAAAAGTATATATTGCAGAAGTGAGTAGTGAGGAAAAAGAAAAGAAACATGTTAAAAATTTAAGGAAGATGCTTTAGCAGGCCTTGAAGTGAGACCTTTTGCCTTGCCTGTCACCAGACACGCGGTAAAGCTTGATGTCGAGGACACTGAGCAGGTGCTAACAATTACAAAACAGTAACAACAAGAAACACCAACAATAGCCATAACTTTCACTTAGAAGTTTTTCATTGCATTTGTTTTCATGGTTCCATTATCGTAATAAGCAGAGTGCTGGGTGAGTCTCAGAATTCTCATTTCATTACTTTTATGGAATGGTCCAATGACTCCACTTTGGCATTTGATACAGAATGTTCAAGAATGCCAGACTGAGGCCTTGGTGTAAGTTACGTTGCATGCTGTCTGGAAGGTAAATGTGTTTGATTCCTTCAGTTTATGTCCCTTTGTTGCCAAGCAATCTGTGCACAACATTGCATAAAGTATGTTCGTAAAGCAATTACGAGGACACATGAAGTTTTATAGCCATAAATTAAAACTTACTGAGTTTTGTAGATTGCTTTTTAATAGATTCTTCCTGGAAAATGTCATCTTAGTGAATAATGTATCATGAGTGAGTCTCGTTCTGATTATGCCTCTAGTAGACCATCATCAGGGAAGTGTCATGTTGGTGATAAAGTGCTTGCTAAAACAACAATTGATGAAGAAAATGTTTTGTGGAAACAGAATGAATTAGTGCTTATTAATAACCATACATACAATTTATGATGAAATATAAAATATAGCTTGAGTGCATATTGTCTCACTTTCTAAGGCCTCAATTATTCCTATGAAGGTTTAAGTTGTTTAATTAAGAGAATTAGTTCATCCACTCTTTTGAAAGATATGCTTTTATGTACTTATATATATATTCTATTTTTATACCAAGTACCTCTCAGGTGGTAAATTTGTTTTTTTAATTCTTCTCAAATGCTTTCGAACATGTTAACAAGTTGAGGTCTCAATACAAATATATAAGTCAGCAGAAACAAATTGTTTTGTTTGAACTTGATGACTTTCAGTAAATGGTGTGGTATTATGAAAAAGACCACATAGGAAATGGCAGCACATTATTTAATTATGAGATAAGATAGGGCTTCTCTTCGTTTTGGCATTACATTCTCCATATTTACACTTGACAAGTCACCTGCCAGAGCCTTTTCTTCAAGTCCAGTTTAAATCGCTATCACAATGTTTACTCATTATACAATGGTGATGAATGTGCTTACCATGTCACTTAACCGCACTGAACGTTTCCAAACACCAGTTTTAAGGAAAGTCTAGACTGTTGAATTGGGGGGTTAGTTGTTAGTGCCAGACTCTAAGACTCAACATAAACCCTTTGAATAGTGTGAGTTGAAATGATTTTTCACTATTAGCCAATGTTAATAATTTAAACCAATTATTAGTTTGGAGATTACTGGGTAGAGACTAGGTAACTTGAATATCAGTGTATTTGTATAGATTGTATATTCATTGACATTAGAAAAACAGTTTTGTAAAATTTTCGAAGTTCCAAACAAATTTGAACTTAAAAATGAGCACTTAATGACTATAAAGCTGTCAAATTTTATGCTTTTTATGAAATATAAGAATAGAACATACACGTATTTTATATAAATATAAATATAATAAGCAAAGAACACAACCTTCTAACAAAGCTCTTAGAGCAGTGTTCCTTTAACAAGTATTATGAAGGTTTTCGTTAGATGAAATTAATATTTGCTATGTTGCAGGCCTGCATGAATTTCAATGACAGTGGAGCATGTGTTACTCAGTGTCCCCAAACTTTTGTCTACAATCCAACCACCTTTCAACTGGAGCATAACTTCAATGCAAAGTATACATATGGAGCATTTTGTGTCAAGAAATGCCCACGTAAGTAACAAGATAAGAATAACCAAATTAATTAGATCATCATTTAAAAACACACAAAAATTACATACATTTATTGTAATTTAAAATTTGCGGCAATATTGTGAATTACTTGGCTATAGGTACTATTGCTACCATTTCACTAATAAGGAAATTAAAATTCAAAAAATAAAAGTGATTGGTCCAAAGTCTCAGCAAAGGGATGGCATATTTGAGGTTAGAGTGTAGTGTCATTGCCTTGTAAACTTACTGTTTTCACTGTACCTCCGTGTGTTTGTACATGATGCTGTTTCTCATTAAAGTGATTAGTCAAGTGGGAGCAAGCTTTGTAATGAATGAGATCTGCTCTAATCACAGTGAATTTTTACCTAATATCCTTTCTGATTACTTATTTGTAAAAAATGTATAGAATTATAGTTTTAATATCAAATCTAATCTTGAACAATAACAATAGATGTGAGGGCCCATTTAGAGGTCTTTACAGAATTGACAACTCATCCTGGTGATTCAAAGTAACCAGTTTTGCTTTTATCAATAATTCAGTAACTATATGTCTTCATAATTGCTCCAGTCAGTTTCTTTGCTTGGAATGAGCTATGGGAAATTATTTCTTCATTGTTTTATCTACTGGAAAAACTGAAAAAAAAAATCACCACATTTGTCCATATATTCATTTAAAAGGAGACTGTTTTATAAGCTACAGCATACCACTATTATGGTTTTCTTCATTTTGTGCCTGTGATTGAATAGGAAGCGTAAAGGACGTGGGATTAGAGCGGCTGTGGGTTCTGGCTTTGCCCACTCGTGTGATTTTAAATGAACTATTCAGTTTTTTGTATTCTCCTCTTTAAGATGTGGCAATATGTGGTAATAATCATAGCTTTCTTCTCTCCCAGAGTTATTATAATGATCAAAAGGATGGGGAATAAGAATCAGAGGGATAGCATATAAAAACAAGTCTTTGAACACAATGACAATTCTAGTCCTTATTATTAAATATTTTTACACTTGTTAAAAGAATAATTATTTATACAAGCTT
The DNA here is from genome assembly GCF_023065955.2 of Ursus arctos. Lineage (NCBI taxonomy): Eukaryota > Metazoa > Chordata > Mammalia > Carnivora > Ursidae > Ursus > Ursus arctos. Next base: position 85,163,927 of record NW_026622763.1, on the reverse strand, counting down.
TCAACACCTAACTTGTGGCAAGTGGCTAAACATTGAGAACTCTTTTGTGAAATTACACGCCCAGTTTCCTTAGATATGATAACTCCTAAATTTCCTTGCTTAGAATAGTTAAGGTCAACAAATTACAGACTAATTTAAAACACTTCAGTATTTATCTAAGTAAACTTCCAATATTTGAAGGGCCCTGCTTATAAGGCATGGTTTGCTAAACTGTAACTATCTTGGAAAAACAAAGACATTTTGCTTCTAAATACTGCTCTACAATCCTTAATCTCGAATTCTAAAATTCTAAAACTCCAGACAAATATTTTTTGGAACTCATTTGGCAGCAAAATCTGAAACTAACTGATATGAGGGTCTTTATAATTTGTATTTACTCCACTTGGCATATATTGTGAAAATGTAGACGTGTTTAAATATGGGGTATTCCTGTGAAGATCTTGCAGAAAGGATGGTTACATGATATATGGTACATTCACTTGTTGCAGGTTGAATTCCCCTCAAACAGAGATTACGTTGTTAAGGAGGAGTATTCTCAGCGTGAAGACATGAAGGAGACAGGAAGGGAAAAGCTGTGATGCAGTCTCAACCATGTACTTGTGTGTGTGTGTGTGTGTGTGTGTGTGTGTGTGTGTGTGTGTGGTGCACGCCCCCTGGTGGATAACTGGGTATATCATGATCACACTGTACCCACTCCCATGGATCCGTATACATTCCTCTCTACCCCAGACTCCTTTCCATCCAGATTTTCCAGTCTTTCTTCTCCCAGGGCAAGCCACTGCTCATGAGTCCATATTTATTCTAAGCTCAGGTCACTTCCAAAGTAAATGATCATTTGAACTACCCAGAACCGTGCCCACTGGTAGGATTTTTTTCCTTGCCACCATCTTTCTAGTTCCCTAGTCAGTGAGGCCACAGAGCAGCTGCCGTTCATTTTGAGCTGCTTGCATCCACATACCAAACTTAGTTTTTGTCCTCCCTCTGTTAGCTTGTCACAAGTGCCCTTTCTTGGTCCCCATGCAACCATATGTATGAGCTGAGTGAGAGGTGCCCGCACAAGGAGTCTCGGCTACCTGCTTATGCAGTTTACTTGTGCCTCTGCCCAGACTCATATCCAATCTTAAATGCACAGCTACTATCTTATAGTGGATTCCTGTTGGACCTGCCCAATATGTTGACGTGGTTTGAATAAAACCTGATTTATGATGGGCAGTTCTGACTATAAGATCAATCAATGACCCATGGTTAGGGGCTCTATCTCTACCAGGACCCAGAAGCATATCAGGAGCTGTTTATTAAATGGTGTGTAATTCTGTGCTACAGATGGCATGAATTAGCTCTAGAATCCTAGAGGTCTCTGATACGATTTTCCAGCAGGGACTTGCCATAACTCCATTTGGCATATTTTCCACCAGAGACACTCCTAACATCATATAGCCTCTTGGGTTTGTTTGTTTATTTGAGAGAGAGAAAGAGTGTGAGCGGGAGAGGAGTAGAGAGGGAGAGAGAGTGAGGGGGAAAGAATCTCAAGCAGACTCCACTCTGAGCATGGGACCCCAACTCAGGGCTGGATCCCAGGACACCAAGATCATGACCTGATGTGAAACCAAGAGTCAGAAGCTTAACCAACTGAGCCATCCAGGCGCCCCACCTCTTGGATTTTATGACCCAAGTAGTAGAAATGCTTGCATCCCAGACTGGACCTGTACCATATGCCTTTCCTGGTCTGAGACCCCTTCAAGGCTGGAAGCCTTCCATACTACTGAATATTAGGCCAGAAGCAGTATGTCCAGACAGGGAAGGATACAGCCCTTAAAATATTAAGCAGCCTAGCAGGTGTTGTGTTTTCCCTTTACTGTGGGAGGCTCTACATGCAATTATTTGTTCTTTTTTTGGTGGGGGAGGCAATGTCCTGGCATATTTCAGATCACTGGAGCCCTAAACATTTTATCAATGCATCAGGTAATCGGACACTCCTGGTTTATGTAGTATACTTTCTTAAAGTCCTGCCTTTCAAATTCCATTTGTTTCTTCCTATAAAACTATGTAACAGTTTCTATGGCATTCCACTGAAAGACAGAACACATTTTAAACATTTCCTCCTGGATATGAAGTGCACTCTCTCAATCCAAGGCAATTCAACTTCAGCTTCATTTGTGCTTCATGTAACTGGAAGTATTTTTAGACTTCAGACTTGCATCATGACATGAAATGAAGTGGAACTATTGAAAAACACAAACTAAATGTCATGTAGTTTCCTAAGTCTATAAAAGAAATTCACTGTATCTTGGGGGCACTTCAGGATGTGGAGCAGTAGTCAAGCAAGGACTAACTGTTGTTAACACATGTTGCCCTTGGATTGGAATGTGGATGTTTCTAGATTCTATTTCAGGTGGAGATATTTAAACAGAGTTGTTTTAGGAAAGAGACAGACATGTATACTATCAATGATGCTAATCACTGTCAAGCCCTAAAGTACTTTGTTTTAAACTTGTTTGCCGACCATCAACAATATTGCTAATTTTACCTTTTTCTCAAATCAGATAACTTTGTGGTGGATTCCAGTTCTTGTGTGCGTGCCTGCCCTAGTTCCAAGATGGAAGTAGAAGAAAATGGGATTAAAATGTGTAAACCTTGCACGGATATTTGTCCAAAAGGTGAGTGATAGCTGAGATTATTTTGGCTAGCACAAGGACCGACTCCAAGGTTTTTCCGTTTATTTTGTAATGGACTGGCTAAGTTCACCTCTCTGAACACACACATACTTTTCCATGACTTTGAATAGTTCCCCAAAGTATCAACTGTCTTAACAGTGTGTAGTATCGATTGTGAATGATGTATACTAAATGATCCAGGTTAAACTGGAAGTTAACTTTGATAGAAACTCGGGAAAGAAGTTACATTTTATTCTATATGTAGCAAATCTTAGAAGTTATGCACATAACAAAAGAGTACACGATCATTTTAGCATCCATATTAATTGCTTGCCACTTACCTATGCTAAATGATCTGCTGTGCATATGAAGAGGTGCAAAGAGACAAATAGCATGATATTTACCCTCCAGGTCTTCAAAACTATTTTGAAAGATTAGATATATAAAATGACAAGGAAATTTACTGTAAGTATTAAATAAATGGTGCAGATAATTCCTGCTTTAGGATTTTAGTAGAGAAAGAAATCCCTTTTAGCTGTGATGCTCAAATTCCTCACCCAAATGAAACTTAAATTAAACAGGATGAAAGTACAGTCCAAATTTTCTGAGTGGTATTAAGCCTTCCAAAGTATCAAAGATCACCTTTAAAAAGGGCAAACTTCAGATTTATTTTTAAACTATATTCTCTTTCTCTTTCCTCTTTCTCTCTCTCCCCCTCCCCACCCCCACACATTTTATTTTGCTTGTTTTGTGTTTAAGTAGAGCCTTCAGAAAGTACAGGTAATACTCAATTTAAGAATTTAAGTATAGGGGCACTTGGGTGGCTCAGTTGGTTAACTGTCTGCCTTAGGCTTAGGTCATGATCTCAGGGGTCCGGGGATCAAGCCCTGCATTGGGCTCTGTGCTCAGAAGGGAGTCTGCTTCCCCCTCTTCTCACTCTTGCTCTCCCTCTGACTCTCCCCTGCTCATGCTGTCTAACCCACCCACCCCACCCTACCCCACTCAAATAAATAAACAAACTCTTTTAAAAAAATTTAAAAATAAATACTTAAATGGCTCTTGATTCCGGTTACAACTCACATCATTAGTACCTTATTTAATATATATTCTTAATTAGACCAATGTTTTTAAAATCATAGTTTGTAGACCATCATTAGGCTATGAAATTATTTCACTCAAGGGACGAGGATTTAAAACTTTAAAAATGATATTTTAGGGTGGATGAGAAAATAGTTGATTTTATGTGGCAAAGGCAGGTATTGATTGTTACAAGTTTTGTTTTAGTTACATATGTATTATGTGGGTATACTGGGACTTGATATAAGATATGATTCTTAATCATCATGGTCACTAGACTATAATGCAGGGACAGTATATTAAAGCAGGCCCAGCAGTTAATGTTGCACGAATAAATTATTATTTTATTTGTTAGAAAACTGTTTCTTTCTCATGAGGAACTCTTTTCATTTCATAATGAAAAAATACTGTTATTGTAGAATAAAAATGCAATGATTTATTGACTGAAAAAAAAGTTTCTCAACTCCCTGACTGTGAGTCTTGTTTCTACAGCTTGTGATGGTATTGGCACAGGATCACTGATGGCAGCTCAGACCGTGGATTCCAGTAACATTGACAAATTCATAAACTGCACCAAAATCAATGGGAATTTGATCTTCCTTGTCACTGGTATTCATGGGTCAGTATGAAATTTTTGCAGAAAATTATTTTATGAAGTGTAGACAAAGCTTAAGAGATGCCTTAGCTTTGTCTGTTTGATTCCCTTTGACCCAGATGAGTTCTACCCTTTGTTAATGCTCTTCTCCAACAAAATCAAATGCCAGATTTTACCAACAATGATAATAAAAACCACAGTTTTGAGATACATAGACTATGAGTTTAGTAACGACCTAGATGTGACAATATAAATTTGTATATAAACTCAAATGTGTTTGTGGGGTATTTTCCTCAAATCCACAGATTTCAGAAAACTTAGCATATTTTTAGATATGTTTAGGGAAACAGTGTCAATGGGTGAAGTGAGAAATTTTATTCAAATTCCTAACTGACTATTTCAGGAAAACATAAATTAATATTCATTGTAAAATATATCTCATAAACACAAATCAGTAACTTTAAATTCTCTTGAGCTTTCAGAAATTCTCTTTGGCCTGATGTATCTCTTTCTCTTTTTCTTAGGTTAGGAAATTAGTACTAGTATAGGAGAGCTAATAAATGAACGTCATTTTAGCGGTAAAAATTGTAACATTTTCTGGGATCCTTCATTACAGAACCACCTGCTGGCTTTAACTAGGAAAACAACCAAGTTTGTATTCTTTCAATTGTAATAAAAATGTCAATTTTTTACTTTTTATTTTATCTATTTATCTATATTACTCTTAATCCCTAAATATTAATGCTGCAGGCTACAGATAAAGAATATTACTCACATATTTCAGTTCAAAATCCTAACTCTAAACATATATCACTTCATGTCTAGAAGCAAAATAATTTAACAGATTATGAATAAATATGTCCAAATAGGAACAACAAGAGAAATAGAACAAAGTGTTTCTTTCCATGCAAATAAATTATAGTAGGTCTTACTGCATAAAGCATTTCTTTACTTTAAAATGTAGCTTTTAATATGGGTTCATGCCAGATACTATAATGGTATGTATACACTTTCTGCCCCAGATATATTATGTTCAGCCCAAGTAATGTTTAAAAAAATAAATATTTATGGTCAACATTCCTAACTGCTCTTTAAAAATATGTAGATTTGGTCACCCTTAGCACATACTTCTACATGGCAGCAATCTTTTGGAGCCGGGGTCATCCTAGCCATTTTGAAACAGGACAACCAAATTTAACAGAGTCACTACTAACTCTCTGAATCCATTTACACTGATATCCTCACCTCTTTGGCCCCAGTAGGTAGGAGACCTGGGTCAACATTTAGGTGTGTCTCTATAATCGAATGTATATATAACATTAACTAAAACAATATATCCACAATGTAACTATTTCCAAAAAACCAAATACCACCATGAATGAAAGATCATATCATGTTAACAGCATTTTCTGAGAAATAGGAAGACATATCCACTTAAATCACATTGCCCATTTCCACAGGGGTATAATAAATGAATTGGCCTCAAGTCCATCAGTGTGAGGAAAGATTTGAAAACATAGTCTCATAAATGTCATTAGAGTTGTTTTCATTCTAAGCAGACCCAATATCCATCTTTTATATATTAAGTATATTCATATTTCCTTTTCAATTATGAAACAAAAATTGTGGATGATATAGCCTACCTATATACATAATTTTATAAAGTGATTCTAATTCTCTAATTGTAATTTAGAAAAAAAAAACAAGAAAAGTAATAGATAATAAAATATGTACTGATAGGAAAATGCTCAGCTTCTACCTACTTGTAATGAAAGTTTGGATTTATGAGAAATAAGATTAGAAGTCATTCTGTGCAAGAACTATGGGGGAATAAAGAACAGAGGAATAGCTGACCACTGGAATAAGAAATAAGTAACAGATGTATTGTTATTGGACAAGAGGAAGACGGAAATAAATATCATTCAAATAAAGGCAACATGACTGCAGAATTACACACAGTCATGGTATGAACAACTATGAAGTTTGTGCTCATGGGTCCTTAACTGAATGGGACATTTTAAGGTTGTTCAAGACATAGGGCAAACCTTTGCTGTGAAACATTTAATTTTCAAAAACCTATAATGTCCCCCAATTTCTGTTACAACTAACATGCCTCTCCAAATGTCCCAGCTTCCCTTTAGTTGGGTGATACTGCCCCCTTTGAGAACCACTGCAAGAATTCTGTGATACTAGAAGGATTATGAACCAACAAAGCAACCCACTGATGGTTAATCTTGTAGGTGAACCATGGGTGGGGAAGTTCAATGAAGATGATCTAATGCAGTTCAGAATTGTTATTTTAGTCTTGGTTCCTTATGGAGCATATTTATCAAAAGTCTGTATTTATACTAATTGTAAAATGGTTTTACATATTCTGAATCACCTGACATCCAGAATAGGGGAAATATTCATCAATAAATGCAAAAAAAAAAAGGGAAGAAGATAGATCAAGATATAAAAATATATTGCACAATAGACACCATATATTCACAAATTTTTGAGAAGAATCATTACAAAGTATTAGATTAATCCAGACTTTCAAGGAAAACAACCTTGCTAATTCATTCAGGTGAAAATGAGTTATAGAAAATTGACTCACATGATTAGAAACAGACAGGTAAACAAAGCCTCTCTTAAAAATGAGCTCAGAAAGTAAGAATTGAAGTTCCTACTTTAGTAATTTGATCCAGACTTGACTAGAGTTTGATTTGAGGCTCTGCCATAGACAATTTTACTGAGTTGCTGGGCTTCCACTATATGTCAAATGTTCAGTTTCTTCCAATGTAAAATTGAGAATTGGGTTTATAATCAATACCTACCTTCTCTGATTATTTCAGGGATAAAAAAAAATATTTTTAAGTGCTCAGCCAAGTACCTGATATATTGTAAAACATTAATAAGTGGTACAAAAAGAAAAAAAAAATACAGGGGGAGGAAAGGAGGGAGAGAAAAAAGGGAGAGAGAGAATTTTAAAAAAAGTGGAGGAGGAGGAGGCAGGTCTAAAGAAAAATCTCAGTGACTATATCTAGTTATAGCACAACATGCAGTGTAACAGATATTATTTTGTAGACTCCTGAAAACCAAACAAAGGCAAAGTTATTTTCATGGCAATATTTCCTTTACGATAAGCCATACTCCTTCCTTAGTCCAGAAGGCTATTATTTCTTCTTTATCATAGCACTTAACTTGGAATATTTTAATACTAACATTATAATTAATATTATTGTGTCTCAACCATAATATATAAGGCATTTTCCAGGACAAATATACATGTTATATTTTATATTTCTTATTCTCAATTTTATGCCAGTATGAAACATATATTCTGAAGCCTTTCTCTTGATCTTAGGAAAGTTTTGATAAAATGTTAATTCAGTAGGTCTAAGGCATCTTATAAATGTATAGGCATTATGTGTATTCATGTATACAATGTATGCATGTGTGGAAAGAGAGATTTTAAATGTAACATAGAATATTATAAGCAAAAAAAATTCTAGAAAATTAAAGGCATATTTTACTCACTTAATTCCCGTTACCATTGATCTTTTATTATTTTTCAATGGGATGTATGGTTTGAGTAAAATAGCTTAAGCTAATAGGTAAAATTCATAATTAGATGAGATTATACTTTTCAAAAACAAGTTTCTGCAAAAAATAAACTTACTGTCAATTTGTCAATTATAATTTTAATATGTAAAAGAACTCAAGAAAGTTAATTGGCATGATCAGTTTATAGCACAATGGTGTCATTGCCAGAAATAGACTAGGTGCTCTTACTCCTTTATTTAGAATGGGAACCAAGGCAAACCTGTGTTCAGGGTTATCCATAGGAATGTTCACCTTTAATCTCTTGTCATGTTTGAGGATAGTCATGCGCATGTACTTAGAGTAACAAAATGCTCACCAAATAAGCGTGTTCATGCTGTGTCGCAGGGAGACACAGACAAGAAAGTGCTTAGATAAGAGAGTGCAATGATGATATACAATGGAAAAGAGAGAATGGGTTTGGTGAAAAATAAAGCAATTTCAATGCAATTGTAAAAATACATTTCTCTCTATCCTGAGCTTTATTTTGGATCACCAAACACAATGACACGAAACACACTTCACATGGCTCTGAATTTAGCTAGGGAAGTTCTCAATTTTAAAGTACTATGGATTTCAAGTGGCTATAGGATGCAACTCCCTGCAGGTACTTTGAAGTTGGTAAGTAGGATTCTGTCAACTTATTTTATGAGAGTCCTGAATCTCTAAAATTAAGTATATAAAACTTCTGTGGTCCATTGGGCTTCATATGAACAGTCCAGAATTCATTTCATTCCTGGCAACTTGGAAGTGTTCTCGGTAAAGGTTTGGACTGACCCCATTATTGTGTGCTTGCCCTGAATTGTGAGTGTTTCTCAATAAAGCCAAAATATTTGATTATATGACAAGAGCTGTTCTATACACTGCTTTTCATCAAACAACAAATATTGAAGCTCATTCTACCACTGCTGCAGAGCTGATATTTTCTCTGCATACAGAAGTCTTTGCACATTAAAAAATGATAACAACAAGATTTTTCTTGCATGGTGAACTTAATTTCTTGGCTTCACGTTGATCAAAAGCATAGTATTTCATTCGATGTATCTTCAGTTATAAATAGAGCAAGTTTGCCAGAACATTTAATTTAGACTTTAAGCTTTTCAGAGACATTCATATCACATTGAGGAAAATCTTAATTATGTGTGAATTATAGGGAAACTCATAGTGTTTCTCTAAGCCTTCTAGAACACTCTCTGTTAAACTAGTGGTACATTGTATCAATTATACTTCATAGATTGAAACAGTATTTAATCAAGCATAGTTTTTGTGGTTTTGTTTTGTGTTTTGTTTTTCGTATTTTTTAAAGATATAGGATGGTTCACAGTATAGAAGCATATGCAGATAAACCAAGTTGAGAGAGCCAGTAAAATGGGGTTCCAGAGATCAAGGTTGCTGGAACTAATAGTGTTTTCAAGGTCCTAATGCAAGGATGAATTAATGTCAATGGTTTCAGACTCAAATTCCTAGAAGACAGGCCGAATGCCTTTCTGTTTGTCAAGGGACTGTGGAGCATCTTGATTGATAGCCCTATTAAGGCCACATGCGATGTATCACTGCATCCTATTGTTTACCCCCCAAGTGAAAGAGAAGGTTCTCAAAGATGTAAAACAACAGATGTCCACAGCAAGATTAAAGCTCAGGTGATTGCTACAGATGGATACATGCTTCTAAAAAAACCTAAGTTCATTGTTCTTAGGTTTGCTTTCTTGGAGAAGTGGTCAATGAATAAGATTTAATTTTGCTCTGGAGGGTACATATTGATATGAGGTCTCTACTTGCCCAGGATAGCACAGATCATATTTCAAAGTAATAAAACTTAAAAAAAACAAGTATTCCTTAAAACAGCTGAAAATATTGGTTGAATTAATGAGAAATATTTGGTATTATTTGCAAGTATGCAATTATTTGGTATGGTCAGTATATTATACATGAAAGGTATCTTCCTAAGAAGAAAACTTCTGAAAAAAATCCAATAAATATTTAATTTTAAAAGGTATTTTATGTTCATTTTTGAAAAGAAAGGGCATCTATATATCAATAATATTAATTACAAAGATATATTTATGCATTAGGAGATGGCATTTTTAAAAAGCTCCAAAATTTACACCTTTGGATATTATTATATTTGTTATAAATTTTGTTTCAGATGTTAGTATGATTCATAAAGATGGAAGCAAATATTTCCTGTGCTATAAAAGCAAATATAAATAAACAAGATTGCTCTAAATAATCCTTATGAAGAGTAACTTTCATACAATGTTATGAAAATTTAGTATTAAATGTAAGGATATAGCAAAAAAGAAGAAAGTGATTTCTTGTGTTTGTTTTTATCCATCTTGTGAAATTGTAGGTGCTATTAACAATTTAGGATGCTTTGAGGAGCCCAAAAGGCAATTGTTGTCACCATAATTATTTGCAGAGTATATTTTTCCCAATTAAGAAGAAAACTTTAAAGGCAAAATAAAATAAAATTATTTATAAATAGACTTGTTATATTTGGAGGTTTCTTTAGGATAGTCAAACTGGACCATTCCTCTAGAACTAGAATAGCCTTCAATGAAGAACTCATATTTGATATGATAAATGTCCTCAAAGCACCTTTTAATCCTCCTCCACATGTAGCATAACAAACTTTGGACAAGGAATTGCTAATCTTTCCATTGCTACTTAAAATTCAATTTGAATGAACTAACTATAGTTACATCTTATGTTTTCACTCCTTTATCTAATTTAAAATTTGGCTGCATTTCTTCCTGACTCTCTAGGGACCCTTACAACGCAATTGAAGCCATAGACCCAGAGAAACTGAATGTTTTCCGGACAGTTCGAGAGATAACAGGTAATTTTTAAAAGTGCGATTGTGGTGCTATGAACTATGTGACTTTTAGTGTTTTCCTGAAAATAGTACATAATATTGAAATCGGCAACTTATTTTCAAAGTGAATTCTAGTTTTAAAAATGCATGTGATTTTAAATGATGGGTGTCTTTATTCCTTAGCCTCTGTGCTCATTGTGAAAACCCATGGAATTTATAAAATAAAATATCCTTGACATTTTTATGTTATTGTTTTTGTGTCAACTGATCTTTTGATCCATGTTTTTCTAGGTACTTTTTCATAAGAAGTACTATTGAGCGTGGACAGCAGGTGGCAGTCATTTAGCCCATATTTATGGAGCACCTGTTCAGGGCTGTTATATATAGTAGCTGATAGGGGACTCATAGACATGAATTGGATATGGATTTGCTATCAAAGAATGAAAAATCAGATGAGAAAGATTAGGTATATACAGAATGCATTAGGCTGCAACGCAGGCAAATGATGTCATAAGTGTAGAGATATAGTAGTAAAGGATTTCCAGAGAAATTAAAACTATATTTTTCCCTTTATGTAATTAGACTAAGTAGTTTTGATTTTAGAAGAATGAATCAAATTAAGGATCATTTAATTCTTTTTACATATATAGTTCTATGATTCTGTGTGTCTGAGAACCTAGATTTTTGGTGTTTATTAGTTTGGTATTCATTATCTACTGAGTATTGTGGCCCAGGAACATTGGGTAAGACACTCAGTCTTGGAAGAAGAACTATGAGATAGAATAGAATGACTCAAAATAGGAGTATTCAGTCTTTCTTTCTTTCTTTCTTTCTTTCTTTCTTTCTTTCTTTCTTTCTCTTACCTCATATCTTTCAAGACATTTTCATCACATTTCAAGGATACTCAGTATTAAACACAGTTACTAAGGTAATGATATTCTGAGGTGTTTTTATTGCCCTTGTCTTTTTTAGGTTTCTTGAACATACAGTCATGGCCCCCAAACATGACTGACTTCAGTGTTTTCTCTAACCTGGTGACCATCGGTGGAAGAGTCCTCTATAGGTAGGTGTATATGTTCAGAGATGCAGGGCTTCCAGATTTCAAGACTAATGTCATGTGTACATATGTCAAAGTTTCAGCCTCACTGATTCTAGAAATATTGGGTTTCCATTTTTAATTACAAAGGTAAGCCCAATGAAAAATACCCCTGGTTGTGCTTTAAAGTATGCAGGATACAAAATAAATAAATAAGTAAAGTATACAGAATAAACAGTTTGATTTTTCAACTGCTTCTCACTTTTGCAGGTAGGGAGTGCATAAAATCAAACCTTTGTTTTTGAACATATGTTATCATAACTAAAAACTAACATGGGATGACTAGATAATGGCTTAGGTGTGTGGGATACAAATGCTAATTTAGCAGAAGGTTCTTGTTTCTGGTGCCATCATTTGAACCACGGATCATGGGGCTAATATGTCAGGACTTGGCCCACTCCTCTATGTGCAATGCTGGCTAATAGCGGTCAGAAAAAGCAGGGCTCCAAAGCACACTGTTCTAAAGGTCTAATATCAATATTTTAATTCACATAATAAAAATGTGTGAATTAATATTTAGTAAGCCACTGCTTTATTTTATTTTAGATTTCATCTGTATGAGATTCTTATTTATGAACAGTTAAAAGTTGATTTACAAAAAGGGATTTAGATTTCATTTTTTCTACTTAAATCTGAAAGATGCCTTAAATCAATACTGTCACCAAATATTGCATAATAATATTTCACAGAAAGTCCACTGAATTTTGCATTAAAACAGGTATATCTGTAAGATTTTAAACTGTGAAGGGGAAAAGTTCTTAATAAAAACGCATAGTGGAGAGATACTGTCTATCCAAGTGCTACATGCAACTAAATTTTACTATTCATTGAATCAAATGTTAAAAATATGTCAAGCATAATTATGTTCACATTTTAATAAACAACTCAAGATGGTTATGATGGGAACACAGATTTCAGAGAATGAATTACATCTCAGTTGAATACACATGTACTGAGTTTTATATATACATATGTATGCATGTATATATATGCATGTAAGTATATAGGTAGGTATGTGTGTGTATATATATCTCTGTATATTTATTTATATACACACACACACAACACATGGAAAAAATCCTGAGTATTGTCAGCAAAGTATATTTAGATTTATAAATAAAAAGGGGACAGCTTTGATCTCCAAAATGTAAAATATTGTTCATTAGTTGATTGAAATGTGGGAAACAGATGATTCTTTAGAGAATAGAAAAGGAATTTAATTACAAAATGTAGACTATGTTAAAATAAAACAATTTCCTTGAAATGATAATTTCTTTCCACAGTATAGTTGTTATTTAACTTTTAGGGATGCTTTCCCCAGTTGTTCAAGCCTTCTGAATATTTTTTTTTTAACTTTTAGCTTAATTTCATTCTTCTCTTTAATTTTTAATGTCTCCTATCTTTACTTATACATTCTTCAACTATTACAATCACACTTTGGTTTCTGAAGTTTAAATTAAAGCTAAATATCTATAGTCATTCTCTGCAATATTTACCCTCTGAAAGCATGTCTAGATTTATTAAATAGAGTAGAACTAATGTCTTACTTTAGGTAGATGAATAATCATTCCATAAATATTTATTAATTATTTAGTTTTTCTTAAGTTTTACTTATTGAAGTAATCTTTACCCTCAACATGGGGCTCATATTCATGACCCCGGGATCAAGAGCCTAATGCTTCTGCAACTGAGCCAGCCAGAGTCCCCTAATTAGTTTTAAAACTGAATTTCATCCTTGAAGAACTTGAGACTTGGGGGATAGTGGGAAAAATAGTGAGCCAGATATGTCAGTGGTAAATATGTAGACAGAAATGGACATATCATTAATATTTATACTTCTAAAAAGTGAACATTTTCTTTTAGGGGCTCAAATGATTCCTTTTAAAACTCAGTTTATACAGCTTGTAGAGAAATAATATTCAGATCACAATTTAGTGACTCAGTCTCTTTTTTTATGCTCTATTAGCATTCTTTCTGGGGTAAGATGTGACATCCTTATTTTACTTAAAGAATGTATGCCAAAAATATTTATTATATATATATATATATATATTAAATATTGTTCCATTTCCCCCCTTCCTTCTCTTTAGTGGCCTCTCCTTGCTTATCCTTAAGCAACAGGGCATCACTTCTCTACAATTCCAGTCTCTGAAGGAAATCAGTGCAGGAAACATCTATATTACTGACAACAGCAACCTATGTTATTATCATACCATTAATTGGACAACACTCTTCAGCACTATCAACCAAAGAATAGTGATCCGGGACAATAGGAAAGCTGAAAACTGTAGTAAGTACATTATTTGGACTTTCAAACAGAAACTTTGAATATTTTCTCCCATTCTACATTGGACCAAACAGTTAAAAATAACTGAGTCAGAATTGTTCCCTAATTTTCTCAACTCTTAAGAAGGGGGATAGTTAATCAGCATGGGTGACTTTTTATAATTTATTGCATGTTTTTATAACATACTGTGTGCCTGCAGATCTTGCCTAGTTGCAAGAAACTTCCTATAGAGACTAGATTCAATAGATGTAAATGGAACCTGAGAATCTAAATATGTAATAAGCATCCTGGGTGTATTCCTTGGACACAGTCAGTTTGTGGCAATTCACCCTATTGAATTTTCTGTTTGCTTTTTGGTTTCAGTGAATAACATAGGATAATGGAGAGTCTTTTGGGGGGTGGTGGAAAAAATGCAGATGTGTTCTGAAATGTGTAAAAAAATGCTGTTCAAGAAGTTTGCTGTTCAAGAAGAAAGTTCATTTCATAAATGCATTTCTGTAGGCACTTCATGGTTTCTTCTCTCATTTATTTTGACACTTACCGATTCACTCCATCATTTCTTTGTTACTGAGAAGCAAATGATGTTTTCATGGGTACATAACTATGTTCTTCCTATCTTATACTTTGATATTTCAATGATTAATACGTAACTATTCTGTGTGTTTCTATTAAGTACTGTTTTCTTCTGTGTCTACAAGTGCCACTGCTCAGCATATGTGTCCAACTTACTTATAAATATCAAGTAAAAAAAAAAAGTAAAAAGACTCAGAATTTAAATTGTCTGTTACAAATACATATACTTGTTTTGGTCATAATGAGTGGGTCCTTTTAAAAATCAAGCCCTAAGAAACAGTTTGCTCTTGGGATGTCTTCTCAATTGTTTGTTCTCACCATGGGAATAGTCACAAAGGCATATATCCATAACAATTGAGTTCATTTTTTATGTGTGTGAGTGAATAGCAAAGTGCCTTTTTTAAAAAATATGAACTCTTAGGAGGCCTATGCAATTTAAGTTTACTGAGTTAAATAGTGAATTAATTTATTTATAAGTACCCCACCTTTTTCCAGAAAGTGTTTAAGGCAGCTCAGGCTGGCAGTATTCATAAAATATAACATAATTTGTGAGGAAATCACATTTTAGCTGTTTTGGACCTTTAAAAATATTTTCCAGAAAAAAGATCTATTGCAACATGAGTTTGTTTGTTTGTTTGTTTGTTTGGGTGAACTCATTCTTCTGTTTCACATGAAATCAAGAAATATAAAATCTTATTATATATCAAAGTACACATGTTATTAAATAATATTTATCCTTTTATTTAGCCTAGATTGTTTCCATGGTTTTATACCTTTCAGATTTCTGACAGAAAGCTTGCTTTTCTTTTTTTCTAATACTTAAGCTTCTTACCCCACATTACTATATGTATGTTTGTACAAAGCAGACAAAATAGATTATTCACGGAAGTAAAATAGAATCTTCTTCAACACGAATTTATAACTGTTTCCCTAAGTCAGGGTTATATGTTCCTTTTCTCCTACTTCCTTCAAACAATAAAATAAAACAAAACAAAAATAAAACAGTAGTA
This sequence comes from Ursus arctos, assembly GCF_023065955.2. Lineage (NCBI taxonomy): Eukaryota > Metazoa > Chordata > Mammalia > Carnivora > Ursidae > Ursus > Ursus arctos. The sequence continues at coordinate 85,148,235 of NW_026622763.1, read as the reverse complement.
TTCCTACCTTTCAAAGATAAGATTTAACTCTGAAATATGAAACATAAAGAAAAAAAATAAAAGAATCAGAGAAACACATTCCTCTTTGACCCATTTAATCATTTTACAAACCCTCATTTATGTCTTTTATCTTTTGTAAACTGAATAAAAAAGCAAATGGGAAGTAGAAAATGCAGAAAGAAATTAAACGTAAAAAAAAAGCAAGATAGGAAAAAAGTATGTAACTATTCCATACTTAAGACTTCTAAACTTTTCATGCAACCAAAAATGTAAATAATAACAATAAACTAAAAATAAACGTTTTTTCAGTTTTCAGTGTTATACCTGTTAGACTGAGTTTAACCCTTTTTCAGACCATGAATGTATTTTCTTGTTCTGTGCACTTAGAGTTGACTTTTCAGTTTGAGGAAGAAATGAAGCAGGAGAAACACAGTTTTATGGTGCTTTAATATAAAACTAAGCACTATCATGTTTTTAAATTTGTAACATCTTAAAACAATTTTTGCATGAAATCCATTGATCAAAATTTGAATTTCAGTCTAACAGTATATTGGATCCTGCATTTTCAGAAATGTAATTACTCTATAAACTTGACTTCAGAGGCTATGCTGCTGCTGTTTACATTGAACCTTACAATGGTTATCCACATGTGATTAAAGCCTGTTTATCATCTGTATACTATCTGCAAATGATAAAACTTGAATATTTGCTTCATTTTAAAAGCACTGTATATATTGCATCTTTTAGATATCCTCTCTTAATATGCTTTGCACATACAAGATATATACAAGCACACACACGTATTCACCACAAAACACACACAGACACAAACATAGAGCATACATGCATGTATGAATATTCATGCATAACATGCACACATGTATACAGCACTAGAATACATGCATATACATACACACACATCCATGCATACACATGATGTCACCATAAAATACTCAGATCTAAATCTGAGCATTGGCTCTGTAACTTAAACGAGAAGGCAGCCTTGATTTTTAACCCTGTTTTTGGAGTTCAGCATGATTTAAACAGTAACGACAATAAAAGAAAAACTTCACCTCCTCTGTAGAGTGTGAAAGTGGTTTGAGCAACTGTACGCATTTAAGTCAAAAATCTCAAAGCAGACTTTATAATTTGAAGAGTTTGAGAGAAACTCTAGGATATTGAAAAGCTAGAACATTTTCTGCCACTTCATTTGTATGGTTATAGCATGAGCAAAATGACAGTGCTGGTTGGAAGGACTTTCATTGTTTTTATTTTTTAAAAAAAGATTTATTTATTTATTTATTTATTTATTTATTTATTTATTTATTTATCTATTTTAGAGACAGAGAGGGAGGGAGGGGAGAGGGAGAGAGAGAATCTCAAGCCGACTCAATGCTGAGCACAGAGCCAGATGCAGGGCTCCATCCCAGGACCCTCAAAACATGACCTGAGCCCAAATCAAGAGTCAGCTGCTTAACTGACTGAGCCACCCACATGCCCTGGAAGGAGTTTTAGAGTAGGTTAATGAAAGTATTTGAAACTTCTTAAAATATTTCAACATAAACTTTTAACACTGAAACATAAACGGTAAACAGATAAATATCACACTAACCACTCAGAATCTGAGTTACATTTGAACTCATACACCTTTATCTTAAAAATATTTGTACATCTACACTTAAACCCAACACAAACAAGAGAGAAACTAAATTCATAATCAACTTTTCAAAATGGAAATACGTTTATTTTTCTAATTATCATTGTTAGAAATTATAACAATAGACACATGTAAAAAAATGTAATTTTTGCTTATGGATATATAGATAATGAAGCATATTTCTTCATATATAAATGGTATCATAACATATATATTTAAATACTGTTCAGCCATCTGTGTTTCTACTTAATATATTATGAGCATCATGGAAGAATTCTACTTTATTGTTTTAAAAAGATACTTATAAACATATTTATTGAACAAGTGCCATATTAATGATAATTTAATTTGTTTTCTAGTTTTCATATTATTAGATTGTCATAATATGAATCTTATTTCAGAAAGCATTTTACGATGTGCAATTATTTCCTTAGGCTAAATACTTAGAAGTGGAATTTCTGTGTAAACAATGTTGCATATAATAAATTTTGGTATATTTTTCTACATCACCTTTCAAAAATGCTAGGTCAGTTTACACTTGTCCTAAACAATGCTTGATAAAGAATATTTTCCACTGCTCTTTACAACACTGGATATTATCTATGGTTTTAAAATTCGGTGATCTGAAATATGAAAAAGAGGTCTTTTACATTCACATTTTTTTAGCTGACATTGAGCCTCTTTTTATATGTTGATGAGCATTTTAATTTCTTCTCTTGTAAATTAGTCAGTCATGAGCTTTCTTTATTTTCAATTGGGAGTTGGTCTTTTCCTTTTGGATTTGAAAGACCTCATCACAAATTAAATACATTAAATTTTTACCTCTTGAATGTGTTATGTATAACTTTCCCTCTCATAGGTAATTTAAGAAAATGTGCCTTTTGATAAACAAACATTGTATGTTTTTATCTAGTTAAGTGGATGGATTGTTCTTTTCCTTTTTATGTTTATGATCTTGGCATTGTCTTAGTCTTTTACTTCTAGTATTTTAAAAACTCTATTGACATTTTTAATCCATCTAGTAGTTTGGGTATAGCATGATTTTTTAAATCTTTAATTGATTAGGACATTGATCAAACATAATTTATTGAATAATTCATCTCTCCTCACTGATCTTAGGTATCTGCAATATTTCAGCTAAATGGCAAAAGAGTGCCAGGTTCTATCTCTTGATCTATATAGTTTAATTTCATCTTTGCTACTACCTTATAAAGTATAATTATCTCTATTTTGCAGATGAATATACAGATGTTCAGGAAGTTGAATAATATCCCCACTCTTTGAAGCTATTAAAAATCATATTCAGGATTTGAACCCAATGTCTAATTTCAAAATCTATGCTCTTGATTTCACCTTGATTACCCCCCAAATAAAGAGAAAGTGATTGATTTTTTAAGAAAACCTGGTGATAAACTGAAACATACCCAAATGCAGCATAAAGCAGAGAAGCTCACTCTAGAACCAAATGACCTGGGTTTTAATCCCAAGAAAATGATTTACTAGATGTTTGGCCTTTGGTAAGCTATTTAACATTTCTGAAACTTAATTTTATCATTTGGATATGTGGTTAATAATAGTATTGTCTTCACTGAATGTCTGGCTCAAAGCAAGTGCTATCTTTGTGCTAGCTATTATTATACAATTGTATTCTGTCCTATTAAAAATAGATTATATAGTATATGTATACTATAGACACATTATGTGGTGTAAAGATACAATATTTAACTTTTACTTAATGAAACATTCCTTCTTGGGGAAAAGAGAAGGAAGGAGAAATAACAAGGGCCTTTATCTTAAGGCAGAAGAAAAATTCACATTATCAAGGTGGTGAATTGTAAGTGTGTAAATAGCACATAAACCACAGGTAGATATGGAAGAAATAAGAGGGGTTATTACTAGGAGCCTAGATGTTGAGGAATTTAAAAATGATCTGGTGAGATTTTAAATGGATAAAAAAATCTATGCTTGAGACTCCTCTAACTTCCTCTTCTTTTTTTTTTTTTTTTTACTCTTCTAATTAAAACATTTTAAAATTGGCTTTATAAGTAGCAGACTATGGTTTACAAAAATACCTACAAAATATTAATTTTAGGTTAGTGTTTCAGGAGACAAATATTTGGTGCGGAGGAATTCATTTTTTGTACAAAGAATATAAAAGGAATATAAATTTCTACATTTATCTATGATTTTGATGTTCTGAAAAGTGATAGTTGAAAAATCCTCCTCTTTGGACATGAGTCTAGAAAAAGAGAATAGTGAAACTCCAGTTAATTGCCAATAACTGAATCCTCTGAATGATAACATGCTCTAAGTTTATGATGAGTCACTGAATGTCCAGAATTTAATCAGGACAAAGAATTAATGAGTAAGGAATAAAGGGTATTTAACACCAATGGAGAATAATACAGTGTTTTGCTTAACATATTCTTTTGTTTTACTATGGTGACAGTGAAAATAACTACAAAATAGTAAGCAGTTTAGTTTTTGTTTTTTAAGATTTTATTATTATTTATTTGACAGAGAGAGACACAGCGAGAGAGGGAACACAAGCAGGGGGAGTGGGAGAGGGAGAAGCAGGCTTCCTGTTGAGGAGGGAGCCCAATGTGGGGCTCGATCCCAGGACCCTGGGATCATGACCTGAGCCGAAGGCAGATGCTTAATGACTGAGTCACCCAGGCGCCCCAGCATTTTGGTTTTTATAGCATCATAAGTAGTATTGATTTTCTATAAAATTACAATTCAATTAGTATTATCATTATCAACTCTAATAGTTCTATATTACAGAAAAATGAATTTTGATTGTAAAGTTTAACTTATTTTAAGAAAATATTGCTAAGATTGCAGATACTTTCTCTCGGTCCCTTATTTTTGCCTTTAATTTATGCACTCTAAGCCCAGCCCATACTATCTTGGGTAAATGTGCAATTCCCAAAAAAGAATCGTCCATTGGGCCTCGAAGCCAATCTTCACTGGAAAATTAATGAACCTTGCCACACTTTTCAGTAAAACACAGCTTAGTACAAAATTGACAGTGTGTAGCTTAGGATATAGTGATGTCATTGTTCTTCTAAGTAATCAGAAGATAGAAAATTATAATTGTACTTATAAGATTTTCTTCTTTAAGTTACTAAAGAAATATTAATACATTCTTTTTTGTAAAAAACGCAAAGAAGAGTTTCTTATTATATTTGAAATAGCACAAAATCTAATTACTAACAATGCTATAAAATATTCTCTGTGTTCTTATTAAAAGGGTAATAAGCAGTTATAATATCAGAAATGACACTCCTTCTCTTTTGTAATCTGGAAATTCTGAAAGAATGGAGGGCCTTTCAACTACCAAAACAGGATTACTGCAGGCTTTTTTTTTTATTATTATTACAAATGGCAACATTTTACCCTGATCAATAGATGAGAAATTTTAAAGCAACAGCTTTAATTATTAAAAATCCAGAAGTCTGGACTTTAGTTTCTAGAGATATTGCTTAGATAGTGTTGGGACTTATTGTATCTTACCAAAAGATGTATTAAAGTCCTAATGTTGAGTGCCTGTGAACATGGCCTTATTTGGAGACAGGGTCTTTGTAAATAATTAAGATGTAAATTAAAATAAGATTATACAGGAGTAGAGTGGGTCCTTAATCCAATATGACTGGAGTCCTTATAAGAAGAGGAGAGGAAATGTAGGGACACAGATAGGAAAACACCATTTGAAGACATGTACACACACATGGAGGGAAGATATCCAAGTGATGACAGAGGCAGAGGCTGGAGTTATGCAGCTGTAAGCCAAGGAACACTAAGGATTATTGGCAACAGAAGCTAGGAAAGAGGCAGAGAGCAGATTCTCCCTCTGAGCTTCCGAGAAAGAAGTAGCTTGCCAACACTTTGATTTTGAAATCCAACGCTATGAGAGAATAATTCTGTTATTTTAAGCCACTCATTTTGTGGCTTTTTGTTACACCAGCCCTAGAAAATGAATACAAACAGTGATTTGAAGCCCAGGATTCTGCATTTTTAATACATAGCAGATCATTCCATGGCAGGTGTCTGGGGGAAATCATTTGAGAAACTACTAAATCACATCCCCCATTATTCTCCCTATTATTCTATCCTCAGAAATGTATTTAAAAACATATTGTCCTGGTAATTCATTTTTTCTTGTGAGGGTCTATTTCCTCAAAAAGAATGTATGGTAGGAAAATTCACAGTTGAATAACTTAAAATTATATATTTAATAGTAGTTTTGGGAGACAAAGAAAGAATGAACTTAAAAAAGCATCCTATAAATAGTGTTCTATTTTTCTTTTTACTAACATAACATACTCCATAAAATAAGGGAATATTTAATGTTAGTTTACAAATTAATTGAGAAATTATAGTACAATATATTGTACTATTAAATTTTATGTATTTTAGAATTTCAACAAAATACTTAGATATTTATTTTACTCTTTTACAGTTAATGTGCCTTCTGAGAGGTACTTTATAACATGCTCAGTATTGTAAGAATATTCAAGGACTTTCTAATATTTTGTCACTGTTGTCACTGCTGCCTGTCATCTTCTCCTATTAGAATTTCCTTACCAGGTCCCTTCAAGTTAGACATATAGTAACTAGAACACTTAAGACTAAATAAGTGGGTCATGTCGATTCAACCTATTTAATATGGTGAGTGGGTATGTCTTACAAATTACTCCCCCACTTCTGTCTCCCCTTATTTCTAGTTTTAACTCATTCTAACGTGTTACAAAGACTATACTGTCATTCCATACATATACATACACTATATATAACATTCCCTACTTATAGAGGTTACCACAATACAGTTTTATAATGACCCTTCTCGCAAGCATGTCCACATCCTAATCCCCCAAATCTCTGAATGTTACTTTGCATGACAAAAGGGACTTTGCAGATGTGATCCAGTTATGAATCTTAATAGGGGAAGGGTTAATTTGAATTATCTGGGTGGGCCCTAAATGTAATCATATGTGTCCTTATAAGAGGGAGGAAGAGGGAAATTTGACTAAAGGAGAAGGTGAAGTGATCGTGAAAACAGAGGTTGGAATGATATCACTACAAGCCAAGGAATGCCAAGGTGGTCTCTAGAAGTTGAAAGAGACAAGGAACAAATGATTCCCTGAAGCCTCCAGAAAGAATCAGCCCTGCTAACACCTTAATTTTAGTCCACTAAGACACATTTTGGACTTCTGACCTCCAGAACTCTGAGAGACTAAATTTGTCTTGTGTTAAGTGACTGAGTTTTGGTTATTTGTTACAGTAGCATAATAAATTAATCCAGTGTTCTTTTAATTACAGAAGCCCCACTCAAATTATTTTAGCCAAAAGAAGAGAGCATAAATGGAAACCAAAAGGACCCAAGTAGCTATACTTATATCAGACAAAATAGAGTTTAATTTAAAAAATGTAACAAGAAAAAAGTGTAACAAGAGACAATGATGGTCATATATAATGATAGGGTAACTAATTCACCAAGAGGATATAACAATTGTAAATATATATGCAACCAACAACAGAGCATCTGAACAGATCTGAAGGGGGCAATCAACAATACAATCATGGTAGGGGAATTTAATACCCCACTTCCAACAATGGATAAATCATCCATACAGAAACTCAGTAAGGAAACATTGACCTTGAACTACACTTTAGACCTAATAGACCTAACAGACATATAAAGACTATTTCATCCAACTGCAGCAGAATATATATTCTCCCAAGCACATGTGGAACATTCCCCAGAATATATTATATTTTAGGTCACAGAGCAAGTTTTAGCAAATTTTAAAAGATTGAAGTCACACCACTTATCTTTTCTGACAATAAAGGTACAAAACAAGAAATCAATAACAGGAGGAAAACTGGAAAATCCACATATATTTAGAAGTTAAACAACACACAACATAACAACAAATTGGTCCAAAATGAAATCGAAAGAGAAATCAAAATTATCTTGAAACAAACAAAAATGGAAACATGCCATACCAAACTAATGTGGTGCAAAACAAGTGCTAAGAGAGAAGTTATAGCAATAAATGTCTACATTTTAAAAAATAGAGAAAAGAAAGATCACAAATAAAAAACCTAACTTTATACCTCAAGAATTGGAAATCCAAGACTAAATGAAGTCCAAAGTTAGCAGAAGGAAGGATATAACAAGGATCAGAACAGAAATAAGTGAAATAGAGAATAGAAAAACAATAAAAGTATTAATAAAATGAATAGTGGCTTTTTGAAAAGAGAAGCAAAATTGGCAAACCTTCAGCTACATTTACCAAGGTAAAAAGAGGACTCAGATAATATAAATGAAAGAGGAGACATTACAACTGACACCACAGAAATACAAAGGATCCTTAAAAGATTACAATGAACAATTATATGGCAACAAATCAGACAACCTAGAAAAAATGGATAAATTACTAGAAACATACAACTTAACAAGTTTAAATCATGAAACAAAACAGCTGATCTCAATAAACAAGTACAGAAATTGAATCAGTCATCAAAAACCTCCCACCATAGAAAAGCCCAGGACCACATGGTGTTATTGGCGAATTTTACAAAGTATATTTAAAGAGAATTAATGCTAATCTTTCTTAAACTCTTTTAAAAAATTGAGGAGAAAGGAACACTTCCAAATTCATTTTACAAGGCCAGCATTGTCTGGATATTAAAGCCAGATAAAGACACTATAAGAAAAGAAACTTACAAACTGATATCCCTGATGAATATTGATGCAGAAATTTGCAACCAAATATTAGCAAACTGAACTTAATAGCACATTAAAAGAATCACTCACGATGATCAAGCGGGATTTATCCCTGGTATGCAAGGATATTAATATATTAATATTATGCTATATTAATAGAATGAAAGGCAAAAATTATGATCATCTCAATAGATGAAGAAAAAGCATTTGACAAAATTTAACATCCTTTCATGAAAAAAACTCTCAACAAGCTAGTTATAAGAAGAAATAGAATAAACATATCTCAACATAAGACTGTGTATGAAAAAGCCACAGCTTAGGAATACTTAGGGATAAAATTGACCAAGGAATTAAAAGATCTGTACATCAAAAGCTACAAGACACTGATCAAAGAAATTGAAAACACAAATAAATGGAAAAATAACCCACAAATTCATGGATTGGAAGAGTTAATATTATTAAAATGCCCATACTATCCAAAGTCATATATAAATGCAATGCACTCTCTATCAAAATTCCAATGACATTTTTCACAGAAATAGAAAAAAATAATCCTAAAATTCTTATGGAACTATAAAAGATCCCGAACATCTGAAGTCATCTTCGAAAGAACAAAGGCCGAGGCATCACGCCTTCTGATTTAAATGATATTACAAAGCTATAGTAATTGAAACAGTGTGCCTGGGTACAAAAACAGATACAGACTAATGGAGCAGAATCAAGAGCCCAGAAATAAACCCACACATATACAGTCAACTAATGTTTGATAAGGGAGCCAACAGTATTCAATGATGGAAAGAATTGTCTCTTCAATAAATGATGTTGGGAGAACTGAATATTCACATGCAAAAGAATGAAATAGGACTCCTATCTTACACTGCTTACAAAAATTAACTGAAAATGGATTAAGGACTTAAACATAAGACCTAAAATCATAATACTCCTAGAAGAAAACATAGGAAGTAATAAGCTCCTTAATGTTGGTCGTGGCAATGATTTTATGAATCGAACATCAAAAGCAGAAGCAAAAAGAGCAAAAATAAACAAGTGGAATTACATCAGACTAAAACGTTTCTTCACGGCAAAGGAAAAATCAGTAATATAAAAAGGCAACCTTAAAAAATGGGAGAAAATATTTGCAAATCATATATCTGATAAGGCATTAGTGCACAAATTATATAAGAAACTCATATAACTCAACAAAAAGCTGCAAACTTTCCTATTTAAACATGTACAGAGGAATTGAAGAGACTTTCTGCAAAAAAAAAAAAAAAAAAGACATGCTTATGGCTAACAAGTACATGAAAACAAGTGTTTAACATCACTAATCATCAAGAAATGCAGATTGAAACCACACCTCACACATATTAGAATACAACAAGCTATAACAAGTGTGAGGGTGCGGAGAAAAGGAAACCCTTGTATACTGTTTGTGGGAATGTAAATTGGAGTGGCTACTAGAGAAAACGATATATATGTTCCTCAAAAGATTAAAAAGAGAACTGCCATATGATCTAGCAATCCCATTTTTAGGAATACATGCAAATAAAATTAAATCAAGATCTCAAAGAGATATCTGCATGCCTATGTCCACTGCAGCATTATTCAGCCATAAAAAAGAATGAAATCGTGCCATTTGCTACAATGTGGATGGAGCTAGAGTGTATTATAACGCTAAGTGAAATAAGTAAGTCAGAGAAAGAGAAATACCATATGATTTCACTCTTATGTGTAATTTAAGAAGCAAAACAGGTGAACATAGGGGGGAGAAAAAGAGAGATAAACCAAAAAATAGACTCTAAACTATAGAGAACACACTGAGGGTTGCTGGAGGGGAGGTGGGCAGGGGGATGGATTAAGTAGGTGATAGGTATTAAGGAGTGCACTTGTGATGAACACTGGGTGTTGAATGGAAGTGATGAATCACGAAATTCTACACCTAAAACTAATACTACACTGTATGTTAAGTAACTAGAATTTAAATAAATTTGGAGAAAGAAAAAAATAATAAGATCCGTACTCTCCATTTAAAACTTTCCGACAGCTTCCCACAACTCTTTGGACAAAACAAAAAATCTTGTAAATGGCCACCAAGTCCTATATAATCTGCCCCTTGTCCATCTCACTAACTCAACTGATACCACTTTCCCACTCACTGTCTGTGTCCAGCCTATTCTCTAAAATCACTAATCTTGTTCCCTGCTCAGTCTCTCTTGGCTAGAGTTGTGATTTCCAATATTCCCCAGCCCTCTTTGCTCTAAGAATTCCTATGTATCGGAGTTTTAAGACCTCAAAAACATAATTCATGAAGGAAAAAATTGGTAAGAGGAACTTTATTAAGAAAAAAAGAAAAACCTTCTGATCTGTGAAAGACCCAGTTCAGAGGACATGGAGGAACCTTAAAGGCACATCACTAAGTGAAAGAATCCACTCTTAAAAAGCAACATATGGTAGGATTCCAGGTCCATGACATTCTGGAAGATGCATGGAAACAGTAAAAGGATCAGTGGTTGCTGGGGGTTTGGGGTGGGGATGAGTAGGTAGAGCACAGAGAATTTTTAGAGCAGTGACACTATTCTGGGATACCTAATGGTAACATTATGCATTTGGCAAAACATATACAAAGAACTGTACCATACAAAAAGTAAACCTAATGTACACTATAGACTTTAGCTAATAATAACGATCAATATCAGCTCATCAATTGTAACAAATGTACTATACCAGTGCAAGATATTAACTATAGGGAAACTTAGGGCAGGGAATAAAGGGAATATATATGGGGAAAAAAATTCCTATGTATCCTTCTAATCTCAGTTCCTCCTATGTGGGCTGACCTCATGTGACCTACCCATTAGGTTAGGACAATGCTATATTCTCTCAGTGCTCAAGCTCTCTCTCTCTCTCTCAGTGATTATCTAACACTTATCTCCTCAACTAGACTGTAAGGTCTAGATAAGACAATGTGTATTTTATTTCATGTTTTCATCATATCCTCATTTCTTAGAGCATCCAGCATAAAGTAAGTAGTTTCTCAGCAAATATTTTTAGAAGTAAACACATGAATATGCTTGTATGTTTTCACATTTCACTTACGTATATTTATTGAGGACTTAATTTAGATAAGTAATTAAATTAAATTAATACTGCATTAAATACTCTGTTAATATGATGTGTATTCTTCATCATAACCCTGAAAGGGAAGTATTATCATTCACTTTACATATGAGTAACATGTGAATAATTGCCTGAGGCTACATGACTAATCATAGAGTAAGGATTTGAACCTATACTGGTCTGATCACAAAACTGAACTACTACAACTAAATCATATTTATTAGACTTAAAAAACAAACAAACAAACAGAAGATTACTGCTATCTCTCTAAATATATTCCAGATCAAACCTATGCCTCTATATACAGTAAGTAATGCAAACAGCATAGATGTCTTGTACAATGAAAGAAAATCTATTTTTTTTTTCTGTATTTGTGCCTGCAGACAGGTACTCTAATTCAATATTTCGAGCTAATGCATTTACTTTAACACATGCGGCACAGTAGTAAGAACCATTGTTTAGGCTTGCCTCTATTTTAATGAAAGCAGGTTCAATATTCCATATAAAGGTTGAAATACTAAGCACATTTTTATCTCTCCAAATTTTTAACAGAGAGGTACAATTCAGATGAGATAAAGAAAAATCTATTTTACAGCATCCAGAGAAAACACAGGGCAAGTTAAAGGTTGCCTAATAACGACATTCCTTAAGTTTCTTTAGAGAGGTTTGTAATGGCCTTTTGAACTACAAGCCATTGAATAGGCCTTCTACTCCTTCCCATGTGACTATCACTCTGGGAGGTCAGAGAACTGTTGAATTCTGGGTGCTGAGGTCAGAGAACTGTTGAATTCTGGGTGCTGATCGAAAAATTATTTTCTCTGAAGAATTTCAAAGAAGTAACTTCCTTGGCCTTTTGTTCTGTGCTGTGTGGAGACACTTCTCTTGGTTTCACTCTGGAGAAAATGATCAACAAGCCTTCAAGACCATCATCTAGTAGTTTGGAAAAAATGAGAAGAAAGTAATTATTGTGATTTTCTGTTTATTATTACTTTCCTCCAATAGATCCTGATCTAAAACTGTTCTAAAATTGGGCATTTGAATCCAGACTAAGGGAGGCAGTTGACAGTAGAAAAGAAGGTAGGAGCTTTAGTGAAGCTAAAATTCTCCTCTCTGTATAATTCAAAGTATATAACAGAATATCAAAGCAGGCAGCTTTCACTCTTCCATGTATTGAAGAGTCTATCACCCTTGGGAGAGAAAAGAAGGGATAAAAGTGTGAGGCTTTCAAACCTGAAAAAAATTAATACAAGTTGGTGAAATAGACAAAAGGTTGATGGGATATCATGAAATTGGCAGGAACAGGGTGGGGGGCGGATAATGGCTTTGTCAACATTCTAAAGGAAGAAATTAAAAGTGTATTTGAGAGACTTAGAAGTTGACAAAGAATTTGAAGTCTTTTTTTTAAAGATTTTATTTATTTATTTGACAGAGAGAGAGACAGAGAGAGACAGAGACAGAGAGTGCACAAGCAGGGGGAGCAGCAGGCAGAGGGAGAAGCAGGCTCCCCAAAGAGCAGGGAGCCAGACGTGGGACTCAATCCCAACCTGAGCTGAAGGCAGATGCTTAACCAACTGAGCCACCCAGGCACCCCTTGATTTTATTTTCTATAAGGATTTGAAAATGATGAATGCAGAGTCAGATTCATGACACTGCAGTGTGATTTTGAATATACTTTGCTTGTATTTATAAGTTGCTTTTATAATATCTTTTTTTCACTTTTAAGGATTTACCCTGATGCAAATATATATTAGAAATGTATATAAATATATATAGATGTTACAGAATGAAACTATAAATAACCTTTAAATGGCTGAATATTTATAAGAATGGGTATTATAACTTTATGTTAGTTAATATCATGGATCTTTTGCTTCTTTCTAGCTCTTTATTAAATAGAATTTGATCTTATACATTTATGTTCGATCAGCTTAATTGAACCATTGTTTTTCCTCCTTACATCTTTATAAGTTAGTGAAAGTTGCTTATACATCTAGGGAATCAGTGATATGAAGCTATGTTAAGATTCCATTTCAACTGGATTTTGTGCAGTGAGAGAACCTTCTTTCTCTGCATTATGAATAAGTAAGATAGAAAGAACTCTTGCTATTAGTTCAAAATCAAAATAACAGATAAATTGTCAGCCTTTCCCAGGTAGAACACTGAATCATTCAATTTTTTAAGTTTCCACATGATATGAAGAAACATATAGTTATAATATATGGTATTCAATTTAATAAATCCTTAAGACATGGAGAAAACCACAATTTAGCAAAGTTATAAACTTTATGATTTACCTAAAATAATTAATAATGTATTTGAGAAGAGGCACGATCTTATATACATAGGAAAAAAATCTATTCAGTCTCTGTTCTTTCAGACTGTCTTTAAAAATTACATTGAAAATTTAATTTATGTATTATTTAGAATTATAACTGTAAAGTAGATAAAACAGAATAGAAGAGATTATAATTTTCAATAAAATTTTGTGGGTGCTTAGAAGCTGTGTCGGGGCATTTTGGAGAATTATTATATGAAAATTTTTGTCTATAAACAAACAACAAGTAATCCCATGTTGTATGTTTAAAAGTAAACATAGGATGTCCTTTTCTGGCCAAGATATAATAGAAGGGATCAGAATTACCCTCCCTCATGAAACAACCAAAAGAAGGGCAAAATGTATGAAATGACAGTTGGCGAGAGAGTGGATATCAGAAAATGAAGGAGAATGATTCCTAAGAGGAAGAAACAAATGAAGTGAGGCTAGTGATTTTCTCTGACTACTACCTTGAGAGAATTTTTAGACCATGGCATAGTCAGGAGGGACCCAGGAAGAGTCCTAAAGACTGCTTGATTTGAGGAGCCAGAGCTGAGAGTCCAGGGAGACCAAGGCAGCTGGAGTTCGCAGACAGAGTGGCAGAGAGCGAGAGAGCAGCACCAAGGGAAAACTGCCCTGAAAGAAATATCAAAGGAAGTCCTTTTGTCAGGAGAAAACAATAGCAGAGGAAAATATGGATCTATATATGGGACAAAGAACACTACATAGGTACATATATAGAATCTTATTATTTAATTCTCTTCAAAAGACACTCTAAGGTTTAAAATAATGAGTGTGTGGTGAATAACATATAGAAAAGATGTCTGATGATAGCTTAAACGTTAGGAATGGAGAAATGTATATATCCTATCTTAGGGTTCTTAGAATATACATGAAGTGGTAGAAAATAATGAAATAGTGGTAGAATATAATGAAAACAGGTTGCAGTAAATTAAAGATGTATACTAGGATTTCTGCCTCTGGGAAGATGAATTAAATGTACCCTTCCCTATTCCCTCTGCTAAGTATAACTGAAAAGCCTGGACTTTATATATAAAAGAAACATAAGATTTTGAAACTTGGGGAGAAGAAGGAAAACACGTTTGGCAACTTGAAACCCAAGAAAGGACATAGATGTGAGTCCCCTACGTTTTGTTTGTTTGTTTGTTTGTTTGTTTGTTTGTTTGTTTTGGTTTTTTGCCTCCTATATCCCAGATTTGGAGGTGAAGAAACTGACAACTCAGAAACACTGACAGATGCAGACCAAAAAAGCTACAACAAAATCCTATTCTCTCTATCCAAAGGACCAGGAAAGGGGCATACTAGCTAGAGCAAAAATCTTTTAGACAACAACTGCTCTACTCCAGCCAAACACCACAGGAATTAAAAAAAAAAAAAAAATGTGGCTCCAAATTCACCAATGCCAGGTAGAAACCCTCACCTGGCTATAATGAAGTGCCCCAACCTCCCTGGCACATAATGTCAGAAAAGATGGGGTATGGAGCTGGGAGTTTCATCCCGTTGGGTGGTAAAGAGAATAGGCAGGACCACATTTAAACCACTACTCTGACGCCTGTGGCCTGGGGCAGCTTAGCTTCTCTGAGCCTCTGCCCATCTGTAAAATTAAGAATTATTTCTACTTTGCATGATGATTTTTAGGATTAGGATCCATATATGAACACAGAATACCAAAAAAAGAAAAAAAAGAAAGAAAAAAGGGAGGAAGAAAGAGAGCTACAAACCAATGTCTCTCTCAAGAATATAGAAGCAAAAATCCTTAACAAAAAGTATAGCAAATAGTATTCAACAATACAATAATATATAAAATTAATTATATAACCAAACAGGGTTTATTCCAGGGATACAAGGCTGATTCAAAATAGAAAATCAACAGTGTAATATACCATATTAATAAGGTAAAGAAGAAAAATCATATGATCACATTAATGAATACAGAAGTATATTTGAAAAATTATTAAGAGAAATTATTTTGGATCTAGGGCTAGACAAAGATAATTTAAAATTGCCACCAAAAGCATTATATATACAAGGAAAAATTGATAAATTGGATTTTAAATTTAAGGACAATTGATCTGAAAAAGATATTATTGGGAGGATGAAAGTACAAGCTACAGAATGAGAGAAACAATTTTCAAATCAGATAGAGAGAGAGAGAGAAGTTAGATGATAGGTAGCTAGATAGAATATATAAAGAACTCTCAAAATTCAATAGTAAAAATATCTAATTAAAATGGGCAAAGACACAAAGACACATTTCACTGAAGAAGGTAAACATATAGCAAATAAGTATATTAAAAGATGCCAATATTGGGTGCCTGAGTGGTTCAGTCAGTTTAGCTCAGGTCATGATCTCAAGGTCATGAAATAGAGCCCTATATCAGGTTCCGTGCTTAGAGTCTGCTTGAGATTCTCTGCCTTTGCCCCCTGACTTTTCCTCTCTCTCTAAAAAAAAAAAAAAAGTCTTTAAATTTTTTTTTAAAAACAGATGTCAATATTATTATCCATTTTATGGAAATTAAAATTAATCCACAATGAGATATCACTGTACACCTATCAGAATGGCTAGAATTAATATAGTGACAAAACCAAATGCTAGAGAAGATATGGAAAAATGAGATAATTCATATACTCCTGGTGAAAATGTAAAATGGCTCAACCACTCTAGAAAACAGTTTAGCACTTTCTCAAAAACAGCAATTATTAACTAAAATGCCCCTATCATATGACTCATCAATTATACCCCTGTGCATTTATTTCAGACAAATGAAAAGGTATATTTACACAAAAACTTGTAAACAAATTTTGTAGAGCTTTATAGTGTAACATTAGGGATTCTTGTGTGATGGAAATCTTCTATAACTTGACTGTATCAATGTCAATATCCTGTTTGTGTTATTGAACTATAGTTCTGCAAGACCTTACTATTAGGGGATATTGAATAAAGGGAACATGGATCTCTCTGTATTATTACTTACATGAATTTATTGTTATCTAAAAATAAAAACACAAGACAACAGATTTTCAGGGTAGATGAAGCAGCATTATATGGGAAAAGATGCCATCTAGGATTTCATAGCTAGAGAAGGGAAGTCAATACCTAACTTCAAAATTTCAAAGGATAGCCTGACTTTCTTGTTAGGGGTTAATACAGCTGGTGACTTAAGTTGAAGCTAGTGCTCATTGATCATTCTGAAAATCGAAGGACCCTTAGAATTACGCTAAATCTACTCTGTGTCCTCTAAATGGAACAAGAAAGCCTGGATGACAGCACATCAGTTTACAACATGGTTTACTGACCATGCTGAGACCTACTACTCAGAAAGAAAGATCCCTTTGAAAATATTACTGCTCATTGACAATTCACCTGGTCACCCAAGAGTTTTGATGGAGGTATATGAGATTATTGTTGTTTTTATGCTTTCTAATACAACATCCATTCTGCAGCCCATAGATCAAAAAACCCATTTTGATTCTTATTATTTAAGAAATACATTTCAAAAGGCTACAGTTGCCATACACAGTGATTCCTCTGATGGATGTGGGAAAAATACACTGAAAACCTTCTGGAAATGATTCACTATCCTAGATGCCACGAAGAACATTTGTGATTCATGGGAAAAGGTCAAAATACGAACATTAAAGGAGTTTAGAAGTTGATTCCAACTTAAATGTATGATTTTAAAGGGTTCAAGACTTCAGTGGAGGAAGGAATTACAGATGTGGTAGAAATAGTAAGAGAACTAGAATTAGAAAAAATACATGGAAGCAAATGAAAGTGAAAACATGACAGTTCAGAACCTTTAGGATGCAGCAAAGGTGGTTCTAAGAAGGAAATATATAGCAATACAAGCCTTCCTTGAGAAGCAAGAAAAGACTCAAATATACAACCTAACCTTCCACCTATAGAAGCTGGAAAAAGGAACAATTGGGGAAAATCTGAGAGCTTTTCCCCTAAGGTCAGGAACACGACAAAGATGTTCATTCCCACCACTGTTGTTCAACATGTTATTGGAAGTCTTAGACTCAGCAATCAGATGACAAAAAGAAATAAAAGGCATCCAAATTGGCAGAGAAGGCAAACTTTCACTCTTTTCAGACGATGTGATACTCTATGTAGAAAACCTAAAAGACTCCATCAAAAAATTGCTAGAACTGATACAGGAATTCAGCAAAGTCACAGGACATAAAATCAAATCACAGAAGTCAGTTGCATTTCTATACACTAACAATGAGGCGGAATAAAAGAGAAATTAAGGAATCGACCCTATTGAAAATTGCACCAAAAATCATAAGATACATGGGAATAAACCTAACAAAGAGGTAAAGGATCTGCACTCAGAAAACTATAGAATGCTCATGAAAAAAAAAATTGAGGAAGACACAAAGAAATGGAAAAATGTTCCATGCTCATGAATTGGAAGAACAAATATTTTTGGAATGTCTGTGCTACCCAAAGCAATCTACACATTCAGTGCAATCCCTATCAAGAAATTTTCACAGAGCTGGAACAAACAATCCTATAATTTACGTGGAACAAGAAAAGACCCCAAATACCCAAAGAAATGTTGAAAAAGAAAACCAAAGCTAGAGGCATCACAATTTCAGACTTCAAGCTGTATTACAAAGCTATAATCATCAAGTCAGTATGGTACTAGCACAAAGCAGACTAACATAGATCAATAGAACAGAATAAAGAACCCAGAAATGGACCCTCAACTCTACGGTCAAGTAATCTTCAACAAAGCAGGAAAGAATATCCAATGGAAAAAAGATAGTCTCTTCAGCAAATGGTGTTGGGAAAATTGGACAGCCACATGCAGCACTTTCCTATACCATACAGAAAAATAAACTGAAAATGGATGAAAGACCTAAATATGAGATAGGAATCCATCAAAATCCTGGAGGAAAATGCAGGTACCAACCTCTTTGACCTCGGCTGCAGCAACTTCTTGCTAGACACACCTCCAAAAGCAAGACAAAGTTAGTGTTTTTAACAAATGGTGCTGGAAATATTGGATATCTATATGCAAAAAAATGCATAGATCTTTATATACCTCTTATGATAGTGAATTTTATGTGTCAACTTGACTGGGTCATGGGTGTCCAGATATTTGGTTAAACATTATTTCTGAGTGTATCTGTGAGGGTGTTTCTGGATGAGATTAGCATTTGAATTTGTAGACTGACTGAAACAAAATAGATAGGCATCATCCAATCCACTGGAGGCCTGGATAGAAGAAGGGAAAATTCACTCTCTCTGTCTGACTTTTGAGCTAGGACATTGGTTATCTCCTTCCCTTAGAATGGGACTTATACTATCTGTACTCACTGTTCTCAGGTCTTTGGACTGAGACTGAAACTATGCTTTCCTGGGTCTCAGGCTTGAAGAGGGCAAATGGTGGGAATTTTCAGCCTTTTTAACTATGTGATCTGGTTCCTTACAAGAAATTATATGTATCCTGTTTATTTTGTTTCTCTGGAGAGCCTCAACTAATACAGTACCATACAGTACCATTTTGGAAATGCAGAGCAAAACTACAATGAGATATCACTATATACCTAATAGGACAGATAAAATTAAACTAACTGACCATATCAAGTATTGGCAAAAATGCGGGGGAACTTCAATTCTTGAGTTGAGTTCATTGCTATTGGGAATACAAACAATTTGACCATTTCTTGAAAAATTAATCCTATACCTACTATATCCATTTTACTCCTAGGTGTTTACTGAAGGGAAATGAAAATATATGCCTATAGAAAGACTTGTGCATGGATGTTTATAGTAGTTTTTTGTTGTTGTTGTTTGTTTGTTTGTTTGTTTATTTATTTATTTATTTAGAGAGAGTGTGTGGGAGCAGGGTGGGGAGGGGGAGAGGGAGAGGAAGTGAGAGAATCTTAAACAGGCTCCACACTCAGCAAAGCCTGATGCTGTGTTCCATCTTACAACCTTGAGATCATGACCTGAGTTGAAATCAAGAGTTGGACACTTAACTGACTGAGACACCCAGATGCCTTTATCATAGCTTAATTTTAGTAGCACAAAATGGAAAACAGTCTAAATGTGTAGCATTTAGGTGAATGGTTTAAATGATGTTGTGTATCCATACAATTGAATGTATTTAGTAATAAAAATGAATGAATATTGATATACACAGCAACACAGAAAAATCTCAAAATAATTGTTCAGAGTGAAAGAAACTATATAAAGAGAGTGTACATACTGTATGTTTTATATAACAAGAGAGTACATACTGTATGTTTCTATTTATATGAAATTTAAAGAAGTGCAAGCTAATGTATATTGAGTAGCAGCACACCCGTGGTTGTCTGAGAGGGATGGGGCAGGAGGAAGGGATTACATAAGGTCATAAGAACTCTTTTGGAATTAATAGATACAATCATTACTTTAATTGTGTATATGGTTCATGATTGCGTGCATACATCAAAACAGCTAATTTATAGTATGATCATTGTATTATATATCATGTATACCTCAATAAAGCTGCTAAACACACACACACACACACACACACACACACACACACACACAGTTTCTCTCTTAAACTATGTTGGAAGAGATTATTCAATTAAGCTGTTATCAAGTAGAAAGACTTGTTAGTAGGTCTAACTCTGCCTTGAGAAAAAATTTTCCACGGTTTAGCATAGGGGCCTCCTTAAGGCTGCAGGATATAAGAGGAAGAATACATGATTTGGACGATTTTTTTCACTGTTTTAAAACTAGTTAGCATCACCAATGCTGGCATTTCCTTTCTCAAGCCTATGTCAGAGAAGGTAACTCACAGATATTTTCCCCTGCTTATATTACACTCCCATATCCAGTGCTATCCCAACCATCTCACAAATGCTCTTGTCATGACAACTTATATCCCATAATAATTAAAGTTGGTAACTAATGGGAAGAAAAGGATGTTTTTGATGTGTTTTTTAAAAAAATCTTCTTGGAAATTCTTAATATTTTATGAAAACCACATACAGTTGTGTTTCAGACAACTCAAATCACTTTTCAGACACTCAGAATAACATTTGAAGTCTTTATAGGCCCTTCTTATTCAAGATCTAGTATTCCTTTACTAAAATCATGTTATCCCATATAAGTAATAATATTCTGAATAAATGTTACTCAATATAAAGGGAAACAGAGATGGTGAACTCAAGTGGCAATTTTGAAACAGTCCCAAAATTCTTTGGCAACCCTCTCATCAACAGATCATATAGAGACAAGGCTAAAGATCATTGTTATTACTTTCATCTCTATACGTCCTCATCAGTGACCACTACAATTTGTTTCAGATATTTGCAAAACCTTGTCCTTATATGTGCCAATTTGACTAAATATCGAGGCAAGCAGAGGCCTGTAAAACACTTGTATTTTATTTCCATTTCTCTCCCCCCTCTTACCTTCCAGATAGTCTTCTTTTTCTTTCTCTTTCTAAATTTTGTTTCGTTTTAAGACAAGTATTATTTGTTCTATTTCTTCATGAAGCTCTCGTATGGATTTGAAGTTAAAATTTTTGGTGTCTCAGTGGAGCAAAGGGTTGGATTGAGAAAGGCGTGGTTTGCTCCTAGCCTTAATGGGCACGTTAATTTCTATCACACTTCCTCCCTAGAATTTTGATGTAGACAATTGACATTTATTCATTCTTATGAAAAATGTTGTGGTTCTACACACACACAGTGATGGAGCTCTGCAAAATGGAAGAAGTTGACAGTGGTTTGGGCCACAGTGACTGAGGAGGCAGACAGAGTTATCTGCCACAGATCCCTTTCTAGCCAACTTATTCAGAAATAGTGTCATTTGGGAAGATTCACATTAAAATGGTTAAGTTTTCTTTTGGTTTGTTTTTTAATGGTTAAGTTTTAACACAGCCTTCTGTTTTATTTCACCCTTGAATTTGGTGTGCTTTCCAGCTGCTGAAGGAATGGTGTGCAACCATCTGTGTTCAAACGATGGCTGTTGGGGACCTGGCCCCGACCAGTGCCTGTCCTGCCGTCGTTTCAGCAGAGGAAGGAGCTGCATCGAGTCTTGTAACCTCTATGATGGGTAAGGCATCTTACAATGTCACCTGTACCTCATAAGCTTTGAGGCACTGATTGGTTCAGATTTTTAAATGATAAGAAAATGGTAAAATTGCAGAATGTGGGTGTTGGCCAAGGTCTTTAGGGGAAGCTCTTGTTGCATAAAGGAGACAACAAAACATAGAAGGGTTGTTTTAAGGGGAAAGAATTTTATTTGAAATAAGACAAATCCAAATATATATTGACTACTATGCAAATTTTAAAAAGTATACTGAAATAGATCATTCTTTTTTTTTTTTAAAGATTTTATTTATTTATTTGACAGAGATAGAGACAGCCAGCGAGAGAGGAAACACAAGCAGGGGGAGTGGGAGAGGAAGAAGCAGGCTCACAGTGGAGGAGCCTGACGTGGGGCTCGATCCCATAACGCCAGGATCACGCCCTGAGCCAAAGGCAGACGCTTAACTGCTGTGCCACCCAGGCGCCCCAAAATAGATCATTCTTAATAAATTGTAACAGTTTATACCAAAGCAAAATTGAAAAATATATTCTTATTTTCCTTATGAAGGAGATTGTTACAAGTAATCTTTCCTCTCAAATGTCCCAATAATATTTTTTCACATATTTCCTATTAATTTTCATCTAAAATTACTTCATAACTTTTGAATTTTTTCCCATCCAAGTTTTGTCTCTATTTGATTATGTATTAAAAACAAATGATATACATTTCTATGTCTCTGACAACTGCTTGGGCCTATAGAAAAATTGTCTTTGTAGTTTCTAGTTGAAAGGGTTTTTGATAATGTTCTGCCACTTTCTAAAGATAACCTAAGCAGTATTTTAAATGAAGAATTTTAAAATCCTTCTGGTACTATAATAATCACATTGCCAACAATAAAACCTAGTATATATCTTGTTGCATGGCATTTCATATACTCATAAAATCAGTTTATCATAACATACCATTTCATGCATCACAGTTGTCCTTCATTAGTGTGATAACACATTTTTAGTACTGTTCCTGAGTCAAATTTTCTTATATTGCTCGCTGAAAGGATTTTCAACAGTTCTGTGAAAGTGTAGTTTTGAAGTTCTTTATTTCATTTCTTCTTTTACCTCATGAATTGTCCCATTTTATTTTTTATAGGTTCAAATTTTTGTTGTTTTAATATACTACATGTCTTTTATGGTATAATATTTTGTTATTTAAATGACTTCTAAGTGGCTAATATACAACGAATATACTTGTTGTGAAATCAAACCATGAATTCCAGTTTCATCAATATGATTATAGAATTGTCCCATTTTAAACAACTGTTTTCATGATCTGAGATAACATTGAACTTTTGCATTTTATATCAGAAAGATAGAAATCTATGGATCATAATAATATTAATATGTCTCTTCTTTGAAAGATGACCAAAACGAATTCCTCTCATAAAATTTAGAAAAAAAATTAAAATTAGACATTTAAGTATGAAACAGCTTAAAATAAGAATTTAATTGTTTTTCAGGAAAATTCCAGCTTATAATTGTGTAAGGTATGATCAACTCATAAATTTGATAATAGATAGCAAATTATGTGTTGCTTTTCTCATTAAATTGTATCATGCTAAATCTCATTATTATAAATGAATGATATGTTCTGTACATAAAATACTTCAGATCAAAATATGGTTATTTGTTGTAAAGCCATTGATGCCATTAAAATGTAACTAAAAGACTTTAATTCCATTTAGTGAATGTTACCATAAGTTTATTGTATATATATGTGCAGTTCTTTTTTTTATAATGTCCAGTTAGCCAACATATAGCACATCATTAGTTTTTGATGTAGTGTTCAGTGACTCATTATTTGCGTATAATGCCCAGTGCTCAGCACAACATGTGCCCTCCTTAATATATGCAGTTCTAAAGAGGGATTGGGCTTGAGAAACCATCTTCTCTAACAGCAGCATCTTTTTTCTTTTTTTTTTAAAGATTTTATTTATTTATTCGACAGAGATAGAGACAGCCAGCGAGAGAGGGAACACAAGCAGGGGGAGTGGGAGAGGAAGAAGCAGGCTCATAGCAGAGGAGCCTGATGTGGGGCTCGATCCCACAACGCCGGGATCACGCCCTGAGCCGAAGGCAGACGCTTAACCGCTGTGCCACCCAGGTGCCCCTCTAACAGCAGCATCTTATAAACAGTGAAAACTGGTACAATTAAGTGTTGGCCAGTGTCATTATGCTGTAGAAGAATCAAGCCAACACTAGAATTCAGGGCATCTGATTTCCATCCTGTTACTTTTCCAGATGGCATTATTTTTCCTTAATATTTCAGTTTTCACTTTGTCAGAAATGTGAAATGGATAAATATGTGGATGCATATACAATCCTCTGCCTCACATCTGCAAAATAATAAAAGCAAAGCAAAGGAAAAATACCTGTTTTCTAAATAAACAACACTCATTACCAGACTGTTTTTGAAAGTTTAACGTTTTCTAAGTCATTAAATCAAATGTATTAAAGAAATATTAAGTATTTAATGTATTTTGCAATAGCAATAGAGCTCTAGGAAATCATATACAAGGGTTAGTTTGAAATATAAAACTGAAAGTACCTTGTAAAAGTCTCATGTAATTCTGGCCTATGCAATGATAGATTTTTCCACCTCCAATCTTGTGGTACTGACTGACTAATTTCTTCCAACATTGCCCAGCAGTTAAAACAGCCTTTGAGGAATAAGGAATTCAAATCCTAACTTCATCATTTCCTCATTTTCAGTCTTGGATAAATAACCTAATTGCTCTAAACTTAGTTTTCTTATATGGAAAATGGGAATAATAATGGTGTCAACTTCATAGGATAATTATGGTTATTAAATAGAAAATGCATAATAAAGTCTTGTTAGAATTTTTAATACTAAGATGATTACCATTTTCTTTTTATGTCTATTAATCTAAGCTGATTAGATGGTTAGGTAGAACAGTCACCTTAAAAATGCAGAAAACAAATACAAATAAGACATTTACCAAAATCAGGGCACCTACATTTTATATAATTTTTATATGAGAAGATATCCTTAAAAGAGGACTTTTTGAAGGGGAAAAAACAATCAGTTATTTAGCATTCAAATCCAGGTCACAGAAGCCACGGTATTTAGCAACTCTTAACTACAGTGCACAAGCATTTAGAATGAAAGAGAAAACTCATTGCTATGCAATCTTAAAACTGTCTTATTTGGCAACATGGTCAAAAGCTTCCAAAACGTTAAGAACAACATGGAAACATTACAAAGAGTGCCAGTCTAAGCTCTTTGTAGGCATTTTTATATTTCATAATCACAACCTCTCATTGAAACACAATTTTTCCCTTTTACAAAGGATATTTACAAAATGAAGTCTAGAGATGCTAAGGGATTTAGAGATGCTTAGACATGTAAGGCCCAGAAGTATTAGTGTTGGTGTTGGGAACAATGGCCAAATTTGGGAAGGACTTGACTCCAAAGCTTTTGCTCTGGATCACAGGATTGGCTAAGGTAACACACCCAGCAAGACTGCGGGAAATGTAGGAGTAGTAAAAAAAGGAACGAAAACCTCAGTCTGCAAAACTCAGCTCAACAGACAGTGATTTGTAAGGTCAGATTCAATGAAAGGGGATCTCTGGCAAAGTCATAGTATAATCAATAGGAAACAGGGAAGAAAAAGCAATGATGGGGAGAGTGACAATGAAGAACAGAAGTAAAAAAAAATTATAAGAAGGATGAGTTCTGAGAGCGGAAAGGAAGGGAGCCCAAAGCCATACAAATAGAAGTCTAGTCTATAGAAGAAAAGGCAGCTAGGTTGTATTTCCATGACTTTTTATGACACATTCACTTTCTTCCTCGACTTTGTGTGTGGGGAATGGGTTTTCAAGAAGAGGAAAATTTTCGTACCACAAAAATTATGACTTTCATTCAGTAACATAACCCTGTGGCAACCCAAGAAACTATACTCAAAAAAAAAAAAAAAAAAAAGGAATTTGCTGATGATTGCAGGTTTTGCTGTAACTGTTTTATAATTTCATTATACAGATGATATTTTGGTTCTCTTCACAATTGACCTACCATCCCCTCTTCCCCCATACCAGGTCATTTTGACCTTTTTATTCTGAGGATTTACTCTGTCAAGTTCTGTATATAATTCATGTTGATAAAACATGCAAAAGAAAATCTGTTTCTATGTAATTGAGTTTTTAAACTCAAGAAATTTTGTAAGAAGCTTAATCCATGGCAAGCCAACACCTCTCTTTAAAAATGCAAAATCCATGTAACTAAATATGTGCTTTGATACCTGACTAAACCATCAATTTATGCTATTTATTTTGAAAACCCAAACTTAATTATCTTGCCTTAAAGTATGTGTAATTTTAATTTAACCAACATAAAAATACCCCATTTTTTGGATTTCTATCGTTTTTAAGGCTTTATAATAACCAAATGGGATAATTCACTATGAAAATAAGTGAACACTTCACTCTAGGGAAAAATAAATTTAAATTTTTCACCTAATTAATCCATAATTGCCATATTGGCAATACTTTTAGTTTGGAATGATAGCTCATGATATGTGGACACAAAATAATACAGAAGCTATAAATATTTAGTCAAGTTTTGTTAATGACTTATAGCTGACATTCTAAATTGTCTTTACCCATTGCCTCATCCTCTCATACGTTACTAGGAATGGGGTATTTAAACATGTTGTACGTGAATGGTACCCAATTATTGAAATGAAAATTTTATGGAAGATATTGATTAGAAAACTTACTATTGAAAACATTTAATATTCAGATAGCCACAAAATGTAAGGTTGTGGGAAGGGATAACCATTATCTAAGATTTCAACTAGAAAGTTTTAGAATGTTACCATTTAACTGTTTTTTTTATTTTACACCATATAGAATTACTTCAAAAAGATCTTAAACTGAAAAAGATGTTGTGATATTAAATCAATAATCTAAGAATATAGAATCTTCCATAAAAAGATATTTCTCTAATTCTCTAAGGCAGTTATTTTAAAAGAAGAAAAGAAATCAAAGCATTTTTTGAAGTTTCACCAAAAATAAATTGAAGAGTCTTGGGATTCGAAGGACAGGGATGGGGAATATCATGTAACTTAGCAACAAGAAAAATACAATAGTTCTTTCAGAGTTTAAAAAATAAAGCTCAGCCAAGAGTAAAATTTTATATAGAGACAAACAGGCACAGCTTTACTTTAAAAAAGGTAAAAATGATTCTGTTGTGTCATCAGAAGAGTCATACTTTTTTTTCTTTTCTTTCTTTCTTTTTTTTCTTTTTTCTTTTTTTTTTGAGACTGCTAGAATATCTCTCACAAGAGAGAGTTTTCCTGAATGAGTCTATCGTTGAACCCAGTGGAGGGCAAGGAGAGCCATCTGGCTGCAGTTTATCTTTTCTCCTAATGGAGAACTTATTCCTTAATGTACAGGGAAATGATTCTGATGCTCCTGGCACATAGAGAAACAGACTCTAGAATTTACTCTGCCAATAGGACTTTTAGCAGATGTTACTTCATTTGTTAACTTGACAGCTTGTTCGCTTATACCACCTCATGCCGCTGATGTTTTCACAGTGAATTTCGAGAGTTTGAGAATGGCTCCATCTGTGTGGAGTGTGACCCCCAGTGTGAGAAGATGGAAGATGGCATCCTCACCTGCCATGGACCGGTAAGCTTGAAGACATCTGTGGTTGTGTTGGCTTATTTAGCTTCATGTGTGAATGTTTGTTATGTCATTGCTTTATCATTTATTCATTCATTCAGCAGGTGTTTGTAGCATGCTAGGGGGAATCATGCTTGATATTCCTCCCTCAAGAGGCTTACAGTTTAGTCATAGAGGTGAAATATTTACAAATTCAATTTCTTAAGTATTTATATCCTAGATAATGTATTTAAAAAGTGGATATGGATATGCCCTTGAAAATTGCAGTGTTGAAAATAAAAGAGGGCTATATAAGTAATTAGATTGAACCAAAATAATTGATAAAATAAAAATATGTATCAATTGTTACAGGAACACAAATGAGAGATAAATTAATCTGTCTTTGGGATAGAAAGTAGGGCATCAAGGAAGTCTGTAGAGAAGTGATGTTTAAGCTAGCAATGCTTTGAAGAAGAATCTGGAAAGAAGAAACATGCAAAGATATGCAAATATAAAAATTCATGGTGCATCTGATGTAAACTATAACACATGCATATTTGTGTTTAATTATTTAACTATTATGGCATTGTGAAAGACATTGTGAAACACAGAAGGGAGAAGGCAAACACTTATAAACTAAAACCTAAAAGAGGACTACCACAAGTATGAGTAAGCTTGGATAATCAGACCTCTGAGAAAAAGAAGTGGTGTGATTTGGCCTGAAGAACCAAAGTCTAAAAGACAATTTAATATGTAAATGATCTTCAAGTAAGTATGTAAAGGGCATATTTGGCTATTTTCTGTCCCCACAAAGGAATTAATGGAAAATACAATTAATATGTAGCGTGAGAAATGTGGATGCTGGAAAGAATGACATGAAAAACAGGGAAGTAAAATTCTGAAATGGACTGTGTTAAAGCAAGTCAAGTCATCTATATAAGACATCTTTAAACATTAACATATTTAGGTACCAAAAGTCAAAGACTAGAAAACAATATATCTTTCAGAGAGACTGAGACTTTGAAAATGTGTAATTACAATAACAAGGCAGACTGCAAAACCAGTCCTGTGCTTTTTCTATTCCTCATGCTGCCTCCTATGCTATAAATGATGCTGGTAAATAACTAATTTATTAATTTATTTTACTTTGTATGTTTTCACAGTGTATTTGTTCATTCTTTTGCTACTCAAAAGATTGAGACAGTTTATAAATTACACATTAAAAACCCTAAAGTTAATGTTTTTTTTTTCAATTTTAAAAATTATTTTCTAACTAAGAAAGAGTGAAAACAGGTATTTAATGAACACATTTTGATTTTTTAATGACAGCATTCTTGGGCCAGCAGTCTACTTTGAATTATCACCCAGGGTTAACATTGTCAATTAATATGTCTAGAGATTAGGAAAGGCAATAAGTCAGAAGTAGGAAAGGTTTAGTAAACCCGAATCACTCATTTGTGGAAGATCAGAACACAGAATCAAGAAAACCTGTTTGATCACTAGATCACTAAACCTTGAAATGCTAAGCAGGTAAGAACACAATTTTAGATTATGGTGTCTGAGAAACTGGCAGGACCGATCTCAAACTGCTTTCACTAGAAGGTTGCTTGCTCTCAGCTTTTACAATTTATATTAGGATTTTGCCTGTATCTGGGTTCACATATTGATTATCACAACTAGAGACAGAAGTACTTTTGTGTGCCATATAACAGGCATCTATCATTTGAGATACCCAAGAAGTTCTGGAAACTTCTCCGTGAGGCTGACATTGCAATGAGACAGAGGAAAAGTCATAAAGTTGGTTGGAATTCCCACACCTGGTCTTGCGATTTATTCTGTTGGAATCACACTTTCTTGAGCTGTCCATATTTCCCTAATAATAATTGATACACATGTATCTTTGTCAAACACTGTTACATCTGAAGCATCATATCACTTTTTCCATTTAAAATATAAAGAAACTGAACCTATAATAACTAGAAAGTTACGCCAAAAGTCAACAATCTATACGATGTGGAGCTGGGACTCAACTATAGAAGTGACTCCAAATTTTATACTCTATTCATTTCACTTCCCCTCCCCCCCAAACCCCATAGGCAACAATTCTGCAAATAATAACATGTTTTCTGGGAATATAACAGCTACATGTAAAATGGGATGATATTATACTATTTAAATGTGACAGAAATCCAGGATAATCTTGAGAGGACTAGCTTTGAAATAAAGTAAGCCCCTGATTTTATATCCTTGTGTGTCTGTACTTGGTCTTTTTATTTTATTATTTTATTTTATTTTTATTTTACAACTTTATCCTCTCTTACTTTCTCTACTCTTGTGTGTTTCTATCGAGAAAGATAAGGAAGGGCATGTGAGAAGAAAAGGAAGTAAGGGAAATTAGAATTTTAGGTGATCAAAATATAAGCCGAAGAGGCAGCATGCAAAAGAAGAGATCGAGGAAGAGAATAATAGAAGCTGAAATAGTGGTTAAAGTCAAGTTAACAACAAAGGTTGTGCTGCCATAACAAATAACCCCCATATTACAGTAGTTTATAGGAACATGTTTAAATTTTTTCATGTAAAATGCACTGCAGATCAGCCCTCCTCCCTGTGCTGGTCTATGTTCCGAGATGCTTTACCTTTATAGCGTCCCCACATCTGCATAGGATCCCTGCATCATGGCAGCAGGGAGAGAGAAGGCTGGAGACTTTAGCCCTGGCAGTCTCCTAAACTGCTTCTACTTAATTTCATTGTCTAAAACAAGACATACCTTGCTTTTGGTGGGAGGAGAATTTCAGTCTTCCATGTGGCCAGAAGTGGAAGAGAACTGGATACTGGTGAATAGTAGCATTGTCTCCCACAGGAGTTACCAGAGAAAATCATCAATTGTCACTGAGGAAATAAAAATGTAATATTTCTATCACAATGTAGCTTATCCTTTAGCTTTCTGGGTATACAATTGAGTCCAAGGGTAGCTTAAAATCAGAGATAAGGAACAATATTGCCTTCACCTCTGTTTTTTATCATTGCATTTATCAGTTCATTCACTGAACTTAGGTTCTTAAAATCTTTGGGAATATAATGATAGAAGAGTAAGCATTAGACACACGTATTTCTTTAAATCTTTTTGTTATGGAAATGAGTTGGAGAATCGGTACATTTCATTTCTTTTGAGATTTGTCAGGATGTTTTTTAGTTATGTCAACTTAGAACAGTAGGTTTTGTATCATGATAATACAGTCAATTAGGAAAGAGATGCTTAAAAACAAGGAAACATACAAAAAATCTTTTTGAAGTATACTTAAACATTAAATATGATTTTAATTTTAGTTTCATAATATTTTGTGTCTTCTGATTTTACCTGGATATTATTTTACATCAGAAGAATTTTGTAGAGGGGCGCCTGGGTGGCGCAGTCGTTAAGTGTCTGCCTTCGGCTCAGGGCGTGATCCCAGTGTTCTGGGATCCAGCCCCACATCAGGCTCCTCCGCTGGGAGCCTGCTTCTTCCTCTCCCACTCCCCCTGCCTGTGTTCCCTCTCTCGCTGGCTGTCTCTATCTCTGTCAGATAAATAAATTTAAAAAAAAATCTTTAAAAAAATTTTGTAGAAAAATAATTCCCAATTTCTAATTTTGAGTGTAACTGCCTAATTTACTCATAGTTAGTTTTTATTCTTGTGTTCTGCAAGAAGACGTCAGCATGTCTCTTGTCTTGTACAATAAGTCATGCCACTGAGCATACTTGCACAGTAAATGATTTTGTATAATAGATGGCATTACGTGCCTAAGTACCCATGAGCAGGTGTTAAAATTGGAAGCATGTGAAGTATTCTTTTTTGGTAGGAAATAAGAAGTTGCCAATAGCAAACTCTTCAGGTTGAATGGGGATTAGGTTTCATAGGATAATTTTCTTTTAGCTCTAAGCCTCACATCAAAATAGTGAAATAGACAGGTACTTGATTGAACCTCACCAGTCCCAGAATTTCCTGAAATCTCCTCCTAATTTTTTTCTTTATGCCACTCTTCTTCATTAGCAACCTCAATCTTTAAATTTTAAAATATTGTATTTATTGATTGCCTGATGTCTTATATCACCAACTTACAATGTCTTACTGCTTTTGGATTAACATTTGTAGATTAACATTTGTAGAGAGAAGTAATGCACTCTAGTGATGGATGCTCCCTGCCTAATGCATGGCTCTGCCTAATGTTTGCTTGTTGTTGACTCCCAAATTCACAATTTATAATTATAGACCAAATAAAGTTAATTATCTCCCTCTATACTTACTATATCTCATTTATCTAAATTGTGTTTAATGTGAACTGTCATAATTGTTGAACAATGTGGACATACAGCTTTTGGGGAGAAATAGGTCAGGGAAAGAAGTTCCAGAAAGTAGTCGAAGAAAAGAGGAACCTAAGACAATATGACAATATTAAATGACATTTAAACATATTTGTATATTATTATTGTTTATTAACATTCTACATATTAGAAAATGATTGTATATTATAAACATAAATATACAAAGTGAGTTATTTCTATTTAAATTTATTATGCTCATATTTTTATCATCTTTATTATTGGATAAGTTTCTCCATATAATTTTATTTGGCATGCATCTACTTTATTATTGTGGGCTTTTGATATTTCTTCACCAGAATGTGTCTTTATTGTGCTGTCAGTATTGAACTGTGATTTACTAAAATTCCTATTAATAGACATGTGAGTTTTAGCATTATCACAAGCTGATTTGAGATGGAGAGTAATCTAGAAATTAAATTTGATTTGCCTAAACTGACCAATTCCTAATAATTCAACCATAGTAAATTTTAAAATTTGTTGTTCAAGTAATCATAGACAACCAAAGGAGAGTTTACATCTCACTTTTACATTGAAAAGCTGCAATAGTGGCATCCCCATTTGTAGTTTTGAAAATGCTCTCCAATTCCCTAGGGGAAGACTGGCCACTCCATGAAGTCTCAGGAATGAAACCACACAAATACCAGAGGAAACAGCATCCATTTTTCTTTCTCCTTTGTGTTTTCTTTTTCACACTTCAGGGACCTGACAACTGCACAAAGTGCTCCCATTTTAAAGATGGTCCGAACTGTGTGGAAAAATGTCCAGATGGCCTACAGGGGGCAAACAGTTTCATTTTCAAGTATGCTGATCAGGATCGGGAGTGCCACCCATGCCATCCAAACTGCACCCAAGGGTAAGCATCCTTGCTGGCCAAGGACTCCATCACACAAGTATCTTTACCCTTGACACAGTCTACTAAATATATGCTATTCTCATATAAAACTCTATTCATCTTTATATTAACATGTTGGTTTGAAGAAGAATACTTTCTAAGAAAATGGTTTATTCAGTCAAATGTATACCCTCTCAAATATTTCTGTTAAACATTTACCTAAAAGTATTCTATTGACACCTTTTTGAAGCTGGTGGCAGGTACACTTTGTATGGAGCGTAGAAATTCTTCCAAATTTTACTTGATATTGAAGATATCTTAGAAAAGACAAGATAGTCATCAGACTTTTGAGATTTGTGCTTAATAAATCTTTAACAGAAGTTCACTGTTTATGTTTCTTTGTTCGTCCAAGCAGCTGAAGGTGAGGATAGCCCTCTTTGCTAAATGCTGCTTTGAATTACTCCTTCAACAAGATATAAGCAAAATAATGTTGACAGGAAAAAAAAAAAGGTGGAGGGGGAGAATTTAGTGATATGTGTATCAATAAAATCACAAATGCATTTTGTGAAAGTAACTTTATGGCAGGTTAACCTATCACCTAGAACTTCTTTGACCAGTATAGAACAACTCAAAGATGGATACATAGTTTTCTATTGTTTCAAAAGGATGCATTATAAAATGAATAATAATTAGATTAGTTTTGATAGTGATAACAGCTGAAAGACAAAGACATTACAGAAAGAAGAAAAAGTGCTGAACTGAGGAATGTCATTCATCTAAGAAATCCCAACACCTAATTTTTGTAAAAGATAGCAAATCTATTTTAGTAAGGGCTTTTCTTTTTCTTTCCTCCAGAAGGTGACTAATTTCAGACTTGAGAACAATTTAACATACTCTATCCTCCTTCTGTCCATAAATCCTCTTCTCCCTTATGAGTGCCTACACACATGTGCACACACCCACGTACAGAGACAGACACTTGTTGAGAATCATCTCGGGTACTTTATATCTGGCAGGAAAGTATGAGATTCCATAAAGAGATTTTCTGCCAGATTAAGAGCTAGCTGCTAGGGGATATTGAAGAAGTTAAGCAAGCAACATCATTTTCTGCCAAGAGGACATCAATTTGCAGATGCTGCTACAATTTCCTGCAGGTCAAGAAATCAGCTTAAGTCACTCTGTGAAGTGGCAGATCCTCAAAAGGTAAAGTAATATTCTGCCATTCAAATTCAAATGCAGCTTGGAAGAGCTAATGCCAACTCATTGGTTTACACATAAGCACATTGACTGAGGATACTGAAATAGTCACATAGACACTTTGCTTCAAGGAAACTAGAAGGAATAAACTTCTCCACTTGCGAGTTTTTGGCGCACTTGGGTTAAGAGTATTTCATGAAGAAACAACTGGTACCCCTGGAGCAGAAGAGTCAGCAACAGAAAGAGAAAATTTTGCCTGCTAAAATAATCATCCACAGGAGGGTTTTATTGTTTTGCAGCTAAAATTAAACCAGTAAATTATTCAATATAATGTTGATGTCAACAGCTGTTGCCATTCAAAATGAGACCTTTTGCTATTTTTGCAAATCTAATTACAAGGAAGCCATTAGGGAAATGAAAGTGAGAACACAGAGCCATAGTCTGGGTGTGTGGCTGGGGTGTCTTCCTCTCAGCCCTTTTAAATCATGATTGTGTAATAAAAGAACATATATAGAGTGGGGGAAAGTAGAAGTAGGGACAATGAAGAGATC
This sequence comes from Ursus arctos, assembly GCF_023065955.2. Classification (NCBI taxonomy): domain Eukaryota; kingdom Metazoa; phylum Chordata; class Mammalia; order Carnivora; family Ursidae; genus Ursus; species Ursus arctos. The sequence goes on along the minus strand of NW_026622763.1, from coordinate 85,113,733 downwards.
AATTTACCACAGCAACAAAAGCCAGATGTCAGATAAAAAGGGAGGATGAAGGTATAAAGGGAACAAATCTGACCAGATGATGTAGGAACTTCCAAGTAAATAGAAAAATGTCTCTAAATCCACTGTTGCAGAATGACGGTGAGACAGAATTTGAATGTTGTATTCCCTGGCATCTTCCAAGTTAAATGAATTCTGGGAAGACTGATTTAGTCCTGAAGGATTTTTGTACTTGTTTTCATTTAGCCTCCTGCATCCTTTTCCTAATATCCTCCATATTGTCCAAGTTCACTCACTTTATCAAAGTTTTGTGGTCCTAAACCCAGAATTCCTGAATTCCGGAATCCCACTCTACATTACTGCTGTGCCCCACTGTGCCTTGAGATCCTTTAGTGAAGCAATGAGGTGCGCTGTGCAGTTAGTCCCTACTCTTCAAATTGCATGTAGAGATAGGATCTTTACCTAGAAAGATCACAGGGACAATGGAGATGATGAAACAAATGACTATTTTTACTCCTAAACACATGTACTAATTGACCTATGGGTGAGTGTGAGCTCACCATGCCAACCCCACTTTGGAAAACAGATTTTCTTTTATATGTCGATATTATGTCAGCTAGATAATTCAAGAACCAAGTTAATGGAAATAGTCTCTCAAGTCACATTTTTTTTTTAGAAGGAAAGTTCTTACTTTGAATACTGTTCAATGATTTTCTGAAAATAAAATTATGTGTGTAATACCTTAAAAGCACTTTTATTACTCTGAAAGTACATTAAATATATTGGCTCTAATAAGTTCTTTAGATACTTTTAAAATGGGTTATGCATTTACTACCTATCAGGAGAGTCTAATTTTGCGGGGGTGGTGTTTGCGGGGAGGGGGGCGTCAGTTAACATTGTCTCTTTTTGCCTTGACTAGCGGACTTTTATTTTGGCAGCCTTTTCTCATTTCATTCATTCTTCAACTTTGCATCAGATATAATGATAGCTAAGTTCAGAAATGATTAGGACATAGCTCTTGACCGCTAGTGAGTCGTGGTTCAGTGAGTTTTCATTCTTAGAATTCATCTCTCTCCATTGGAGACCCTTCCCCATATTTTGAAATGATGAGCAAGCATTTAAAACTTAGGAATGATCTTCACATTTGAAATTAGCAAGACAGAAGTTTTTAAAAAGGACCTGTGAACTAAATTTAGTAGGTAATTAAATTGCTATAAGGGCAGTTACTATGGTTTCTACACTAACATTTTTGAGTCCATGATAAATACCAATTTAATTTTGGTTTTGGACTGGGCTATTTATTTTTCATAAGGCATCTTTAAAATTTTTCATTGAATATTTTTGTTAAAATTAGAATCATGGTTTCATATTATTAAGTTCCCTATATGCCTTAATCTTTCTTCTCAACCCTTTTTATATTTTTTAATTTATATAGTTAAAATTTTTTCACTGATAGAAGGAAAGAAGAGTTGCTTGTGAAATTATTGTCTATACCCTTTTAATTGAAATTTTAAAATATTCCCCCATTTTCATTTCAAAATTTGAAGGAGATTTTGTTAAAATATCTCAACTATGTTAGATATATGGGTACATCGAAGCACTTATAAGTCAGTAAGTAGTGGCAAATGTTCAATGCATCTCGGTGTTCAGAATTCCAGATATTTTTATATTGACATGTTATAGTTTCTGATCTTCCTGTAAAGTTTTTACTTTGTATCACTAATTTTGTAGAGAGTTGCGTTATTCCTTATCCTTTTTTGATCTCATATTTAGGATTTTGACTCTTCAAAAGTTTAATGTTTCCATTATTCTGTGATCTTGCTGAATCAATATAAATTGCATGTGCTACTTAGTTGCTTAAATAAAGTCCAAAGAGTTTAAAGAGAGTACACATCTTTAAATATACAGTGACTTGTATTTAGAAAAGATGGGTCTGCTTCAGTCATACCCTTCTTTGTCTTCCATTTTTTCTTTCATCTTCAGCTTGTAAATATGTTTAAATCTCAAATATCCTACACAATCCACTCAACAAATTTTCCTGACCCCACATCCTGCCCCTCACTACTCACCTCCCTTTTCCCTTGCCTCTATTTTCGTATGTCCAATTTGCTTCTCGACTCACAGCAACCGAAATTCTGGTGACCTCAACAATGACAACTAAAATGCTCTCAGTAGTTCTTATTTGATGAGACAACTCTTTGCATTTGACATTAACAATTACCCCATTTCCTGAAGGTCTCTCTTGATTTGGCTCCCATGATGTTGCAATTACTTGATTTTACCCAATTATATTTTCTCATGCTTCTAACATAGGAGCTCATCTTAGGTCATTTAGTGGTTATTGGAGTTCCTTGGGTTTCAGTCTCAGGCTGTGCTTTTCTCACATTATAGATCCTTCTTCAGCTATCTTATCCACTTACAATTTCAACTTTCGCCCGTATGCTGTTTCAAAATTGCACATTATACTGGTACATTCATGCCCCACCAACACAGGCCCCTCTTTCCAGCTGGCGAGGAACATTTCTTACCCAAATGTAGGACAACCACACTAGAGACATACTATAGATCCATAAAACTGAAGGTATCAACCCTTCCTCCTCCAACACACACACAAGGAAGGGTGTCCCTCCTCTGCATTCTCTCACTGATGGTACTACTGTTCTCACAGATGAACATTTGAGTCACATTTAATTCCTCTGACCCTTCTTCTTCTGTCATCAAATTAGCCATCAGCCTCTCTTTTTCCCTCCATACTTTTCAAGGTATTTCTTGAATCCGGCCCCCTGCCTCTATCCTAGTTGCCATTTCCCAGGTTTAATCCTTTTTCATATCTTACATAGACTAACACACTCTCTGTGCCAGAGTAATCTACCTGGATCCCACCTGACTAGCCTTTACAGGACAAAGGTCCATGTAAAACACAAATGTAGCAAATCCATTACTTCTTAAAAACCCTGCAGCGATTCTCCATTAAGTTTGCCCTGCCCCTGAGCAAATAGCCTTCAAATTCTGGCTCCTGTCTAATGATCTCGCTTTTTTTCCCTTTCCCTTTCACCTCATGTTTTGTTCCCTGACTATTCAGTATTATGTACACTCTACATTTCCTCAGGTCTGTGCTTTTATTCCTGCTGTTCCTTACCCCTTAGAAATCACTGCTACTCCAAACTTGGTTCTCAGCACCCTGAACTTCAGCTTCCTGTCTTCTCCATGAGGATTACCATGAATTTCTGAAACCAAGCGGCCCTCTGCTATGCTCTCCTAAGCCCCTCTTTCATGGCTCTTATTATATTTATCACATTATACAATATACATCTGGTTATGCATCTGTCTCCTTCATTAAATTGTGAGCTCATTAAGAGTAGGAAAAGTGTCTAATTCATCTTTTTTCCCCCTCCAGCACCTAGAAGAGTAGCAACACTTAGTAGGCATGCAAACAGTTTTTTTTTAGTGGATGAATAAAGAACTTTCATTATTCATACTTTCCCCTCAAGTTGAATTTCACTTTCAAAAATTTTTATCTTTCAAAGGTTTTTATAAAGACACAAATTGCAAACTAATCATAGCTTTTCAATTTATTTCTACTTGGAAATAAGAAGTAAACTATTAATTTTACAAAATGGCAATACTGCATAAAAAAGCGTTTTGAAGAAGACATAATCAGAACCTAGAAAAAATTAAGTTCTTCAGAATAAAATAAAAAGAAAACAGTATAAGACAATTTGGAAACATTTTTAGTAGTTACTTTTCCCATTTTAAGAAATGGTTTTGGTTATGGATTATAACACCAATTCAATGCTATGTACTATATATTTTTATCTTTTATTTCTTATTTGCTTTTTTAAAAGACTTTTTTCATGATGTATTCTCCATATTTCTGTATATTAAATTTTTTCTGGCCTGTTCAAAACCAATCCTCAAAAAGAAAACATCTTTCTACCTAGCAGTAATTTTATAACAGATATTGGTGAAACAAGGAAACAGTGACTTAATTATCATTATACATAGTTATATTAGTTCACCAATGTTGAGAGTTATCTAAAGATATAGTGGGAAGTCTGGCCTTATACACAAGCACCTTATTACTTCATTATATGGTGATTTTAACTTCAGTTTCTTTTTCAGTTTTAGAAATTAGAGTTTGGGAAAAATTGTGATCAGCAGAATTAGACAGTTCTATAAATCATAGATGTAGAGGGAATCTTGATAATGCACTGGAGCTAAATGTACTTGATGAGAAAGGAGAGAACGAAATACAATATAAGTACATTGGAAGATGGGAAAAGCAGCATTTCCATAATACTTCAAAATGCAATTCTAGGGACTGTATGTCAGGATTTTGTGTACTTATATGATTCCACTTAAATGTTGATCTCAGTGAATTCTTTACTTACCTGGTTCTCAGTGTGTTCATTTCCTTGGAGAGTATTTATTTGTTATTGTTTCAGTTAAATATGATGGCAGTTTAAAAACCTATTTCTGTTTGCCTGTTATGGCACTGCTCTTTTAAAAAAGAGTGTCAAGATAAACTGCAGTATGGTGAAACCAGTTAATTTGCTTTTTAAATGAATTCATGTTTACAGATAAGTATGTTTTAAAAACAGTCACAGCCAAGGAATGAAATAATGTGATTATGTAAAGTATCCCTAAGAATAGCATTAAAGCATGTTAACTCATTTTCTGCCATAATCAATCTTTAATGAGTATTAACATCAGGTTATTATTTTATATTGAATAGCTCGTTTCTTTTTTTATTGATTTTAGTTTTTACTTAAGCTTAAGTCCTCTTAGAAGAAAGAGTATACATGAAACCAATTATAGCCTTTGAAATATCAAGTTATTCAGCAGGACATATACTCATGAATGATGCAAATGAATTGAAAGTATTAGAAGTGAGTTATATGGGTTTGGAAGTTATCCACAGAAACAGGGTACAATTTCCGTTACTGTGGACAGGTTTCTTTGCATTCCACGAGGGTGGTATTTACAACTTATTTCTCTGTATCCATCAAGCAATCATCTTCTCACTGGCTTTAATTTCAGAGTGTTCCAAAATTGTCTAAAAACTATTATTAAGAATTTGAAACAATCGTGTTTATCTTACTGAGTCTTAAAAAAATGACTAATTTTTCTTTCCTTGTATTTTTTAAATTTGGATCTTCTGCAGGTGCATAGGCTCAAGTATTGAAGACTGCATCGGCCTGATGGATAGGTACTTGGTGTGCTTGCTTCCCATGTTCTTCCTCCAAGGCTCCTTGTGTGAGCACTGGTGCATGTGTGTGCATGCCACTGTGAATGGAGAATGATGTTTTCTGTTCTGTAATTGCCTGCAGGTGTAGCGGTCCCACTAGTCATGACTGCATTTATTATCCTTGGACGGGCCATTCCACTTTACCACAACATGCTAGGTAACATCTACCATGTTTCCATTTTGTCACTCAAATCCTTTCCAAATTATCATGGATAAAAAATACTAACCAGTTGGGTGAAATTTATGATATGTTAAATTAGGGAGTTATAAAACAGGCATATAACACTACTTTTCAAGCCACATTCCTTATCTCCTCTTTCTTTATTCATTATAATTTTAGAATCCAAATTAGTAGTGTCATTGAATTTTAACTTTGTACAATTTAAACAGGATTTTGATTTATTAATCTAGAACTTTAATAGAATATTTTTATTAATTTTGTAGATTATTGCAAAAAGAAATATTTTTAAAGTTGATCTGTTTTTGTAAGATGTTTCTTGTTTAATTTGATTCATTTTCTGATTTTATGTTATTTTGAGCTGGTTGGTATAGTCTCTGGGCATCAGAATTACCAGAGACTAAAGGCACTATAGAAAATACTTTGTGCATGTAAAAGTACAAGTTGGAATTTAAAGAACAAAATCTATAACTCGGATTCATACAAAAACCTATGCATGAATGTTTATAGTGGCTTTATTCAAAATCACCAAATCTGGAAACTACTCAAATGTTCTTCAATTGTGATATATCCATACATTATAATGCTATTCAGGAATAGAAAGAAAGAAACTAATGACATTTGCAAAACATGGATGGATCTCAAATGCATTATGCTAAGTGAAAGAAACTAGAATTGAAAGAATACAAACAATATGATTCCATTTGTATGGCATTCTGGAAAAGGCAAAACTATAGGAATAAGAAATTGGGCAGTGTTGCCAGCGGCAGTGTTGCCAGGTATGTGAGGGAATTTGGGGGAATGATGGAATTGTTCTATATCTTGACAGTGATGATGGGTACACTAATGTATGTACTTGTCAAATAAAGTTCAGTACATTAAAAAAGGATGAATTTTACTGTCTATAATCTATATCTCAATAAGTATGACTTTTAAAATATATTTAGGAAAAGAGTAATTTTACAATGTTATGTAGAAAGATTGTTTGCTTTCTTTTTTAAAAAAAGATCTTATTTACTTATTTAAGACAGAAAGAGCACAAGTGGGGGAGGGGTAGAGGAAGAGGAGGAGGGAGAGAGAATCTCAAGCAAACTCCCCTCTTAGGATGAAGCCCAATTCAGGGCTGAGACCATGATCTGAGCAGAAGGCAGACGCTGAACTGACTGAGCCACCCACGCGCCCCCTGTTTGTTTTCTGTATAAAACAAATTAATTGTATCTTTTGGAAGAGAGAAAGTAGTGCTAAATTACAAACAGCAGAATGACAGCTTGGGATGAAGTATTCCTTTTTGATGTAAATTTTTTATTCAAATTTAACATACATAGTGTAGAAGTACCCAAATATAGGTATAAAACTCAGTGACTTTCTAAATGAAACATTTATGTAATCATCAGCCAGATCAAGAGCTAGAATAGTACCAGAGATGGAAATACTCTTGTGCCCCATTCCAAGGGCAACCATTGTCCTGAATGCTAACGCCAGTTTGCCTGTTTTTGAACTTTATATACATTGAATCATACATATGTATTCTTTGTATCTGGTCTCTTTTGCTAAATATCATAATTACGAGGCTCATCTGTGTCATTAAACTTAGTCATATTTTTTCATTTATATGATATTTCACCTTTAAAATTTTTTAGAACTATCAAATAAGTGAAATCTCTTATTAACAAGTTATTTAATTAAATTCTTTTTAGAAAGGATGCTGTAGAAGTAAATGATTATACAACAGTGGCACTTTGGCACTTGGGATCAATTCAGACTAGTTAATACAGTTATTTAGAACAAGGTTTAAATTATGGAAAAAATCAGCAAAAGAGAGAGAAAGAGAAAGAAAGACAAAGAGAGTGCCTCAGGCCCAAAGTTCAGTTTTATAAACCAAGATCCATTTTAGGTTGTTCCTATATTTATGAAATAATTTTCCTGTTTGAGACTTTAGTTGAGTCACTGTAATATCGTTTTGAAGAGTGTTTCCACGTTTGATTCAATGACTTTCTTATAATTATTCCAGCCAACTAATGAGAGGCAATATAATGTAGTGATAAGTGTGCTGTCTTTGGAATCTGATTTTCTAGATTCAAAGCGAGGCTCTATCATGTTTAGATGTGTAACCTTGGGTAAGTTCCTTCAATTATCTGAACCTTACTTTCTCCATGTATAAAACAGAAATCTTAGTATAGTTTATAAATTAGTTGTGAGGATTTGTTGAGTCCATAGAATAGTGCCTTGCTCCGATAAATTACCCAGTAAATGTTGTGATTTATTATTTTGCTATATATAACAAGGATTTTAAATGTTGGTAATGGGGGAACATAACTCCCAGAGGGAGGGGGAAAATCTCTCAAAGTCACTCAGGGAAGTTTCATGTGAACTTCTACCCCTTATGGTGGGTCCCTTGATGGAAGGGAGGATATTTCTTTCTTCACCTTAAGAATCACTGCCCTAAAGAGGGCCACTAGTATGGACAGCAGCAGGTCATAGGCAGAGGCATATGCAGAGAAAAAGACAGAGGTGAAACCATAGTGGTAGATCACTTGTGGTTTTCAATGCTCAAAATCATAGCGTATCTTATTGTAGATTTAATATTTCCAACATTTAAACAAAAGTAGTTTGGGAATTTTCAATCCTATTACTTGCCTAGGTTCTCAGGCCATTCCCTATAGTCTCAGACTAACACCTAATTCAGATTAGCTTTGTCATAAATATGTAACCATGTCTGGTAACGGAGTATAGATAGTACAATTCAGCCCATCATTCTTCCGAAAAATCACCTGTAAGCCCTTGTACAGGGAAAGAGAGAAGTTTTTGAATTTGAAAGCCTGGGTTCAAGTATTTGCACTACTACCATGTTTCTTATCTGTAAAATGGGGATGATAATGGTGATTTTTAAAATGGAAATTCTTATAACTCATATGATTGGTATGAAGATTAAATGTACAGGAGCTAATATCTAGTATATATGTTCATTGGTGGTAGTCACGTGTCTAGGTGAAATATTGAAAGCATAATCTTTTTGAAAATCTCATGAGGTTATATTCTACAGGTATCTTACATATCAGTAGGGCATAAATCCAGTAGTTTAGTGACTACAAAATTGACATATCAAAATTTCTCAGGTTTTAAGTGTTTAAATTTTATATCACACTTCTAAGAGAAAGATTTTTAAAAATTGGTAGTAGGGAGCTAATTGTTCCTTTTAGAAATGCTGGATATCTTTAATTAATAACTCCTTTGAACTTAAATTTAAAGCAGTATGACTCTCTCCTTCAGTTTTGTTGACTTGTCAGAATTAGTTGACTTGTCACAAGCTATTTATAAGGCAGTTTGGAATCTACATGAAAGATTTAGCTTGGACACCTTGGAAAAGTGTTTATGAGCATGGAGCATTTTGTTATGAATTGGATGAGAAGGGAAAGTAACAAGTAACTTTTTTTTTCAGATTCTTATTATTGCGGTAAATCCTTAGCTCTCTGAAATGTGGTAGGTACACATTTAATTGAAAGCAGGGGACTAGTCTAGCAATATTTCAGTTAATTTTCTGTTTTTAACTTCTGTGATAGTTTTTTAAAGCTTCTGTCTTAATTGATTAAAGTAAATCTTACATAATAGGGGGATAAGACACCTGGGCGAAAATAACTGTTTTAAGTTTCGTGAACCATGTTTTAACTGGGAGATTACCCAAATGCCTAGTTTTCTTTTAGTCACAGAAAATTGCATCAAGCATGTCAATGTGGCCATTTCGAAATATTTAGAATTCATACTCCCTACTGCCCCATTATGTTGTATTCTGTTTCCTAAACCAGCAGGAAAAAAGATTGAAGATTTAAATGAAAACAGGTGAAATGTTTCCAATCTTGATCGACTTTCATTTTCTAAGCAGTGTTATTCTTTCCCAAGCCTGCAATTTGTGAATTGGGTTTCCACACTCCATTTACTTTACAGGCTGCTGCTGGAATTTCTTCCAGGAAGATTGGATAGGATAGAAAAGATTTTTTTTTTCCTGTACTCTCCTAGAATATGAAAATAATACTTGAATTTCAGAACTTCTCCATACTTCCCTTATCTGAATTAAATGCCTTAAAATTAGCATTTACTTTTGATGTTCTCCCTTTTCTATCAAGAATCTTTTGAAGAAATATGTTCAGCAAGTTTTAATTTATTAGTCTTTTTTATGCTATTTATTTGAGCTTGCACACAAGCTATTTTCATATAGATTGTGACAGAACAAAGTATTAGATTCTATTCTATTTTAGTTTCTTTGTCAAATATATATCCAAAGCTTTTTATAATCTTAGTCTCTCCTCCATCAGGGCCCACGTTTGTTCATCTTGATAAGCAAAGGCTCTGTTGGCAAAGCATTTCTTTGTATTAGTTAGCAATTGAAAATGTAAACTAGTAATTCTTTTTTGAATTTGTGATGGAAATTATGAAAACTACTGGATAACTGTTCAAAAACTTTTATCTGGCTATTTGCTCCAATTCAATTATTCTAGACGCTTCACAATATGAAATAGGTAACTGAAATCAGCTTAATTCTCTAAATCTCATTTGGGCAGATATTTGAAACGTTTTCTATTCCTGTCACATTCTAATGCCTGCATCACACTTTTATTTTATGGTATAGTGGTTATTACCTAAGAGGTCACATAACAGTTTATCCTTTAGCAGTGTGACCCATGTGTGATATATGAGAGAGATGATGTGATATTCTTGGCACCACTTGCACAAATGGAACAATCTTTTTTCTTTGTTTGTTTTGCCCTCAAGGAACTTAGTTCATAACTTATGTCCATATCAAATGGTCAAAACAGCCCATAGATGGTTTCCTTAAATGAGTGGTAGTTGTGTTATGGTCCTTAAGTCCAATAAATACAAGTACTCAGGCTTTTTATTGTAAGTCTATCCTCAGTCCACCACATTCTGTATATTAAATTTACTTTTGAATTTAAGAGAGTTCAAAGAGGTGAAGGAGAGTGCGTGAGTTTCTTCTTTTCCAACTGATTTGTGTCCCACAATTTCCAATACATATAAAATACCAAAAATTATCAAAGAATTACAAGACAAGAGCAAAACTGTTCAGTAGTTGTTAATTACTGTTCATATAGTTGCATGTGGTTGCTTTAAATAAAACTGTTTAGTGGCATAAGGTTGCATTAGTGGCTTAGTTTTGGTATCAAAACGTCCCCACATTATTACCAAAGCTTTTAGGGATCCTAGAAACATTAATATTATACTCAAACCCACTAACTGTAAAAATGTGACCAGAAAAAGTCACACTTACGGTTGAAAGTTGAAAGATTTTTAAGAGCATTGACTTCAGGACTGTAATGAAAAATCTAAAGATAGCATTATTGAACTGTAAGATGTTGATTATGCTAGTTAAGGGTCAGGTAAAAAATTCAGTGGGTTGAGTGATCCATTATGAATACTTTTTTCACTCTTTCCCATAAGCGTCTTTCTATGGTGTAGAAACTGTAATGTTTTGTAATTATTAATTTCTGATTTGTAAAGATGTCGGGACTGCTTACACTCAATGATCTCAAAGCATCTTAAACTTCACTGAAATTCAATAATGACAATTCAGTGGGTTTTTTTTTAATTAAAAATGAAGCAAATGAGTGAAATGTGTTCCTGAAGCCTCTGCCTCTTTCTTTAGACAGATATTTATAGTGTTAAAAGTACTTTGCAGGTGCTAGTCCAATATTTGACCCTGTAAATACAGGGTCTTATAAAATACAATTTAGAGGTATAAGTATGCTATCAGTATTACTCATGACTTTTAATTGGGATTTTAGTAGACAGGAAGTGTTAAATTCTATTTCATAACATCTCACTTCTAACAAAAACCTTCTCAACTAAGAACCATCTAAATTGCAACCAACTAAAAATATAAACTCTGTGCAAGCATTTCTGTAGATAGTACATACAGAGATGTTTTGACAATATGCAAAGGAAGTGAAAAAGTAGCAGATATGGCAAAATGAACAATATAATTCCCAATAAAGAGAAATTACCTCATTTTTTCAAAGAACTAAGAACTAAATATATTAAACAACAAGTTTTATATATCTATATCTAAATCCATATCTATGTAAAAAGATAGCATCTGACTCGGTCCTCTGCTAACATCTGACACAAGAGTTATCAGTAAATTATTGAGAGGCCTAAGGTAATGCCTTCCCATCTATATAGCCAAATACTGTTGATTGAATGAATTTGGAATTGTATTGTGCAGATTCTCTTAAAATTGCATTTTGTAGCCAATATTTCTATTAAAATATTGTTTCAATTTTTGTGTCACAAAGGAGCAACACTTGAGCAGAAAGATTTCTTTAACTGTAAGTCAAAGTTTCTATTTTTATTCCTGACATATATATATTCAGAAAAGAATCAATATTATCCCCCCCATATAACTTAGGAATACATTGTATTAGACCCTAAGTATCTTTTCTTTTTTCACATTTCCTATTTAACTAAAGGAATCTAATTAACTTGGACCCCCTTCTGTGATGCGGTTACATAAAATGATGTGTAGATATTAACTCAAATTGCTCTCTTCGTGCTTCTTTCTTATTACCTCAACACATTCCCTACCTAATCATTCTTTCATAAACATACAATTATTTTTCCATACTATGTTGTAAGCAGGGGCTAATTAACAGAGAGCACTTTGATTTACCAATGAAATTCTTCACAATGATTTCATTCTGCTCTACCATCCGCCTTCAAACCCAAAGTGATATAATTTCATTGCAATTTCACAGTAACTCAGTACTAAAGAATGAATGATAAGGAAAGGGAAACCCACCTCTAATAAACTCTGAACGCTTGTAGCCATTGCAATTTTTATGGCATTCTGTTCAGTTGCCCAGAGTAAAGCATTCCATATGCCTGAGTCATTTATGGAATAATTATAGTTACTTTTAGTAGAGTAAAAATAAAATGGCAATAACAAAAACCTCTTACCATAAAAAGTTTACTTGTTGAAGTGAAAAAGAATTTTTTTTCAATGAACAAAGAAAATTCTTTTTCCAAAGTGTCTTCATTCTTGAACCTCTGGATTCCACATCCCAAAGTTCGAGTCCCAAGTTCAAATCCCAGACTGGATAACACCATTGTTCTATGCACCAAGAAAGAAAGGACCAATGGGCAAACCAAAGCACCAAACCAAACTAAAACCAGTTCTTGTTTCTTTTCCGAAATAGTGTTGCTTTTTCTAAAATCCTCTCGGGTTTAGAGCTTGTTTTTGCAATTCTTTAAAAGAAAAATCCTAATACAGATTTATTAGGTGCGCTACATTATCACATCTAATTTTCATGATAAGCATATAAAAATAGTTATTACCATTATCATTTTACAAATGAGGAAACAGGTTCAGAGTAATTAAGCAATTTACCAGAGATCACTTAGCTAGTAAGTGGCAGGGCAAAGATTTGAGCTTCAGTGTGTCTGATTGATTCTAAGAACCACATTTCTTTCTTTCTACCAGGCTGGTTCCCAAATGGAAGAACAGTTAACAGCTATTCCTACGATGAGGATGATTGAATATCTTATAACCTACTTAAGCAATTTTACTCATTATCTTTGTTTTAGTCCCAACTTTTACCTATTAGCCTTCCTCCAATGTATAGGATTTTATATTGCTTGTCCTCACACAGCATATTTTAGTTTAATACAACTGGCTTTGCTTGGTCAAGATAGAGCAATGCTTCCCAGGACCTAACCATATAAGCCTGTGTAATGGTAACATAACATAAACATATATTTTTTTATATTATTAATACAGCAGTGAGCAATCTAAGACATTTAGGAAAAGATATAGGCTCAATTTTTAGAAATCTTTTCTAAAGTGAGTTACTTGTATTTTTGGAGAGATTTGTTAAAACTACTGTGGTTCCATAGGAGAACTACTTCCATCAGACCTGACACTAATTCCATAATGCTGTTGCCCCCAGACTCACCTACTAATGGTGGAAATAAGAATCAAAATCTCATGGACACTCAGCACTCAAATAACAGATAATATAGTGCTGGGCTTTATCAGGCTTTTTTTTTTTTAGATTTTCCTCCCTAGTTCATACTGTAGGATGTGTGGGATGGGGCAGAGTTGATTGGGAGTAGCAATGAGTTCAGATGGTAGAGTATGAATCCTAGATTGTGTATCATTTGGTTCTGTTTGACAAGGTGGGAAGTGAATTCTGCTAAAATTTTCTCCTACTGCTGATAAAATCAAACATATCATATTTACTTGTTTTTTGAAAGGATAAAACAAAAAAGAAACCTCACTCTTACATATATGCTACTCAACAATAACCAGCCAGTAAATATTCACTGTATTTACTGTATGTTAGGAACTGAGGAGAGAATGGAGAGAAAATTAACATAATCCCTAATATCATGAAATTTACAGTACAGTAGAAAAGAAAAAACGTTTATAATTATATATTTACTATGAAGAAAATTGTAAGTGAATTGGATTATATGGTTGTGGTAAGAAAAAAATATAAACAATGACACCCCGGTTTTTTACCTTAGTAACTGGGTGAAAGGTGATGTCATAAGCTAAAATGAAGGCTCAGAAGGAGGTAGAAAAATACTTTATGAGGAAAATGAAAAATTATGTTAGGGCCGTGATAAGCTTGAGATGTTTACTTGATATCTAAGTGAAAATTTTGTATGGGCAGATAATTACAATACTGTGCAGCTCAAGAGTGGGGTCTGAGTCATCAGTCATATTTAAATCCATAACATTGGATGGAATTCCACAAACACAAAGTGTAGATGGATAAGAAAACTGAGCAGTGAGCCTTAGGATACTCCATTATTTAAAGAGCAAAAGAGAGGAGAAAATATATAGCAAAGGAGGGTGAGACAGCTGGATTAAGGGTAGAAGGAAAGCAAAAAAAAAAAAAAAAAAAAAAAATCCCGGAAGCCAAGTGGACAAAAAGTTCCTAGACAGAGGGCAGTGAGATGCTACAAAGGAAGATTATGAGATCAAGAGAAAGTGGGGTTTTTTTTGTTTGTTTGTTTGTTTTGCTTAAGTTGGGAAACATTAACATTTATAAACTGGTGGGAATGATTCAAAAGAAAGAAGAAAATTATATTTCAGAAGATAATGAACAACTGCAGGCAAAATTTTCATTTATCAGAAGGGACGGAATCCAGTACTAAAGTGAAGAAGTTGGTCATAGAAAGAAGCACAGGTTGTACATCCATTATAACTGGAAAGGATTCAGAGTATATAGGAAAATATGCAGGTAGATAATGGATTTGATGGTGAGAAGATGAGGCAATTCACAAGTTATTCTCTTTTTAAATGAAATATAAGATGATGTTATCATCTTAGACTAGAATATGGGAGGCAATATTTGGAATTTTAGGAAAGAGAAGATTTGGTAGCCTGTCAAAAGTAGAAGTACATCATCCTAGAAGTACAGTAATGCTAGCAGTGCTGAAGGTCCACTGACTTCTAGTTATAAATTAGAATGATTCCAGTTAGCATTGTTATGCTTAATTCAGCTATGTTATGATTGTTCTGATGTAGGCATGGGTACTTGGAAATTTGGATTTACCCAGAATTGAAGTTTTGTCGGGTGAGTACTTAAGACAGAAGGCAGAGACCACTGAGTTAAGGCTATATGAAGAAGAAATGATAGCAGTGAACGTTCATAAAAACTAAGTTGAATAGTGAGAGAAATTGGTTTGTGAGGGAGGCTGATGTACCATGAAAACATGGTAAGGTCAATGGCTGTAATTCCCAGTACCATCACACACTGTTGAGTTAGGGATACCAGTGTAGGCAAACTGAAAAGAGATAAACTGCTAGTCTGAAAGTAGAGTACTTGAAATAGAGATTCTGGAAGCGATACAGTTACTGATATATATAAATATCTAGTACAATGAATAGGAATGGGTGACTGAGACTATTGGAAGTGGATCATCAGGGAACTGGGAAGCCAAGAAGTTGGATAAAGTTGGATAATGGGGAGAAGTAGGAAGATTCAACAAATACTTAGAATTTAAAATTAATTACTGGAGATAGTGATTAACTGGGTATGAAGCAATTAAGAGAAGAAACTGCTACTAATTATTCTGGCTTGCAAACTAGAATGAATGTTGATAACAGTAACCGAGATAGGGCACACTGGTAGGGTACTAAACTCAATGTGAACTTATTTTGGGATGTGTTAAATTAGGGGTAATTTTGAGAGACCCAAGTGATGTTAAATGGGAAATTTAATACATAGATGTGGAAGTGTCTCCATATAGAGACATGGAGTCAAAGTGAATAAAAATTATGGAAATATGGAGTAAAATGTTTATATCTTTTGGCAAGTTTACATGTAAAGGAAAGGAGAGAGACAGGGAAATACTTGGAGAGGGCATATTATCAAAAGAAAGATACTTGAAGATGGATGAAATCTGAGTCTGTTTTGGAAGACCCTGTAGAGAGTGAAAGGTTGGAGATACAGGAGAGAGAAATCATCAATCAATTGCCTGAAAAAGCTAGAATTAAGGACAAAGGAAATGTGAAAGGATTAGAGGATGATTAAAACCCTTGCCACCATTTTATTAGGAGAGAACAAATAGAAGACAGAGAAAGATGCAGATAGATAGACAAAGGCTGAGGGAGTTTCCGTTTTAATGTTCTATATTCTCTCTGAAGTTGTAAGGTCATCCTGCCAAGAAAAAGGAGGATATGTTTTAGCATGTGTGCATGTATGAAGGGAGTGATGGTTTGAAATATTAAATTCAAGTATAAACTGTGCTAATATTTTGCATTTAAAATATCCTGCTACTAATTCTCAAATCATCAATAATTTGCAATGTGTTGCTTTACATGTATTCAACTGAAGGTCACCCTATTTTATTTTTTGCATGGAAAATAACAGGTTGTAGTTTGCTATCAGAGACTCTGGACTCATTAAATTAGAAGACTGTTAAATATTTAATCAGAATCTAACAGCATCCTGTATGTGTTCTGAGAAATTAACAGATTTCAATATCTGTAGTGATAATTGCAATATGCTGATATATAACAATTACTCCAAATTACATCATTACTACAAACATCCTCAATTGTTTTGCATGTGCAATTGTGCAGGTACAGAACATTAATATGTCAGGAAATCATACTGAAATACCTTTCCTATTTCATTTTTTAAAATGCTCTTAAGTAAGGAATTATGATGAATAGTCCCTTACATAAAATATCTTTGGGTCTGATTGTTCTGATGTAACTAAATTTATCCTCAAGCAATGATTCTTATTTTAGCCATTTGTTCTATATGCCTCTCTTTTAAATCTAAAGCAAGTAAAGGTAGAATTCACCATCCTCTTGGTTAAAATTCACCAGCTATAATTTAGGTATTTCTTTTTCTTTTTTTCCTCTTCCTGTTTTTCTTTAAGATTAATCATTATCTTCAATATATTTTAAAATGCAATTTAAAATTATAAAACTTATTTTCAGTGTATTAAATATAGGTGTATGTGTGTATATATGTATGTTTATCCTTCCTCATCTTTATCCATATGCTAATATATACATACAATAATAAGGGCTTTGTTTCTTCACAGAATCCACACAGCAGGTTACTTGACTCACAGTGAAACGTTATGGACAGCTTTCCAGATTAATAGCTATAACTCCTTCTTATTATGGTTGCATTATTTTCCCTAGCATTGATTTACCACCAAGCCTGTATTTAAAGATAGGCTATTCCTAATTTTGTGATTTTTACAAATTAGAAAATAACATGTATGTGTGTGTATCTGGCATTATAAAAAGTGTATTTAGCTAGGTATCAACTAAAATACATGGAAATATTCAATTTTATCATTCAAATTTGCTAATCATAGTTCAAAAAGTCAAATAGGCTACACATTAAAAATTATAGAACTAAACATTTGAGTTAGAAAACATTTGAATTACATTCTCATTTTGTTTACATATATATATATAATTTTATAGCAAATCATTTTTATACATATCTAAAATCAGATGAGTTCCATTAAAGTATGGCTGAAAGTCTTTGCCCAAATTTGCCAAGGACTGCATGATTTAGAAATATCTTCTAATAAGTTTATTGTTTCCTTTATGGTACCCTCAATCATGTTATAGAGAGGACTTGATAAGGAAGTTTAACTTTCTTTTAAAGTTTGTTGATTTCCTAATTGGTTTTAAGTAATCCAAGATGGACAGATTATTTATATATACACATATATATTTAATATTATATATTTAATATTATATATTTAATATTTCAACAATACAGTAGGATGACATTGATCCTATATAGTTTTGAAATAATTAATAAATAAAACTAACAATAACGTAGTAAGTCATAGTAATGCTTAAACGTTTTTATAAAATACTAAGACTGTTTGTTCAAAGGGTTTCTCCCTTCTTTCTCCCTCTCTCATGTTCTTGCTCTACTTTAGTTACCATCATTACTTGATAGTAATGAATAACTGGTATGGATTTTACAAGTTTGTGCCTGTTGCATACCTTCTTAAATTTACAGTTGTGTTCTTTAGATTGTTTTGTTTGTTTGCTTTTGATTGTTTTGCCAATATGTAAAGTACTAATATACTTAGTGGTCCCAAAATGTTCTCAAGAAGAGGTGATAGTGTTCTTTAACAACCAACTCAGTGTCAGAGAGTGAAGTTAGGGACTATTTGCTGCTATCTCTTGTTCTCTCTTATTGCCCTAAGAAAAAGTGAAATTTTGCAGGAACTTGGATGATGTGATTATAAGTAAAGGTAAGCCATTTGCCTAGGTAGTATCCCAGAGGGAAAAATAAAGATGTTTAGTTTATAGTAGACAAAAGTTTGTAGAAATGCATCAGTCAGGAAATTTAAAAGGAATTTTATGTCTAATCCATACTACTTTTAGATTGTTTCCATTGTAACTATTTATAAAACAAAGAGATTTCAAATTATCCTCTCCTAGATGTCCAAAGCAATACATACCATCAAATATGAGCTACCATTACTAGTACACATACTTAAATAATAGAAAAATAAACAACAGATTAAAAAATTAATATTCTAGCTAGGAAGAGAATCTGGTTCATGTAGATGTGTATGTTTGTTTGTTTTCCACAGTTGTAGTGATTTCTTTTACATTTAAATGGAATGGTTTTTCAAGCAAAGTGTAAGGGTAAGATTGCTTTGCTATTATATTATTTAATTATTGTTTAAATTGACCTAGATTTACATATATATGTACATATATGTGTGTGTGTATATATGTGTGTGTACATATATATGTATATTATATATATATAATCTGGTGGCTCTAAATCTGTATCCAGAACATATGCAAAATCATAAAATCTTCTAAGTAATGGCTTTAGAAAAAAATGGGTTTCCCCATAATTAAAATGTGTTCTAATTAGAGATTGGGCATTTATATTAGTTTAAATAGGAGTTATGTTGCTAAACATTATTATTAGATGCTTCAAAACACATTTTTGTGAACTCAGTCACAACAAAACTCCCCTTAGAATATAAAAGCAATCCATTCTATGCTAAAAACATTAAAGCGGGGTGCAATGACCAAAAGTTTTTGCAAAGAGGATTTGTCTTTTTTCCAAGTCGTCTGTAGAGTATTTTCAAAGAAATAGACAGAAACAGCCTCACCCTCTCATTTTTCCCCTTGGATCATTTCCAATCTACTATGGACCCAGAAATTAGAGAAATTGGATATTAGTGTTTTGCCAAGTTAAATGCTAATGAAGAATTCTGTTTTCTTCATGTTCTGTTTATTGACCTTCCCGTATAATATTTGTTTGAGGTTTGTAAGTTAGGAAAACATTTTACCACTTTTGAACTTTACCATTACTTGAAAACAGATGACAATGAGCATGCTGTGCTGTTCATTATAACACGTTTCAGAAACTGCATTTTGGAAGAAGCTTTTCAAGCTTCTACTTGGTGTTACTTGTAAAAGTGTAGGACATTCCTCCTCCCCCCCAAAAAAGTGTTCACGCAAGACTAATGTAGGTACAGCCTAGTAAATAACTAAGAGACTATGATGACCGAGCAGACATAATAAAAGCCCTGGGTTATTAACTGTTATCTGGAAAGGGAAAGGCTATTTGTTTCATCTTTTGTTTTTAAAAATCTGATTATCTTGGGATAATGCATTTGGCAGTTCAATGTAAGAAAAGAAAGAAAACTTGGAAAATCTGTACATATTTCCTTTTTTTTTAAGTTAGGTCCTCGTTGGCTACAAGTAAAATAAAACCCAACATTAGTGGTTTGAGCAAATAGTTCTGTGTGCTATTCTTTACAATGCAGAAGTCTAGACGTGAGGGAGGTGTTGCCATTGGTTCTATGGATCAGTTACATCAGGGCCAGAATCTATGTCATTTTCTTATCTTTCTGTTTTGGTAGCAAAATGGCTGCAGCAGCTCTAAACATTACATCCGAGGTCAGAAGTGAAGGGACGGGTTCAATTAGCTGTACCTGTTCTATCTCAGAATTCCTTTTGCCAACGTATGCTTTCCTCCCTTGGCCAGAAATTTGCTATACATTCACACCAAGCTGCAGAGAGAATGGGGAAGTTATTTAGCTTTTAAAAAAACACTAGATTCGAAGGTGTTAGGGAGCAGGGGATGAAGAATGACAGTTGGGGTAATCAACCAGGGACTTCTCCACAGTATGGTTTGGGGTGAGAGATGAACTAAACTAAAACAGGCAAACAAGAATAACAACTGGTTTGAGGATTAGCTTTACCATTTTTTGGGGAAAATGCCATTTTGCCAACATTTTGAAATCATGAATAAACAAATATTAAAAATGTATCAGCTTCAGAGAAGCATTAAGTAAATACCTCTTCCCATTTTCTTTTCATTAGAAATATTTTTCAATTATTTTTTTAAGTTTAAAAATATATAGGAAGCTCTGAAACTGTTGAAAATTCATGTTCTTTTAAGAGTTGGTTTAACATTAAAAAAGTATGTAAATATTTATGAAAGTACACTATTCATTTAGTTATTCATGCAACAATTATTTATTTAGTGCTTCCTTTTAAGACACAATAAACTGGCCTCCAGAGAAGTATAAAGATGACTATTACACCGTTCCAGCACTTAAAAAGCTTATATTTGTGCTTTTAAAAATAGAAATCCCATTATTTTACCTTTATGCTCTGAATATGTACACATAGTCATTTCCCTCCCTAAAGGTATTTGAAAGTTATACTTTGCTCATGTAAATAAAAACCCTAAAAGTATAACTTTATTCTAGAACTCCTAGATAAGGCAAATTAAACTAGAAGTCAGTGTATGCCATGGTATATGTTAGAAGTAAATGTTATATATTAGAAATAATAAATATTTGCACGTAAAGCAATAGATTATACCTAAGGAAAGAAGAAATGAGTAGTAACAAGCAAGAATCTGATTATGTGTTCATAAACTTTTTGCTAGCGTGAATATGTGGAATATGGAGGAAAATGGAAAGAGAAAATTGCCACTTGCCAAAATAGGAGAGAATCAGGGAGAAGCAGGGAACACTTTTTTGGGAGGAAAGGGGTGTTGAAATGAAAGTTTATTTTGGAATTGCTAAAGCTGAGAAATTAGATACCTAAGTGGAAATGTCAAATAGGCAATTGGATATACAGTGGATCCTTGAACAACGTGGGTTTGAACTCTGCAGTTCTACTTACATGTGGATTTTTTTACAGTATGGTACTGTAAATGTATTTTCTCTTCCTTCTGATTTTTATACATGAATTTTCAACAGTACAGAGAGAGTGAGTGACACTCACCCCTACATTGGTCAAAGGTCAGCTGTACCTTAATTCAGAGGAGAGGTCTCAACTGCAGATATAAATTTACTTATCATTACTTAGATAAAGAGATGGATGATATCACTAGGAAGTAAATGTGTAAGTGGAGAAAAGAAATCCAGTGTTTATGTCCTGAGACCCTTCCATATTTAGAGGTCAGAGAGGTAAGGACAAAGCAGCAAAAAGGACTGAAAGGACTGGCCAGATTAAGAAAAACTAGAGAAAATTGGTGTGATGGAATTCAAGTGTTTTAAGAAAGGAAACGTGATCACTCATATGAAATGTTACTAAGTGATTGGTTAAGCTTAGGTCTAAGAAATGACTCTGATTTGACAATAAGGAACTTTGTTGGTAACTTTGACAAGAGCTGTTTTAATGGAGAGGTAGAGAATAAAAATGTGATGGGAATCAGTTCAAGAATCGAGAGATTGTAATTGAAATGTGCATTTACAAATAACTATTTAGAAAATAAATGGAAAAAAAACCATATTTCCACAACTGTCCCAAATATTAAGAGTCTCATCAAGTGCAATAATTGCATTTGTCTTAAATGTACTATCACCTAAATATCTCATTTGTTATTTGATTAATTTAATGATAATTATTGAGAAGTTTTTAGAGAATGTTATTTGAAGGTATAGAACAATAAAAAAAAAAGTAGAAATAATGGTCCCTACTCTTATGGGGTTTATAATTTACTGAGAAATGAAAAAAAATAATCCAAGAGGAATAATTATACATAATGAAATCACATTTAGTCTGGGAATGTATAAAAGAGACACATAGTGCTAAGGAGAGATACTCTTGTAAATACAATAGCAAACTGTAATGAATTATGTCACAGGCATGGCAATAAAATTGAGGCCATTTATTAGCACTTAGTACTTTATATCTGGAACATAATATGCAAATTACCATATCACACACAAAAAAATCTGAAGTGGTCTCTTTCAAAATAGTTATGTTTAACTATCTTTTTCAACTGAAGAACTCTTTACGTTTTAATCTTTAACGCCAAACTTTAAGTTCCCCGAAAAGGGGGTGCCATCAGGTATCAAAATTAACAAGGATAACGTTATAGGCTTGCGAAGGCATCTGACTCCAGCCTGTACTACCCAAGGTAAAGGTGTTTCATGTACGACAGTATGAACAGGATTTCGAAGTGTATTAAAATTCTAAAACTGTGTGATGCCTGCAAATGATTGGTCTCAAAAGGTCAGTAAAAATATATGAACAAAAACATTGAAACAGCAGAATCCACCTTAATGAGAGAAATCAAACCATATAAAATAACAATCTTTCGGGAAAACAAAAGGAAAAAAGAGAGGGAGGAAAATGAAAAGAAAAAAGCTCTCAGGAATCGTGCTTTTCGTCCTCTGCCAGTTTAGCATTCCCAGGGAAAAAATAAAATATTGAAAAAATCCAAAGGAAATGACATTATGTTATCTGTGACTTCCTTTAATTAAAAAGATAAAGATATTAATAAAAATCAACACAGGTATATGTCCTGCAATTAGAGGGGAAACAAGTGGATACGGAAATTTGAAAGTAGATTTAAATGATGATGATACACCTGTATACCCTTCACACCTCAAATCCATAGATTCAGAACTCAACACTGCTCCCTTCCAAATGTTGTCATTCTCCTGATTTTCTCATGTGTGTGAACGCCATCATCAGCCTTCCATTCACCCAAGTGTGGGACCTCTCCTTTGTCTCCTATCACTGTTGACTTTGTACTTTTTAATTTTCTACTACTGTGATACTTCTCTGTTTTTTCCTCTATACTTCTCTAGTCTGCCTCTCATTGCCACTGATGAGGACTATTAAAATACTCAGCTAACTAGTCTTGAAAATGTCTTCTTTTCCCCTCTTATCTACCTACACCTGTTGCCAGACCAATCTTTCTAACCTATTTTGTGTGTGTGCTCTTTTTAGTTTGCAAGTACAAGAAATTTTAAAATACTACCTTTTATAATGTCTGTTACTCTTATTTAAAAGGAGAAAAATTATATAAACTGTTTCTTTCTAAACATTTCTTTTAACATTTTTGAGATAGAATTGACAAAGCATTATATTAGCTTCCAACAACATAATGATTCAATACATGTATTTTTGCCAAATGATTACTACAAGTCTAGTTAACATCAGTTACCATATATAGTTACTAAATTATTTCTTCTTGTGATGAGAACTTTTAAGATTTACTCTTTTAACAACTTTCACATATATAATACAGTATTATTAACTATAGCCACCATGTTGTGCATTATATCCCCATGATTTATTTATTTTATAACTGTAAATTTGTACTTTTGACTCCTAACACTTTACCAATTTCACATCCCCCAATCTTCTACCCCTGGCAACTACAAATCTGTTTTCTGTATCTATAAGCTCATTTTTTATTATTGTTTGGGTTTTTGTTTGTTTGTTTTTGTTTTAGATCCCACATATAAGCGAGACCATATGGTATCTGTCTTATTCTGTCTGACTTACTTCACTTAGTATGATTCTTTCAAGGTCCATCAAGGTGTTATAAATGGCAAGATTTCATTCTTTTTGATGGCTGAGAAATATTCCATTGTATATATATACCACATCTTCTTTATCCATTCATCTATTGAAGGACACTTACATTGTTTCCATATCTTGGTTATTATAAGTAATGCTGCAATAAACATGGGGGTACATGTATCTTTTTGAATTAATGTTTTCATTTTCTGTAGGTGAATACCCAGAAGTAGAATTGCTTTTTATCATATGGTAGCTCTATTTTTAATTTTTTGAGGAACCTCCAGCATGGCTACCCCAGTTTATATTCCCACCAACAGTGCACTCAACAGTGGAGAAAGGGTTTCCTTTTCTCTGTATTTTCGTCAACATTTGTTATTTCTTGACTTATTGATAATTGTCATTCTAACTGGTATGACATAATATCTCATTGTTGTTTTAATTGGCATTTCCCTAATGATTAAAGATGTTGAACATCTTTTCATGTTGGCCTTCTCTGTATCTTTTTTTTTTGATGAATGTGTATTTAGATTCTCTGTCCATTTTGTAATTGGATTTTTAAAATTGAGTTATATTAGTTCTTCATGTATTTTAGATATTAACTCATTATCATGATAATTTACAAATATTTTCTCTCATTCAGTAAGTTTTCTTTTCCTTTTTTTCCATATCTTCCTTTGGGGTGAAAAAGCTTTTTAGCTTGATGTAGACCCACTTGTTGATTTTTGCTTTTATTACCTTTGTTTTGGTGTCAAATCCAAAATTATTGTCAAGACCTATGTCAAGGAGTTTACCACCTATTTTTGTTTTTTTCTAGGAGTTTTATGGTTTCAGGTCTCTTACATTCAAGTCTGTAATTCATTTTGAGTTATTTTGTGTGTGTGGTATAAGATAGTGGTCCAGTTTCATTCTTTTGCATGTGGTTGTCTGGTTTTCCCAACATCATTTATTGAAGAGACTGTCCTCTCCCCATTTTATACACTTGGCTCCTTTGTTATAAATAAATGGAGCGTATATGCATGGGTTTATTTCTGGACTCTCTGTTCCACTGATGTAATATACTCATGCAATCATATGTTAATGTAAACATGCCAAGATTTAAATCCTGACTATCCTCTTAGGATGCTTTTGACCTTAGGCAAGTTGTATAACCTACCTCAGATTCATCACACATAATCCATTATGTTGGAAGAATTATTTTACATAACACACATAAAACACCTAGTAAAAGTAGCTTTGTTATTTAATTATGCAAGAAATGTCAATGACCCTACATGGATATCCCAAATCCTGGCATCTTCCCCATGACTGTACCTGCTTCTCAAAGTCTCCCCCATCTCATTTCATCCAAATCTTAAGAATTTATGAAGGCTGCCAATTCTTCTGAGAACAGTTGGAGGTCTCCTTAAAAAGGAAATAAGGCCGCCCAGCAGGGCAAAAAAAGTAGAAAACATTTCACCAAATTAAAAGGAGTAATATTTCTTAAGAAAGACATTTCTTTATTTCCTTTTTGTGTTTTCTTTTTAAAAAAAGTTTTTAGGCTAAGGGAAGGATTAGGGTGTCTAAAAAGCATACTAAATTTTTTTTAGATGCCTTATGTACAAAATTGTATATAAAGAGAACAAGTCAAATCATTACTTAAAAAATTGGTTTGTGAATCCTCTGAAAACAGGACTGCTTTAATCTCTATTATGTAATTGTGCCCAATAAACCTGACACAAATGTACAGCCTAGTGCTTTGATAAATAGAGATGTAATTGCCCAATAGAATATAATCTCTGTTAGCAACACAGGTTATCTGCAGTTACAGTGTTTAGAATGAATGGGGATTTTGAGGTGAAGAAAAATCTTAACATATGGGAACAGAGAATGGTGCCTACCCTCTCCTGCTTTCCCTTTTATAGTTGTGTTTAAGTACCATTATCTACTGTATTGTAAAACTAATAAATTCCTTAGCATGTTGAACAATTTTGATGGGAAACACAATTGAAGTTGTAAAAGCCTTATCCTCAATTTTTTAATCCTTTGGCATGTTGCTCCAGATTACCGTATCTATGTAATGAATAGGTTAACAGAATGGAATACTTAGTAGATAATGTATTTGGTAATTAAATGTTTACAATATTCTGTTTGTGGCATTAAACATATTTCTATATACTGTCTCTACGGATGGTCATAAAAGTGCTGTACTAATACAGACATTGCTGATACTGTGTACTAGGTAAACTATGAAAAAAATCTAAGTGCCAAAAATTCACCTGCGTTCTTAAAAAAACCTACTGAAAGAAAATTTCTTTTTAATCTAATTCCCTCTCAACACTTGACTTGTAGAAATCCATAGGTATTTTTCTATTTTACCTCAACAAAGCTGAAAAAAAGGAAAGAAATTCATAAGTGGATCATATCTATCCTCAGAATGGTATGTTTAAGCATGAGAATGTCTGTCCCCAAAATCAAATCTGCAAGTACGTACACTATCTTATAAATTATAACAAACAAGCAAACAAAACCCGTAGATAGATACAAAATCACCAATAGAAAGAAGGAAGAAATTACATGAAACTCTTAGAAATTTTTCTCGGAGGCTAATCCGAGAGGTAAAAGAATCCAGAGGATATTTGCATATTGCTTTAATGGCAGCATCTCTACTGAAATACTCCGCAACACTCTTTTATCGAATAATCTGTAACATTCACAGACTTAAGAAATATCGGGGAAAAATATATATCTTATCACAACAAGACAAGTCAAATTTGCTTAGGAAGAGGGAGACTATGTTGTGATTCATTTGCTTCAGCACTTATATTTCTGCTTACATTTAAGAGTAAGAGGAATCCAGAATCTTTTTCTTTTTTTTAAGACTTTATTTATTTGACAGAGAGAGACAGCCAGCAAGAGAGGGAACACAAGCAGGGGGAGTGGGAGAGGAAGAAGCAGGCTCCTAGCGGAGGAGCCTGATGTGGGGCTCGATCCCAGAACACTGGGATCACGCCCTGAGCCGAAGGCAGACGCTTAAGGACTGCGCCACCCAGGTGCCCCAAGGAATCCAGAATCCTAATCAAAGGGTAGAGACCTACTGTAACACTCTAGGTCTCATCAAGTAAAAACTGTAACTGTCAACTGATGTCTACCTCAGAGTCTGACCCAGATCACTTATATTTGCTCAAAAAGAAAAGATGTGTCATATTTATAGAGCAGGTGGAATTCTGGGTCACCATAAGCACAGTTTGTAGGAGGAAAAAAAAAAAGAAACATTAATGTGGTTTTCCTTGCCCTAGGCAGTAACACTTATAATGTCTTCTGGGGAATTTCAACGTTTCCTGGTGTTTCAAGGTCTCTTGTTTCAAATCTGAACCTCTTTGGAGAAGACTGAACAGACTATCAGTGCAGTATGCACTATAACTAGAATGATAGATACTGCTTGTCTTTGCCTTTTTTAAAGGAAATCCAGGGTTTTTTTTTTATAAGCCAAAAAATCCTCTTAACTGTTTTTTCATTGAGAAAATAAAATGAAGCTAAGTAAAGAATAAGGTCACTTATAAATTTCAATAAAGACATAAAGGATTTAATAAACTGAAACCACAATGAACATTGCAAGGCAGATAAAATGATAGTCCAGTGAGTACAATAGTAAGATAGAACTAAATATAAAATCAAAGAGTCTATTAGAACCCCTATGTAAATTTATGTGTATTTTCTATTATTTACTTTCAAACAGATATTGAAGAAAAAAATGATTTGTCAATCTGCCTTAAAAAACAATTCTAATGAGTCAAATTTGGAAAGGGAGACAACATAATATAGCTGAAAAATTCATGGACTTGAGATCCCAAGATGTAAAATGTTAGCATTCCTATCATGTTTGACCTTATCTAGGTGTCTTAACTTTTCTCAGAGTCTACTTCATTATATTTTATATGGGGGTTGTAAGATTTACATTACATAGTTATAGTGAAAACATACTGTAGTGTATGTAAAAATAAATTTTAATTAAAAACATACAACTATTATTAGAATCAAAAGCTTATAGTCAATTTATTTATTTATTTTTAATTTAAGGGTAGTATATAGGACCAAAAAAAGTCTCTGATTTACTTCTATAAAAGGAAATGTTTTCTATATCAGAATAAAATGTCTTTAACATTTTCATTTGTTTTAGATTACTTCCCATTGAAAATGAAGGGAATTGTTAGTGACACTATATGCACTGTAAAACTCCTGAATAGCTGATGACAGTCTCTATCTTTTTTTTTTTTAATTATTATGTAAGTAATCTCTGCACCCAATGTAGGGCTCAAACCTACAACCCCTAGATCAAGAGTTGTACCTCTTCCGACTGAGCCAGCCAGGTGTCCCTTACCTGATGGCAGGCAAATTTCATGTTCCCCTTATTTGAGCAGAACTTTTGCTATGTTTAAACTGCTTACCTAACTAATAAAATATTGAAAATGTTGTTTCCAAAGTTGTATTCCTTACCTCAGTTAGCAAATGATTCTAAGAATTTTCTTTCAATAATGAGTCAACTTTTTTTTTTAATTGGGGAGTCAACATATTTCTGATCAACTATATTTTTCTTATAGCAGGAGCAAATTAGGAAACATGGAGTGCATTGCTGATGATAGATTTAACCTCTGGTTCATGGCAGAGTCACACTTTTGTCTGATTGCCACTGTAGGATTTTCAGAAGGAAGACAGGGTTCAAGATGATAGCCAATATTATCTAATTATATTTCTTAAAGAAAATATAAAATTACAGAGAATCTTAACATCTGACCCTCATTTATGAAACAACCATTTAAGTTACATATATGATTATTACAGGCAGTGATTAATATACCTTCCTAGCAAGGAAAACCTGTTAATACTATTGTCCTCTTGTATGAATGTGTGTAAGTATACACATGAACAATGTGCACATGCACACACTTGTAGATGTAACTGTTACATGTAAAGACTTGTTAGCTTGAGGTATCCCAGGTCCTTGAAATTGGACTAAAGTTAAGGTAAACATTTGATTTATTGCTCACACAGGGCCGCTTTTGAGAGTCTGTGGGGTACTATTGAGATTTACACTGGGACAAATATAGATTGGCCAAACGGAGGCATATGATTCACAAATGCTTAAAGATATTTTATTTAAATTTTATTTAATTTTTAAATTTTATTTATTTGATAGGATCTAGAGGCAAATTTATCAGAGCTCAGAAATGTAAAAAGGAATAGATAGTTCCCTGCTGTGTTTATTTTTTATTACCTTAGGTGAAGAATGTATTTATGTGTATTTAAGCTGAGTTATTTGACGGAAGAACTACACTCACGACTAGTTATAGGCAGACATGTAATTAAAATTCAGATTGGTCTGAAGCCTCTTTCCAGCACAATATGCCACTCTAAGGAAAAATCATGCAGATTTGAAAGGTAAACAAAAAAAAAATGTTTCACCATTTTACTTAAAGTTTTATACAAAAATGCCCTGTTCAAGTTATCTGACTAGCTGTTGTTTTTGTTTGCTTTTACTTCCTATTTAAATTTTTAAAAATTCTGTTTAACTTTTAGTACCCATAAATAAGCATTGAATCCACTATAAGTCTGATCCAGTGGAATCCTGAAACCCATCTCCACATTATAATTTAATTTAGAAGTTTCCAAAAATGGAGCTCACTGATTCAAAGTCATATTGTTGGTTGTAAATTATGCCATTGGTGTTTTATAGGACTTCTGGTTATTTCCCTTATCTGTATGGAAAATTATTCTGTATTCAAGAAATAAAGAAAAATATACCTAAAACATTAAATTAAAATCCTTTTATTTGGTGATAAACCTATAAAGGAATCTTATAGATTTAGCATTCTTTGCAATGACTGTATTAGTCAAAAATACCAGTTTTACGTAGTTTACAATTTAAAAAAAAAATACTACTGTATATTTTTAGGAGGAAAATCCGTCTTTGACATTAAATGGAAAATGGTATAAGAGTTTTAGAGCCATTGAGTTTTAATCATAAATTATATTTACTTTACTACATTTTTTTTTCTGACCTGATCTGGAAAGAAACATATCAATGAAGGAGAATATCTGGATGTTTATAAAATCAGGTTTCCTGTATTCTCTCACATTTTATATTCTCCAGTGAGAAATAACATGGTTCAAATATAGCAATAAATGTTAAGAATATATCTTATTATATGAGTAATATAGTTTTGGGATATACTACTCTTACAGATAACTGTTTAAGACAGATAATTGCATTCAAGGCAGTAGAATATAATACATTCTGTTATCACTGAACTTCTAAATGAAATTATGAAAACTAAATTATATGTTTTTTAAATAAATGAGCCAAGTTCATTTGTGATTCAGAAACTTTATTGTATTAGGCTCTTGAATAGTGGGAGAATATCTCTTTCATTATAGTATCTCCAAATCACAGAATAAGATAAATTATCAGTTCATCACATCCTTTTAATCTAAGCTTGGAATTGGCACCTGAAATGCCCTTTTATATTTTAGGGGTTCCTCTCTTTTTAATATGTAGGCAAATGACAACAAACAATACTCCTGTAACAGATACGGAATGACAGAGTATTCTAGGTCCCTTAGTGTTTGACCCTTATGATCTTGTTAACAGTGTCCTAGCTCAGCCTTTTAAGAGGTTACTCTGACTCACGTGTAAAAAGAAACACTTGCTTTCAGAAATATAGCTTAGTTGTCAATAGCCAGCATTATACCTAGGAAGGATAATAGCAATTTTTGAAAAGTATCTTAAGTAGCTATCTCCTCTTTATCCAAACGGTCCTCATAAGAGTTGAAGCATTAACTTTCAGGAAAAAATGGGCATCTATCCCACACCTACAATCTAGGGATCATCAAAATTGTGGAGGGTAGGAAATGTGTAAGCAGTATTAACTTCAGATTAGGTTGGTTTTCTGAAGCAAAGTGTTAATTGTACATAGTGAGTGATAAATGTCTCAGATGCATTAAACTATAATTAATAGAAAATATCTACAGAAGTACTTACATCGTAAAAGTGACGGGGATAGCAAAATGAATTAATTGAAAAAATGCAAAGTAAACAGTCAAGGAAAAAAAGAAAACAAGGCCATTATTATAAAACTAAACTTTTAGACAGTGATTTATTTTTCTGCGTTTTTCTTAAATTTAACAAACTTTTATTTCAAAAAATATGTAAATACATTGTATAAAATTAGAAAATGCCCATTAGTAAAAATACAACAATAAGAGCACTATAGTCATACTATCCGAAGACAAGTACCGTTTAGTGTCTTAATGTATATTCTAGATATTCATATGCACATACTTGTGCATGTATGGATTTTTCTCTTATTGAGATTCTACTGTTTCTAACCCAATCTTTTAAGTTTCTAGCCTGCATCTTTCCATGGTAGTACATTTTTATCTCATCTATTACCTGATCCATAATCAAACTTTTCAAGTTACCTAGAAAGATGTCTATACAAATGGTTGTCCAAACTAAGGTCCAGTCCAGGATTGCATTTCACATCTTGTTTTTATAACTAGTAAGTCTTCTTAATCAACACCAGTACCTTATTTTTCATATTCACTTATTAAAGAGAACATACAAGTTGACTTTTGGAAAATTCCCCCTTCTCAATTTGACTGGTTGTTTACTTATGGTTCATGATTTAATTTTCAAGAATATATTCTACTGAAATATGAAGAATTTGACCACTTAAAAAGTCCAACAAAACATTTGTGTACAATTTTTAGGTGTAGAAACTAGTTCTTTACCTCTTCAGGTTGTTTGTACCTCTACTACTCCTGCAGGGGGTAAGAGAAGAAAAATGGTAAAGAAATGCAAACCCACCAAGGAACTGCCATGGGAAAATATTGACGGTAAATGCTAACTAGAAAAACATAGAAATTACTGTCTATTAAGTTTTTGAGTGTTTTATGTGCATTGCCTTGACCTAACTAAGTAGTAATGGCATGACAGTTGACAGCCACCCAAATTAAATGGAAAAAGTGAAGGCAGAGGTCTTATTTTGTTCTATTAGGAATGATTCTTCTTAAAATGGAAAACAAACAAAAATAAAATAGAGCATTTTCTGTTAATTTACAGTGACATTGACATATATTTTCATAATTCATGCCACTTATTCTTTTGCAAAATAGGTAAGCAGAGGAAGTTTAGAGTTTAGTTTAGATCTACAATTAACAAAGTGTTGAGTACTATTCTCAGTCATACATAAATCCTTTGCAATAAAAATATTGGGTTGAAGAAAAAAAAAATACAACCCTTTGTGTAGTAATGGCTTTTTCAGGGATATGTTAGGACTTGAACTGGAAATTATGCCTTGGACTGAAAACTTAAAATATTTTTTTGAAATACATATTTAACTGCCATGCTCAAAAATATGATCTTACACACGCCAAAACACATCACAATGATGAGTTTGTGACCATACTACACTTTAATTTTCTCAGCATAGATTTTTATATCTTTATAAAATTCCATTTAGGAAAATCTAGTTGAATTATAGCAACATTCCAGTATGCTATAGTACTTTTGGCTGTCAGGAAACAACCTTTAGGATGAAATACTTCTTGAGGTTTTTCTGTAGTTTTATACGGCAATATAACAGTCATAATCTTTAAAAGACATGGCTTCATTTATAGAAGTGACACATTTTTTTCAAGAGCTCTTTAAAATTTAAAAATTTTATTTAGGATCATCCACTATCATTATTTCTGATGTGTCTTTCAGCAAAAGTTTATTTTGCAAGAGCAAGTAATTTTTTTTTCTAAAAGAATGTATTCGTACAGAGTAGATTCTTCTGCAAATAGGAATATAAGATATAAAATACTTTACTATGAAAAGCATGGACATTCAGGAAGTTCTTTTTTTTTTTTTTTGTATCTGTCATGGCTTCATGGTCAAATATATATTAGGTAACACCTATGTGTTTTACTCTGGGCTCTTTGTTATGATGTATGAAATTAATGTACGTCAGGGCTTTGACCACAGAAAGTTCATAGATACTACTCTACTCTAGAACAAGAAATTAAGACCATAAATATCACTTTTCAAGCAAGGAAAAAATTTATCTTAGAAAACAGTAAGTGATTAGTTTCAAAATTATATCTTAGCTAACAATGTATTAGAGAAACACTTTAAGAATATAAATCTCTAGTGAATCTCTTCTAACCCCCTTTTAATGTAGTACTTAATGTGTAGACCTCTTTTATGGGTATATGATGCTTAGGCACACTTTTGGTAATCATTACTCCTGTCATTATAACTCTGAAAACCTGTCTGACCCAATTCTTTATCTTTTTCCTGCCCTTTACCCCAGCGGAGATGCCTACCCAGAGTTTGAAACAGCGCTTTTGTCAGTACATCTCTCTTATTGGTACCCTCCTGCTCCAGAGTTGTGCGGGTCATGTATCTCCAGACCATGCCTTTTTGCTCTACCTCCAGACCATGCCTTTTTGCTTTAGAGCAGTAGTTCTCAAAGTGGGGGGAGAAGAGGTTGGGGGTGATTTTGGCAGACATTTGACAGTATCTAGAGAAATTGTCATGACTAGAGGATGGGGTGCTACTGGCATCTAGTGGATGGAGGCTAAGGATGTTGATAAACATCCTAAAA
Source organism: Ursus arctos (assembly GCF_023065955.2). Taxonomy (NCBI): domain Eukaryota; kingdom Metazoa; phylum Chordata; class Mammalia; order Carnivora; family Ursidae; genus Ursus; species Ursus arctos. The sequence goes on along the minus strand of NW_026622763.1, from coordinate 85,080,368 downwards.
TGCATAAGACAGTCCCCCACAGCAAATAAGTGCCCAGCCCAAAATGTCAATAGTGCCACTGTTGAGAAAGCCTACTTTAGACAAAATGTTGAAAATGCCACAACAATATTATTAAAATATATTTCCATTTATTTTCAGAAAAGGTAAAATGAAAATAATTTAAAATGCTTGTGTATCAACATTTTGACACGTGTTCTTCATTCTGTTACCAAGTGTTATTTTGTTGTTGTTGTTGTTGTTGTTGTTGTTGTTAAATGGCATGCTGTGGCCACTCATCTCCAAAGATTAGTTGTATGTGCATGGTTTATTACTTAAAAAACAAAGCAAAACAAAACGTGGGCATAGTTTTTATTCCCTCAAAAATTTTGTGATGGCTCAAATGCATTTTTTATTTGTATTTCTTCTAACTGACTAGACTTGTAATGTGTGGATAATGTATTGCACAACTGCTCTTTTTCTCCCTCTGTCTTGTCTCTCTTCTTAATTTTTTTTTCCTTCTTCTTTTTCATTCTGGTGGGCAGAACTCCGCTAATTGCAGCGGGAGTTATTGGCGGGCTCTTCATCCTGGTCATCGTGGGTCTAACATTTGCAGTTTATGTTAGAAGGAAGAGCATCAAAAAGAAAAGAGCCTTAAGAAGATTTCTGGAAACAGAGGTGTGGTATTTATTTGTTCTCCATGCGTTTAGGGACTTTCGTTAGGTTTAGAAGGTTTAGATGATACTCGGTTTTTTAACCCAAGTGAAAACTTTGTTCAATTTCCTGCTGAGGGTTTAAAGTTTATAGCATGTTATACAGAGTTGATGAAAAATCAGAGTATATAGTAAAAGTAGTCAAGGCAGTTTTATAGCTTAAAGAGGACAAATGGCAGAGGTCAAGGAGATTATCTGATTGAATGACAGATCTTATTGAAAAGACGTATCTGTTTCTTTTGGAGGAGGAATCCCACTAGAGTTCTAGGATATTACAGTAGCGGAACTAGAAAACATCTGGATAGAGGATATCTCAACAGCAGAACTAGAAAAATGTTAGAATTTTTCTGATTCAAAATAAAGCCAGATAGGCAAGCAATTTATGCTTTAATTAGGGTCATTAAATTGGTAGCCACTGATCCCATTATATCAATAGTGAAAAGCTGAGCTTACAGGATAAAGCTTCCTATTATAATCACACAGACCTTACCACACAATTTATGGGAAACATTTAATGTTATGCATGTTAGTTATTGTGAATATGTAAATTGCCAACAAATTATTATAATTTCTCTTATATTGCCACTCTGAGTTCTCTACCATGCAAGGTGATAGTTTTCACTGTGTAGGTTACAGGGGAAAAACAATTACAGAAAAACTATGCATTGCCAGATCCTTTTCAGCTTGCACCTTACCTTCTTTCTCCTGATACACACATCCATGGCTGTTTGAACAACTCAGAGCAATTCTGTTCTGAGACTTAGCTTTCTCTGGATCTGCTTTTTTGCTCATTGTCAGTGTGACAGTCTGACTTTTCCTTTTAACACTGACAGGAATGAAAATATTCATTCATAAATTTTGCAAACTGATCATGAATTAAATTTTAGCTCTCTTACTCTAGAATTTGAAAGTAGATAGAAGAATCATGTGAAATGTTCAGGAAGCTACTTTAGTTACATGCAGGAAAGAATGCCTAAGAATTGGAGTTGTCTAAAATTAGAATGGGTTATCTTATCGATAGAGATATTCAAGCATAAGATAGGTAGTCAGTTATGTACATGAGAAAAAGTAATAGTAATTTTCACTTGAGCTGGATGTTTACAAAAGATCAGCTTGATCGTTTTCAACCTTGCACACGTGAATACAAGTTCGGACACAACACATATGCTGTGCATATTTTCAGTATAGCTAGGATGCTGAAGGCAGATAGAATTCTCCCTCATAGCCTACTTGGGGCAGTCGTGGAGAAAAGTCGAAGAAGTGAAGTAAATTAGAGAGGAACTGAGGGCTTGGAACAGCAGTGGACATTTAGGTGATTGAATAAATAGGAAAGGAATTCTGTCCCTTGACCACATGCAGGAAAGCCTCACGGCTATGCAAACAATTGTTCTGTTTGTTTTCTTTTTTAATGCGGTGCTTTCTAGGAATGTCCTTCGAATTGACGTTTCACTACTAAATAAACACATACTGATTGGTTTTAGAAGCCGATTCTATTTCTTATAAAAAGTTATTGCTTAGCACTAAATTAGATAATTGTAGGATTCCCATCTTTCTCTCAGTAAAAGTAAATAACTATGATTTTCTATCGTCTAAACAGAAGAGGAATTCTTAAGAGATCAACTCAAATCCTTAAATACTAAAGCTAGAAATCTGTCTCGGATGTGAAAAACTTGTTAAAGCATGATATATTGTTGGAATGTACTTACAGTTAATATGCTTTTCCAAAATCATATTGCTCCAGATTGCCTGTCTTGTGTTACATGCATAAAAGTAGAAAATATGTTTTTTTCTCAACATACACTTAAAATATGCACTGTAAGCTTGATGCTTTGATGGATACTGTCATTAGAAAGCCTTAATGGGACGTGAAGAGTGACAGATTCAGTGCCTACAATATGCAAGCAATGTTCCAAAGTTTTTCAGCTATGTTACATCCCATTTCATCCTTTGACAGTCTTCTATGGTAATTATTGCTGTACCTATTTCACAGGTGGAAAATAAGGTATTAAGAGGGGTAAATTGCTTTCTCAGCCTGTAAGTGGCAGTACTAGTGTGCAAACCTACAAATTTAAACTTGACACCCTTTCTGCCATACTGGCTTGCAAAATGAGACAATGTTTCTTTTAGGTATCATTCTCAAATTCCTGGAAAAATGTGTTTGTATAAATTTTTAAGTGATATCTAAGAAAATTTCAGAAGACTAAACATTGCAGGCACAATTGTGAGGGTTTCAAAATATGGAATTATGGCATATTATATGCCAAAGCATATATTTTATATATATGTGTATACATATATATATGTATATATATATATGTATATACGTATATATATATGTATATATATGCCCCAAAATGCTGAAATCTAGTCCCCAATCTTGCATATGACTTTTATATGTTTTTATGTCATTTTAAAAAATAATTCATTAAAGTTCCTGATTATATACATATAGTGTGTGTATCAAAATCTACTAAGTAAATTCTGCATCACAGATTTGGATTCAAATGAAGGAGATTCTCTGATGGAATTTTTCCAGTTTTGCAAAGGATTTTGTAATTCTTTCTGAGATTTATTTTATGTGATTTTATATGCATTTTTAAAAATGTAAATTTGAAAAAGAAATGGAAACATATTTGTTGTCAAGCTTTTAGACAAGAGCCCAAATTTATTGATAATTTTATCATCTTCTCCGAATTCTTGCCAACTATCACTACACTTATCTACATTCAAGATTCTGTTCAGCTACTTAAGCAGACCATGATGTTCACAGAAGCATAATAATAACCAAGCCACAGGGTCACAGTGCACTTAGCATTGTAAACAGACACTGTGAAATACTGTGATGGTTTTCAAGACCATTTGAGTAGGAGTTGCCTTTAATTATTTCCTTATGCTGAGAGAGAGCAAGCTATTTGTCTGAGTTTAAAGTTTAGTTCCTTTATTTAACTTAAAAAAAGGAAACTTCTATTTCTCTCACTTGCTTTTTTACCCAAGCATAGATAAAAACCTAAAATTTTAACGTAAGATATAGACTTTTGGTACCCAGATTTTCTCTCCTGTTTATACTTTGTTTTGTTCTGTTTTTTCTCACATAGGCAAGAAATTGGTACACATTCACATACCTTTCCCCTGCTTATTCATCCTTTCTGGATGAATGGCAAATAAACTGAACACCTAAAATTACCTGAATTTATCCTTTTTGGCCACACCCAGCTCACTTTATGATCTTGTATTTCCCACCCTAATCTCATCCTTCAGACCTGTCCCACCCCCTGATGTATTCTGCTTTATGTCTTCCTCTTTCTTCCTGATGCTGTGTCCAAACTGTTCTTCACAATGGTAATACCCTCCTCCATGTCAGTCCATTTTTATTATCTCAAGAACAATTTTATTTATTTTTGTAAAGACTGTATGTATATATGTATTTATTTTAGAAAGAGAGAGAGAGGGTGAGCAGGGGGAGGGGCAAAAGGAGAGGGAGAGAGAGAATCCCAAACAGACCACACTGAGCCCAGAACCCGGCACGGGGCTTGATCTCAGGACCCTGATAGCATGGCCTGAGCCGAAACCAAGAGTCAGAGGCTCAACTGACTGAGCCACCCAGGCGCCCCCTCAAGACCAATTCTAAAGTGTGCCTCCTCCAGGAAGCCAAAATTAGTGAAACTTTCCCGCTCATGGCTATTCTATCCCTGTGCATTCCATAGCATTCACTTAGGATCTAGAATCAGTTCGCAGAATGTTAGAATATTTGATCTGTAAAGTACTCTAGGGCCTTGCTACTTAAAATGTGTTCAAGGACCATCATCATAAATAGCTATCACCTGGAGTTCTGCAAAAATGTACATTTCAGCCCCAACCTTAGACTTACTGAACTAGAATCTGCATTTTAACAAGAATCTCAAGTAATTCAAATGCACATGAAAGTTTTAGAAGCACTGTCCTGGGATATTGGCATTGTGCTAACTTACTTTCTTCTCTTCTGACACATTTGTCCTGGCTTCCTAGATTTTATTTTTCTGTGTATCAAGTCTCCTAAAACAAGAAAGAAAATTTTGCTAGGGTACATGGACCCAACTAAGATCTGAGTCTTAGCTGGAGAGGCCAAAACTGGAAGGGCTTCAAAAGTAGGATCAAGAGCCCCTAATTGTCCTAAATTTCTTTAAAGTCAGGGGTGGGGGTGGGGAATCTCCTAGCTTAGTATGCCTCAAGGTAGGCACACTTTTATACTTGTGTTCACCCAAGCATGAGAAGAGAAAGGATAGACACTGAGGGAATAGTGAGTGATCCAGACGACAAAAAATATTGTTTGTCAAGGAAAGTGTGCTTGTGTGTTTTTTGGTTTGTATGAGGAAGAGGGAGAGGCACTGACTAGAACTGAAAGTTACAGAACCTGTGTTCTTTCTGTTTTGTAGTTAGTAGAACCCTTAACTCCCAGTGGTACGGCACCCAATCAAGCTCAACTTCGTATTTTAAAAGAAACGGAGCTCAAAAGAGTGAAAGTACTCGGCTCAGGTGCTTTTGGAACAGTTTATAAGGTAAGTAAAAAAATAACCCATACCACCAGTTATTTTTGTTTCAGACTTGTCTTAAATCATAGCCAGAGTTAATGCTCTAGCCAACCTCATTTCCTTTTAATATTCAGAAAGGAAAACCTGCATCCTATCGAACAGTTGCTGCGCAAATGAATTCATTCATTTTTGTTGAGCAAGCTGGGATAAAAACCGGCATGAGAAAGCAGGAAACTAGCACAAAGAGCACACTATATAGTCTTTCTTTCCACGCCCTTCTGATCGGCTCTTGATCTCCTCTCCCTGTTGGCAAATTTTGTCCTTATCCAATAGACACAGCTCTAGCCCATTTCCCTTCCCCCTCCGCAGTGCCCCATGGAATCCCAGACAGTCTTGAGCGATATGCAGTAATCCTTGCTCTTCTTTTCTTCTGCCCTTTTATTCCCATGGCTCCCCATCAGGATGGCAAGGCCTATCTCTTTAGGATCTACACAAAGGTGATGATTTGTTAACAGGACAGGATTAACTCCTAAAACACTTTTTTGCCTACCTGTTAACAGATCTGATTAGGCAGAAAATTTTCAGTTTTGATGTCCTCACCATTATATGCAAACTAAAAAAGTGACTTGATTTGTGAAATTCAGGTTAGATAGAATGAGGAGTGAAGTCATGGGTTTCCAATGAGAGAGGTATTTTTGGAAAGACAAAGTTCAGATAATGTCATCTGCATGTTTACTTATTTAGCTTAATTATAAAACCAATTCAAAGGCCAGGCCCAAGGTTAATTGTGGTGAAATTTATTTTTAATGTAAGTAACAAGTATAAGAAACTCTGCTGGCTTAGTGCTAAATCCTTCTTGTAATGTCCATTTTGACAGTTCTCCAAATTTTACTTTGATAGTTTTATGTATTTCTTAAAGCTATATGCATGCCTGCAATTTTTACAAACATTTTTGTTAAAATAGACTGGATCTTAGAAATTTTGCACTTTAAAATATTCATTTTTTCCTACTTAAAACAAATATTTATTTAACAAAAATGTTAACAATTAGAATACAAACCTTAATATTCTCCCGAGTGTTCCCAAAATAATTTAATCTCTTTAAAATAAAATTATTTTATTCTAAGGCAAAAATACAGAAATTTCTTAATCTCTTAGTATACATATTTTGTTCAGTTAAACTCAAAATTATTAATTGAGCACCTAATTTGAATAGAAACTATTCTAGGCTGACTCGGTGCTTTCTAGTCTTCAAATTCTTTGTATGTTCGAAGAAATACAACTTACTTTGTTTTTCTATTTATATTATGCTGGAAATAATGGACTTCCATTTCAAAGATAACTCAATTTTGGATTGTTCCTACCATCTAATCAGCCTTTTATTTTAAAGATGGTATGGTCTGAAAAGTGAATTTTGTTTTAAATCATGGGTACCATTTAACTCAAGAATAAATATGATCTAGTGACCTCAGCAGGGAAAAATTACCCATTTAGACATTTAATTATAAAGCTTTATAAATGTTTGTATTATGAACAATTATTTGCCTGTTGTCCATGAGCGTTGTACCTTTATTGATTTCAATATGGATCAGTATGGTTGATCCTGTTTTAATTAATATATTAGTTCTTATCAACGCATATTGTCTTAAACCATAAAGAACTATCCTTGACCACAGAAATGCAAATTAGATTAGCTAATTATTTGGTTGATTTTTCTCCTGGTTAGAGATACGCTGTGTTTAAGCATAAAAGACTTGAACCAATACCATGGATATTAGTGTAGTTGAATTTTTGTCTGGTCAGGCCTACAAAATAATGACTATACTTATTTAAAAAGCAGTATAAATTAATTCACACTGTATTTATATTTGTATTTCAAAAGTATACTTCAGGAATATTTTAATATTGATGCTATATCTTTATAAAGTAACCCCCCTGTGGTTACTTTATTGAATAATAGTAAGCGTGTTCTCTACCCTAGATACTATCAGTAAGAAAATGTAGCCTAATTGAAAAAAAAAATTATACCACAGGAACTTGGCTTATTATTTTTTTTATTTGACACATAGGTTTCCCTATTCACTTTAAGAAGAATATAGCTCTTAAATTCACCTTCTAATAGTTAAAGCCTTTTTTTTTCCGTATTATTCTGACTTTAATAATTCTTGTATTTAGGTCTCCTCATATTATTATAACTTTCAATAACATAAACATATATGTTTTAGCATAGAAGTGCAAAGTGAAAAACTTTTTTTTTCTTTAGTTTACAACCAACTGATATTAAGAAAAACTAAAGATGTTCTCTTTAGAAATAAGAGATTTTTCCCCCTTTCATTTTAATCTTAAAACTGGACTAAGAAGACTTTTTTTTATGTCAGGGCTAATAAATTAAAATTTGAGATTTTCTTGCTTCTGTGTTCATTTGGGACAATATGCTTAAAAAAAATTCTTATATAATTGATGCACCACCCCCATGTCTTATCAAAATTATTATCCTAATTTAAATGGTTGAATCATCTACTCAGAAATGCTGTTATTTACCTTAATGTTGTACTTGACTCAAGCTCTACCTAGTTTATACTTTCCCAGCGTGTAGATCCTGTTCAGATATTATAATTATATTTTTGTAGGAAGCGAGAACTGGCTATGACCAAAATAGATATTTTATAGTCAGAGATAATAAAAATCCTTGGCACACACATACACAATATTTGATAATAAAAATAAATTAATATGTGCTCAGTACTCCCTAGTACTTGCCTTTGAAAACTAATTCTTAAATAATCACCTTAGAAAACAAATTCTTAAATCAATCCGAACTTTACGAACATGAGAATATATTTTTTTGTATTTTTATTTGATTTAGTTGCAGAATAATTAGGTAATATTAAAGCTGAAAAGAACCTCCAACATTACTTAACCCAATCTTCTAAATTACAAATCAGACAATTGAAGATCAAAAATTAGAACAGTGTTCTCCAAGTCTTAAGAAGTTGATATATCATCCAAATCTAATATTACTATATCTTATTTCATTTTTGTCATTATTGAAAGCCCTTTTCACACATACAAATTGAATTTTATAATAGCAATGCTTTATAATAGTAAACACCTTAAAAGCAGAATAAATATATGATCCATCTTCAGATAATGAAAGCAGACAACAAAGTTGCTAAGTAACTTGTAACATATAACCGGTGTTAGATAAATGTTTGTTGATTGAATAAAAGAATATAGAACCTCTAAATTATTTTTTAAAGAAATTAATAGATTGGTTAAATCATATTTTGTTTCTGGTATAAATTTGTATATCTTCATATAGATTTACTGTGTTTTTTTTTCCCCCAAAGGGTATTTGGGTACCTGAAGGAGAAACAGTAAAGATTCCTGTGGCTATTAAGATTCTTAATGAAACAACTGGTCCCAAAGCCAATGTAGAGTTCATGGATGTAAGTATAGACACCAGGCAGTCACATTTTTTCCATTATTAATAGATTGCTTTTAGAATTAAAAAAAAAAAAAAAAGACTTCACTACTTACAAAATTTCCTCTCCAGAAATGGTATACTCTACAATTAAAGCCTTGAGCAGGGGTCAGCAAACTTTCACTTAAAGGACCAGAGAATAAATAGGCTTTTTGTGCTTTGTGGTCTCTGCGGAAACTACTCAACTCCATCAGTTCAGTAGGTAAGCAGCCATAGACACTTAAAAACACAAAACACAAGAATGGGTATGACTGTGTTCCAGTAAACTTTATTTACACAAACAAATTGAAGGCTAAAAGCCTGCAAACCAAATCCTGCTCTCAAGGGCTTTATATTTAACCACTATGCAAAGAAAGGCAAATTGCATTTGGGAGTAGGAAGGATGATCTGAAAAATTAATTGGGCTACTGTATTTTATTATTGTTATGATCTACTTAACAGAAAACATCAATCAAGATTGGTTTCTATAGTAAGTTAGTGTTAAATTTAAATTAGGAACTTACCTAAGTCAGATAATTACCAATTGAAATTTACTTTTTTCAGTTCAAATTCAGAAGACAAAGCTTATGGGTAAAAAGCTCCAACTATAGAAAAATAATAAGAGAGTTCTGAAAAATAAAAATATTTTATAAGGTCAATCAGAACTTTAAGATTTCCCCTAGCAAAAATTGTAGATTGAGCTGTTCAGCAAATTTCAGAAGATTGGACGGATAAAATACTATGTAGTACACTGTTATTTTTTCACATTCAACACAACATATCTTGCCAGAGGTTCTATCAAAGACCCATAAATATATTCTTTCTCGTTTAGCATAATGTCTTCAATAATAAGAATGATTTTGATTTTCAAATGACCTTCATATGAAAAATGATGCAAGCATATGCACTTTGATTTTTAAAGATGGATTGCTATATATTTCTACCCAGTTTCTCTTATAAGCTCTTTTATAAGTGGTATAGGAGCTCAGTTTTTGACTTTGGATAATTTATTTGGGTATAATGCTTACTCTCTTATATAGGGCTGCTTTTAGTTCAACAATGTATTGGTTATTAGATAATAGGGCTGATAATTAGCTGGTACAGACCAGCTGCTCTGATCTGTTGGTGCTGCACCTTCCCAGTTGCTAAGTATTTTGAACACCACCCTTGTTACTATCTACCAACACCTGACAGACACTGAATCCTGTAACTAAATAGTGTTTCCTTCTGCAGGTGTCTAAAAGTTCTGACACTCTCTCAGCTACCTGCCCTGGCTTATACAGTAAAATGTAAAACTGAAGCCTTTTTCAGTGATTTCACAATCAATTTGATCTTGATTATAGGAGTATAGTTGTGAAGGAAATTTTCAAAGTGAAAATTATGAAGAAAGAGGACAATGAATATAAACAGTGTATGTTAATATGTAAAACTGATATTAAAAAAAAAAAAAAAAGGTCTTGCCCAGCCTAGACTGCAGCCAATGCTGAAATTCACAAGAATGCTAATAATCTCTGCTGGAGGCTTGGACAGCCATTTTTGTCATATTTCCATGGAAACAGACTGGCAAAAAGGGGTTAAGAGGCTACAAAATAATCACCTAAGAAAGAAGCTCTAAAAGCTTCATCATGATTTTGAATGATTATTTGAAAGCTCCTAACCCCATCCATTCTTTTTTTTTTTTTTTTTTTCTGATCTGAAGTCTATTCCCATGGAAACAGGAGTGGGGATGGCAGCTTGAAGTCTTAGATTTCTACTGAATTTTAGATGAGGCTCTGATTGAGCCATGAAAAGGGTCATTTTCCTAAATGGTTGATAAATCAGGTGACCAACAGACTCCAAACAGTATGTTCTTTCTAAAAGTTAGAAAAATATTAGGGAAAATATTTTGACTGAGCCTCTCGTACCTTGTGGATAGATGCTAGAAGTCATTAAAAATTGGTGGACTGCTATTGGCAATTTCAATAAATATCAGGCAGAAACACCTCCTACTATTTCCATGACTTCTTTCAAAACATTAGTATGGCATCACAATAATTAAAATACAGTTGCACTGGCAAAATTAATGATAAATTCAGTATTTTAAACAGAATGGTGTAATTTTAATGCAAAATTGCCTACATTTCATACGAACGTTTTTAGCTCATCTACTAGGTGTGTAGATCATTATAAGTACTTACATAACATATCAAACTGCTATAAAAAGCTTCATGCAAGCAAATTTATTTGTAATTTGGACCTAATAATTAAGTTGAAGTTGCTAATATTCCCAAGGTTATTAAGGCAAGTCTCTCTGGCATATCTCTGTTTGGGTTCTTCCAAATGGTAGAGTATTCGAAGTTTAACTTTCAAACTAAAATAACATCTCCTGAAATCATGCTACCTGTTCTTTTGCAAACTAGAGTATGTATATATTTGTTTATATGCATATGTTTTATATGATTTTAAAGAAAGAAAATAAAGCTTCTGAAGATGATAGAAACTTCATACTCTTATTAAACATTAGATCTCTTTGCCCCACCCTACCCCAGCATGCAACTTTATACTCGGGGTAGAATATTCTAGATTCAATAACTATACTACTAAGTTTATTAGATGTAGCTGTACTACTGGTTATTTTAATAAATGACAAAGTGCAGCAACTTATAACTCACTACACCAATTCTTCTATTGATATCCCGGGGCACAGGAGTTGACTTTTGTATTTTCTTAGAATTTTTACCATAGGCAAAAATAAATAAGGAAAAATTTGTGTTCTATTAAAATCCCATGCTAAAAGCAAGAGAAGGAGAATTTGGTCACAAGGCAGTTACTCAACTCATTTGAATATGTCTAATGGATTCAATAATGACAATAATAATACACAGCTAGTGGATGGCCAGTATGTCCTTAATTCCCATGAAGGAAGATCACATTGAGTGACATTAAGAAAATGACCCTAAAAGTCCACCTTCTTAAGAAGAATATCTATATTTATACACACTTAATAGTTTTTGTTTCAAATAGCACCATTTCATTGGAAGAACACGGGGTTTTTGTTTCGTTTTGTTGTCTTGTTGTCTTTTGTGTTTTGTTTTGTTTTCATCCATCAAACGGTATAGAACACATACCTAAAAAATGAGGCTATTGAGCAAGATTCCTGGAATTGGGGACAATGGTCTGGTCAAATCAGACAGACTTCAGTTTGTCTGAATTTCTACTGTTGTTTTGTTGTTGTTTTCTCTGATATTTAAGCCCACTATCAGTTGAAATTATTCTATATGCCTTGGAAGTGTATATGTATTTAAATGTTTTATTAATTTGTATTCTTGAAAAAAATCTTGAGATTAAAAAGACATAATTATCCTAAATTCCAGTGACTGACTAATAATAGTTCAGCTTAGTGCTTCAGTTTCTTGGCTTTAGTGTCAGCTTTCCCATGCCGAACCAACCACCTAGTTCCCGGTAAGGTGCTGCAAGGAAATATGTTTCAAATCACCCAGACTTACTGTGTAAATGGTCATATTTTTATTAAAAGAACTTATTGCCCTCTCCCTATACAATGGTAAATTTTATTTGTCTTACACAATTATTTCACTATTCTCAGAAGAAATGTCCATGTGAATTGTGCTTACATGTTGCTCTTCTTTGTATTGCCTTTATGGTATTCAATGACCTTTTTTTAATTGTACTTTTTTTTTTTTTTTTTGAGTGAGCGAGAGGGAGAAAGTGAGCCAGCACATGAGCAGGTAGAGAGGGGTAGAGGGAGAGGAAAGAGAATCCTAAGCAGGCTCCATGGTCAGCTCAGCACAGAGCCTGATGTGGGGCTCGATCTCATGACCGTGAAATCATGACCATGAGATCATGACCTGAACATAAACCAAGAGTCAGACACTTAACTGACTGAGCCACCCAGGTGTCCCTATTATATTTAATGTCTTCATGAGAGTTGTTCCAGCTCTAATTGATATCATATTAGTGGGGTGAGACAAATAGAATTTGTTAGTAGAGTTTATACTTTCTCTCAAATTATAGCAGACTTACAAAATATTTTGTTCAATAACATTAATTTCACATTATAAAAATAAAAATATTTCTCTCAAATTATAGCAGACTTACAAAATATTTTGTTCAATAACATTAATTTCACATTATAAAAATAAAAATATTTCTCTCAAATTATAGCAGACTTACAAAATATTTTGTTCAATAACATTAATTTCACATTATAAAAATAAAAATAACTTCACAGAGTTAACAGTAACTCTTAGCTAGATCCTGTATCATACTAATAATGGATTTTTAAAAATTCATATAATTTAATCCAATGATATCTTTAGGTCTTACAGATTTTGCTCATTTGCATACATGAATACAATTAATCAGAGGTAAAAGAAATGCAAAATTCCTTTTTAAAAAAGCCCATTACTTAGATGTCAAAGGATTCTATATCGCTGATACGATCTTGAGAAGTCAGTTATAAGCCATTCTTTTCTCCTTAAGAGAAACTATAGCTAAAATAATTAAGGAAAGTTTTGGGTAGTTACTTTGTTTTTAAAAATCAAACAATATCTTCAAAAAGAGATTCTGTAAACTCCATTAGAAACAGAAGTTAATCTTTCAAAACTCTCCTAAAACGTAAAGAAAGGAAAGGGAAGGAAAAGAAAAGACAAGACAAGAAAAAAGAAATTTACCAGTAACTAAAGTAAATAATTTCTGTTATAATTTATTCCATTAAGCTTGTTTACATCCTGTTAACTGTTTAGAACTTGATTAGAAATGGCATCACATCTGAAATCACTATTTCAAACACCCCATTCCCCAACCACATCATCCTGCCCCTCTGGTTCCTTTCCTATTTATTGTATATACTTGAGGAACATTTTACCCTTTTAGGTATCACCTATATAGAAGAGTCTCTCACTACCTCTCAGCTGCCCTTCCCTCACATCCCTCCTCAACTTGGATTCATGGCTCAGTGTTACTATAACATTCTTTCAAAAATCTTCAACTTTCTTGCTTCTCAAAATCTCGCTGGCATTAAGCAATCCTGAAAATCCTGAAATTTCTCAGTGCTATGGTCTAGACCTTTTTTTCAATCTGCATATTTTCCCTTAATTTTCTCACTGGATTACCAAATTTCATCTCAAGTGTATTTTATGAATCTGACCTCATCTCTGTCCTTAATATCTCCAAGTTGAAATCTCAGGGGCACCTCAAGTTTACCACATTCAGAATGTACCTTTACACCTTTTCTTCTAACTCTCTTCTGCATTCAATCTTACCCATGTAAATAATTGGTATATCTATCCATCCTATTGTCCCTATCAGAAATTTGGGATTTGTTCTTGAATGTCACAATCCTTCAAACTACCCACTACCAACTCAAGAGCAAATGCTTTGATTCTATGCCAAAACCACATTTGGAGAGCATCCTCTTCTGTTTATACTCCACTGCTGCCCCCTTAATCCAAGCCATTGCCTTCTGCAGCTTGAGTTATGAGAATAGCCTCCAGTTTGATCTCCTTACTTTTTAATACAAGTCTTGAATTTATGTTACTCCTCTGCATAAAAACTCAGTGGCTGCACTAGAGCAAAATACTAAATCCTTGCTTTCTGAGCCACTCATTACTTTCCCAGTCTTCATTCTCTTCACTGACTTTCTTTCTACTCCTTACAAGCCAAGCAAGACAATGCCTTCGCCTGGAGTGTCCTTCTGGCAATTATACCTGATGAACTCTCAGTCATCCTTATTTTCTCAGCTTATGCATACTTCCTCAAAGATTGCTTTCCTGACCTCTTAATCCAAATTATAAACTACTAACAGCCCTTAGAATTTTTCCTTTGTGCATCTATCATGATAGATAATTATATACTTATTTGTGCTAATTATTATTGTAGAAGCCCACTCTACCACTAAGCTATAGGGTCTTTGACAACAAGGACTGTCTGTTGACCCCACCACTGCATATTTAATGGAAAGCACAATGCAAACACATAGTTAGGAACTAATACATACTTTGTTAATTGCCTGAATGGATTTTTTCTCCTATTTTTTAGAAGACTAATATTTCTCTTTTAAGCCTTCTTTATTTCAGTCTAATTGGTTTCTGTGGTATTTTCCTCCAACAGTCTTATCTTTATTTGACATATTGTACTTGGATCATTTTCCTTAGATATTTATAATGCTCATCTCTGATTTATTTCTACAAACTCAAATTTAGTAGCTGTCTTGAATCCAGAGTAACAACATATCTCTGAAAAATAGACCTTCCATATTGACTCTGTAAGTAGGACTCAGTGTACTCTCCGAAAGCCCTTTAAGAAGGAAAACCCTGGGGTACCTGGGTGGCTCCATCGGTTAGGTGTCTGCCTTCGGCTCAGGTCATGTCGAGCCCCACACCAGGCTCCCTGCTCAGTGAGGAGCCGGCTTCTCCCTCACCTGCTCCCCCCTCCCCGGCTTATGTTCTTTCCTTCTTTTTCTCTCTCTCTGTCAAATAAAAAAATAAAATCTTAAAAAAAAAAAAAAAGGAAAACCCTTTGTAGACTTTTGATGCATGCAGGAGGCCAGTAACCTCCCATAGTGGGAATCTATTGAATGCTTCTCTGCAAATGTTTCCATTATATATGGGCGGGTAGGACTAAGTTTCATTTTTAGCTTCTTCTTAATCTTGAGTTCCTGAAATTTTATGTAGTGGTTTTGGATAGTGTCTGCTTCTCTAATAACAATCTGTTATTAGAGTTCCCCCCAGCTCCACCCTTGTCTCTTGCCTATTTACATCTATTCCAGTAGGAGTAAGGATGCAAGGGTGGGATCCTGTATAAAAAGGGGGGAAAAAGTTTGATTTTATCACAGATTTTGGGAAAAATAAATAATAAAAATAATTGACTAAAGTCATTAATCATTGCTTATATCAGTTATCTGAATTTAGTAGATATTCTAAAACTTGAGCTTTGTATATTGTCTTAGGGAGTACTAAAATGTTTGAAAATAGGCAACATACTTGACAAGTTTTACATTCTCATAGGCTTAATTTTTCTCTTGAAGCACCTAAAAGAGACTACCTAAAACTGAAACAGGTTTCTCTCTGTAAGCCTCAACATGTAACTTAATAAGTTTTCTGCTTCTGTTTCTCCAAAGCATTTCTTGGATTTGTGTGCATGAGAGGACATTTCTCAAGAGCACATAGTCTACTGTACCAATATTTAAATTTGATGAATGAAAATTAGGAGTCTGTTAAAGGCATTAGTTTTCCATATTATAGGTATTTTCCAGCTTTGTAAACTCTACAATTTGGTGAATATTATAAATCATTAGAGGATGTGTTGCTGTGCCACCAGAGAGCTAGAAGAGAATTACACTGATCATGTGCAGTTTCTGACACCAATCTGAGTGGTATTTGCTAATTAAAATGGCTTAGGAAGAATCCTCACTCGGTTTGATTGCACCAGTAGGAAGAGCTGTTTATAATAAGCTTGTTCATAAAATTCAGGTAGAAAGCTTTTGCCGACAGGGCATAGACTGGGAAATAGAATTTCCAAAAAATTAGCAAATAATTTCAGACATACCAAACCTTGATATGGATGGTTCGATTAATGCTTAATGCTCTGTTTACAGATTCAAGGATACAAAATATTGTTTCTGCTAGAGGAAGAGACCACCTGAATAAAATCCTGGTTTACATTATGTGGCATAAGGTGATTTCCGTTATTCATATACCAGTGATTTGATTCAGGAAATGAAGGCTTAATGTGCTGTGATATTTTCAACATCACACACACATATATGTATATCTACATAGTGGAGTGAATATATATTAATATATATTAATGTTATATATTATTATATACTATAAGTATATTTTATAGTTATATTATTAACATAAATAAATTATAAGTGTTACCTATACTGTAAATATATATATTTTAATCTCATCATTACCACTTTGCATAAAATGATTACCATAGACTCTCTATTTCATTAAGCCCATTAAAACAATGAGTTGTTCTATACATACTACATAAACAGCTCAATTTTTTCCCAGTAAAAATAAAAATATCAAGATATTGTTTTGAACATTTCTAAATGCTGCTGCAGCTCCTACAAAGTCGTGTTTTTAGTTCTCATAGCTTATAATTTATGTATAGGTTCGTACAGTGTGATTAGAAATAAGAATGAGCACCTCGGAGGTAGTGAAATTACGAGACCAGTTTGTCACGAAAATAAGCAATCAGGGAGGGCTGTTTATCTCAAAACTAAAAAGTTGATGGTTTTCCACAGTGATCATAGCCATTGCAATTTTATCCAGTGTTTTGATCCACTTACAAATTTAATCTAACCTCTCATAACTTAAATGTTCCATTATCTGTTAGAAAATAATTAGAAGCTGTGAGCAGAAGTCTGCATACGTGGAGTTCCTTGGGAGTCCCTAAGCTCATGGAAGCAAGGCGTTTGATGGATACTGGTCAGCTGATATTGGACCAGGAGCTAATAATAGCAGGAAAGGCTGCTTAGCTAGGTGAGAAAGTTAACTTGGGGAAAATGAAAATGAAACATTTGGGATTTATGGTCAGAGATAAATTTCCCTTTTTCATTTGTTTCCTGGTAAGAAAATAGCCAAGGGAGCCAGTTCTTTTTTCTTTTTCTTTTCTTTTCTTTTCTTTTCTTTTCTTTTTTTTTGATAATTTATAATTAAGATCTGAGGGCCCATGTCATCTCAGCCATAGTCACTGTAATTTCCTTGCATCCTCACAAAGAAGTTTTAGTGAATGAGGAATATGTTTGATATAATGCATACAAATAATAGGTGAATCTGACCAGTAAATTAAAAATTGTCTGCTTAAGCAAGCATGTGGTAAATTAACCATAGGAAACACGTATAAGTTTTTTGGGAGGGTTGCAAATACAAGGGGCTTGAGTACAAAGCCAGAAAAACACTTCCCTTTTGTGAGTAATGAGCCAAGTCCCTTTAAAATGAAAAATAAGTTAATTTCAAAATGAGGATGGCTCATTCACTTAATGAACATGTTACTATGTTCTCATTAATGAAAAAGTATTTTATTCTTTTGCAGAGAGATGCTTCACAATACAATATTCTCTAGTTTCTTTCATGTAATGTTGGCTTAAAAAGGAGTGGATTTCAACTTCCATTACTCTATTTTCTCTAATTTTCTACTAAATTTATGATGTGTGTACTAAGGTATAACACCTAAAGCCTGTGTGTTATTTTTGCATCCCCAATAAGGTTATTGATATCTTTTGATTAATAGCTACTTCATGCTTTGTAACTCCCATAATACCCACTTACTGAGTAGTAAGATTTTAGCAAATATTTATTTTTAGTTTGGAGGGATGGATATACTTATTTCATTTGCTTTTTAATAGACTTTTATGGAGTGCCTACTGTGCGCAAAGTCCCATGCCATCTTTGTATTCTAGGGATTATAAAGATCACTATGATGGCATAGACTTAAACTTAGTGAGATTTGTCTGTAACATTAAATTGATAAAACAATTTTTATCAGGTTGGAACAGAGGAAGTATGATAGGAGATTAGTAGAAGAAAATACTATCATTAATGGTGGGTGGATTTAAGTAAATTTTTCACCAATGCAGGAGTACCAGTTATTTGGTCTTCCAATGTATTTGGTTGCATTTATCTAAAATGCATGCATTTTAAAGATTTTATTTTATTTATTTATTTGACAGAGAGAGAGAGCACAAGCAGGGTGGGGGGGAAGCAGCAGAAGGAGAGGGAGAAGCAGGCTCCCTGCTGAACACAGAGCTGGGTATGGGGCTCTATCCCAGGACCCTGGGATCATGACCTGAGCTGAAGGCAGATGCTTAACTGACTGAGCCGCCCAGGAGCCTCTAAAATACATGCATTTCAGAAATAAATTGACCCTTGTTTCAGTTTATTTTTATCCTTATTTTTGTCATATGTATTTCATAGTTTATTTTTATATATTTTATGCCATATATACATGTGTTTATATATTTGCATTTTTTAACTATCTTGTATGTGTTGTGGGGTTTGTGGGTTTGTTGGTGTGGAATCTGCTTTAAGTCAGGAAAGGATAAATTAATATACAAATATTTTCCTATAACTTACATAACACTAACTCCCTCGAAGTATGATATTTAAAGTTTAACACAGTTTTCAGATGTAGGTGCATATTTAAACGCTGAAATTTCTGATTTCATATATGTTTGTTTTAAAACTTTTTATAAATATTATATTTCTATTTTACTTGAAAGCAAGAACTTGTTAGTTCCCATTTTAATGTGATTGTTAGTTGTGGGGATTAATTTATTAAGAATATTTGCCTATAAATGCTCGCCACCCAAAAGAATGCCACAAATTCTCTCCTATTTTATTGGGTTTATGTATGAATATATTTTGAAAAGGTTCAGTTCTTTTTTTGCACTTCTACACCAATTAACTTTCAAATAATGTCCATGACAATATTTTCAATTAATCTTTATATTTTTGAAAGCTATGGAATAATATCAACAGATTCATTAAAGATAAATCAACTCTTCTGCTTGATAATCTAATTGTCATTGAAAGTAACTGCCTATAGAAAAAAACATGGCCATTTTAAAACAACACTCATTTTTGTTTCTTCTCAATCAAGTTGTATTCTCTTACAATATCTCTATATCTCTTTAGTAATTTTTTTTGTTACAGTAAATCTGTATTTATGTACAACACAGACATTTGTAACTGTTAAGAAAATAACATTCTTATTTACCACTGGATATTAAGATATTTATAAACAGTGTGTGTATTGTGTTGGCAGAGTTTTCTAATTGAAAATGAGTACAGGACTCTCCTATTAAGGCATAAAGGCTTTCCACTGCTTCTGAAGTAAACAGAATTGCTATTAACAGACTATCATCCCTTTACTTAATGCTTTATCTTAGTCCAGTGGAAATTCACCACCACCATTTGCACCAAAAAATACCCAATTTAAACATGTAAGTTAGAACTGCAGCAGGGTACATGTTGTCGTGAGATGGGCAGTGGGTGAGAATTCTTCAATTTTCCTAATGTGATCCATTTGAAATTACTATGAAGTCTGGAAAGACCCCGATCTCCAGGTATTCTTTCATAGTTTTCTTGCTATGTAGGCAGAACAACACACCATTTCCTAGTGTAAGTGAAGATGAAGTGCAGAACGTTTCTCCAGTAAATTTAATTCTCTTTACAAGCCTCATGCATCATGGCCCATTTTCAATCAATAAATTATTTTCTCCCTTTGAGATTTAGACTTTGATTAGCTTGAACTTCTTAAAGCAGTATCAGAAAAACAAAAAAGAAACAATTTATGTAAAACCCGTGAATTGTGTTCCAGGTGTATTGAATACATTGTCTTCCATTCATCGTGGTAATAAAGCAGCCAAGACCAGCAAAGTATATTTTGGCACACAGACTTGCATAATTAATGCCAACTTTTCATAATAAGATGAAAACTTATATTTAAGGACTTCCTATTATTTAAGGATTTTTTTCTGCATGTCTCTTTTCCCATTAGCAGTTCAAATAGATGCAGTGATGTTTCAGTTTCTAAAGGGTAGTGTATATGCCAGATTATTATTATGTGGATAGTAAATGAAGGTTTTAGGAGTCTATTAATAATATAAGATATTATTTTCATTGCCTTAAATGAAATGCTTTTCAAAGAAGCTACTGTTGGTTCAAGGTTAGCAATCAGCCAATCAAGACTTGATGAAAGACAGTTCTAATATTTAAGTCAACCAACCAGTCTGTTTAAAATATGTATTTGCCAGCTAAGCCATTTTTGAAGCATGGTCCTATATTATCTAACTGTCCTTTAGGTGATGAGATATTACATTACAAGGTCTCTTTGTGCTATGAGGTTCATAAGGCTGAATGTGAACACTGGCATACAACTATACTATTTGACTTACAAATTAGCATTAGAGCATAAAGTATTCAGGGACAAGGGGCCTTGGCGGACTACTAAAGTGATATTTATCATTCGGATTTCTCCTTCTCAAGTGCTTAAATTTAGGAACATGGCAGTGTTTGATAGGGTATAGTGGCATAATCTCAAGGTAAAATTCACCTGTAAGTAAGAACAAAATTAGTTTCACCATTAAGTGTGTATATATGCACATATATATGTACACACACACACACACACACACACACACACACACACACAGGTAGAACCTCAATTAAGATTTGGAGAAATCCCATAAACCACTATGCTAATATAAGCCAACTCTTAAATCATGTTTCTCTCTCTCAGGGTGTTGATTACTATATAACACTTTAAGGAGAGTAATAATGTATTTTCATTTTATCCCTGATAACTGGCATTTTTAATTTGCCATTGCAACATCGATTGACCTATGCATTCGCCTATAAGTCTCCATCTGTAGTTTGTCAAGGAGAAACATAACATAACATAAAATGTTATAAACTAAGGATAGTTTAAGAGAGTAGAAAGAATTCATTTATGAATGCGAGATTCAGTAATAGTTCACTCCAAAAAGTAAATTCAGTAAACCCTCTTGAACAATAATGGCGATCTGTTGGAACCCAAGTAGCAGGAATTGCTGTATTTCAGGAACGAGTGGGGCTAAGACATTAAAGGCTGTAAGCATCCACAGAAACATCTCTCATCTCAGCTTTTACCCAGCTTGTGTG
Source organism: Ursus arctos (assembly GCF_023065955.2). Classification (NCBI taxonomy): domain Eukaryota; kingdom Metazoa; phylum Chordata; class Mammalia; order Carnivora; family Ursidae; genus Ursus; species Ursus arctos. The sequence continues at coordinate 85,059,052 of NW_026622763.1, read as the reverse complement.
AAGTGCCCTGCTAGCCCCTCGCCTGAAGAGCACGGTTTAGGAAAAAGCTTCTTTTTGGCCTATCTTGGGAACATGCCTATCCCTGGATCAAATGAGAGGTAGAGTCCCATTGTTAAAGGGGCTGTTGATGGCCCAGCAGTTTTACCATATACTCTGAATAAGCTCTAAGATTCATAAAAGGGAGAGAGGAAAGTAGAAGGGCAAACCGATAGGCGACTGCTAAAAACAGTTAATACTTTGGTTCAGCCAGATAAACCAGAGAAATTTTTATTTCAAACTGCATAGCCTCATTTTATTTCTATGCTTTCCTTTTTTCCCCCTTTCTTTTGTAATTCACTTTTCTCTTTTAATGGGAAATTTTAGTGAAAATTTAATAAAATATTTTCCCCAATTTTTAATCAAAGTATTATATAGAAATATATAGTATCTATCATCTATCTATCTATCTATCTATCTATCTATCTATCTATCTATCATCTATCTATCTATCTATATTGAACATAGCACTATCAGCTTACACTAAAAAAAAAGAAAGAAAGAAAAAATAAGCTTTGTATTCTTATGCTACTGACTACTGACTACTCCCTTGGGTCGTCCTTTTCAGAGATAACTTTATTAGCTATGTTCCCTGATATTTCCCTCCACGCTTCTAAAACCATACTTCTACTGCTATTTCTTGATGTGTCAATTTTAGATAAAATCTATTGGATATTTAATATAGGAAATAAATATTTAGCATTCTCAGATCCTTTCCTGCACTTTTTTCATTTGTATTCCCTATGTAATAAATATGTCATAATTTCAAATTATATTGATAATTTAGGGTTTTTTTTTCAAATTATTACTATAAAGGTGTTGCTGATAATTATTTCACTAAGAATTTTTTTCTTCTAAGCATTCTATATCTCTACCTCTAATTCTTCCCAAACTTCTCTTCCACAAGGCCAGATGCCTCATGAAATCTACCCATTTTTTTGTTTGTTTGTTAGTTTTCCTTTTCTCTCTTACCTGGGAGAAATCCTTCCTTAAGAACTCACTCTCGTGTTCAATGTGGACTGGTAGTGTCTAGGTTAAGGCCCAGCTGTAATTCTGGGCCCTCTCTTCCTCATCATGTAGAATCTCCCTTTGCTTTGCAACTCGGTTGTATCCTTTAGTTTCTTGATACTGTATCTTTCTCTTTCTTGGTTTAGTATTTCATTTTAGCATTTCATATAAAGAATTATTAACTATAACGAAAAGTTATAGGGAAACTCTGTGTGGTACCCTAGGACTAAAAGAGAATACCCAAGGAAAGGTAATTCCTAATTCCTGTTTTTCCCTTTTCAATATTTGACTATTTTTTTTCTGCTATTCCTAAGATTTCCAAATGATAAACCTTAGTTTTTTGTTTTTGTTTTTGTTTTTTTCTTCATTCATTGTGCTGAGCTCTTGAAGGACCCTTTGAATCTAGAAACTTAGATCTGTTAGTTTGGGAACATTTTTTTCTCGTGGCATCTTTGATAATATTATCTGGTTTGTTCTTGTCTTCCTTCTGGGATTCTGTTTAGTCAGTTCTGGACCTTCTAGACTGGTTCTCTAATTTCTAAATCTTTTGTCTCAGATTTTCCAAGTGTATAGGTTTCCGGAGATTGCTTTTTTCTTGTAAATCATTAAGATAGTTGTAAAGTGATGGAGACTCCTGTGCTGCATAACTCTGATCTCTATCAGTTAACCATTTGTTTTTCCTTTTCCTTTGTTCTACAGCAGCCAGGAGTGCCTAAGGACTGTCACATGTATCCCACCTGGAGTATGTGTTGGGGGGGAGGGGGATTTGTGGGGTGTTAGTTTGTGCTTTGCCCTCAGCTTGACTTCTGCTCCCTCATCAGCACCACCTTGTCTGATGAAAGCCTGTTTCCTGGTTCACAGATGGTTCTTTTCTTGTGTCCTCACATGACAGATAGGATGAGGGGGCTCTCTGAGGTCTCTTGTAAAGGCACTAATTTATTCATTCATGAGAGCTCTACCCTTATTACATAATCATCTACCAAAAGCCCCACATCCTAATACCTAATCTTGCATTGGGAGTTAATATAAGAATATTGGGAACACAAACATTCAGTTTGTAGCATCTGGTGATATGAGCTTTACTGAGAGCAGGGCTATGACCATTTGTTTGAGTTACCCACTATGGGACCATTTACCTTTTCAGAGAGAATCTACCACTATACAACTGTCTATATGTTTTTGGAATGATTACAATAAGTTCTGTGCACTATGTAGACTTTAAAACCAAAACAAGTAAAAAAGAGAATTTTTTATAATTTATGTTCAGTTTTTTCTTGTTCGTTTGTTTTTCAAAGTAAATCTCCTCTTCCCCAATCTCTGTTGTACTTGGTGTCTTGAAATGTAATGCTTTTTTGGTTCCACTTCTCCATTTAAAAACTTTAATTTCTTGCTAGGATAGGGAAGTGCCGTAACCTGCTACTCTGGCTAAGGAGAAGACCAGAGAATTTAATTGTTCTTTATACAAATTTTGAATAGTATTCTTGATTTCAACTCCATCTTTCACCTTCACCATCTGTTGTACTAAATGTCTCCAGTGTCTATACCCTTTCTGGGATTTGATGAATGAATTTGCTTTCATATTTTCGGCATCCCCCTTTGTAGACCCTTGTTATTTTACTTTCTTACTTTTGGTACATCCATTTCCCTGAAATTTGTTGACATTTGTTCAGTTGTTTTTGTCCCCTCTCCCATTCTCTTTGTTTGGGGGATTTGTATCTTTTTAAAATCTTCACTCTTATTTTAGTGGCATCTTGGGAAAGAGCAAAGAAAATATATGTACTTAATCTGCCATAATAAAATGGAAGCCCTGAAAGGAGTTTAAAAATCTAAAAATCCTAGAAGAGCTCCTTCTAACTTTGTTTTCTTTTTTTAATAGGTTTTATTAAAGTAAAAGTAAAGAATATATACCCTTTACTTCCATCCATTTAATAATTTCATCCTATTAGAGAAAGCTTCCCTCATAAAGAACATCATTACATTTTTTTTTACTTTTTAAAATTTATTTTGATTTATTTATTTTTATTTATTTGAGAGAAAGACAGAGAGCATGAATGGGAGGAGAGCCAGAAGGAGAGGGAGAGAGACAAGTAGACTCCCTGCTGAGTGGGAAGCCTGACACAGGGCTGTATCCCAGGACCCTGAGATTATGACCTGAGCTGAAGTCAGACACTTAACTGACTGAGCTAATCAGCCCCCCCGCCATGTCATCCACATATGGTAAAAAGAAGGGCCAGAAGCATCTATATTGAGAATTGATAGTATCTAAGATAGTCACTCTTGGGAGAAATATCCAAGAAAACATCTAGCACCTAGATTATAGTTAAAAAGTGAAGTTCTTCTTTGACTTTCTTCATAGATTAAAATGTTTAAATATTGGAAATATTTAGTTAAGAGTTATAGTCTTTGATTTAAGTATAAGAGAAATTTTATAGGAAGCAATCTTAATTTTCTAAGGATAGAGGGTGGCAGTAAGATCTCCAGAAATATTTATGGTGCTCGTTGTTTTCAGAGATTATAGAGTTATAAAAATTACCAAAGTGAAAGAAGCCATTTAACAACTGCATGACTCTTAGTAGAAGAAATCTAAATGTTATCACATCAAATCTACTAGCTGGAGAGTTAGAAAAAAAAAAAAAAAAAAGAACAAGAAATTCTTTTTAAGTCCAGTAGCTCAAAGAATATTTCCTTAACACAGGGCTAAACATTATTGAAATTAGCATTGCTAGTCACCTTTTTTTAAAAATAATATTTTCTTTGTAAGCAGAAATAAAATGAGCCTAAAGCAGGAGTTCTCACCCCTTTCTTTTTCTCAGTTCAGAGATTCCTTTGAAACAACTGATGAAAGCTATGAAATCTTTGCTCAGAAAAAGTGCACATACATGTCAACCATGATTTTTATTCAATATCTAGGGATTTGGATTCCCTCTGAAGTTCAGATACACAGCCAAGAATCACTAGTCTAATGTCTTTGCTAACTCATGTTATAACCTTAAGGGAAATTTGAGTGGTTAATATCTGCACTTAGACTGCCCAAGAGATTTATTCTAAATCATTGGTGTTTCAACTTAAGACAAGTACCAGGGTTTCCGTGTATCTCACCTTGTTTAATCTCACAGCAATCCATCAATAGGTTTTCTCCAATGAAGAGATTGGAGTTCTGAGAGGCAAGATGAATGATCCAGGGTTCCATATAGCTAGTAAGTGGCAGCATTCAAATCTCTAACGTGATTCAAAAAAGTCTCCTTCTGCCAAGTTATAATGTTCATATTGTTGAGTACCTTTTGGGAGAAGTAATAAAATTTGGGCCATAGAATCTATTATATCTACCACCATAAAATTTTGGATAGCAGGAATTCAATTCAGTCTTGGAGAATATGAACAATGTAGTATCTAGCAGGTAACACCAACTTGGAAGGAAAATAATGTCCAGTTTCTCTTTTACTGGTACACGGTGTATTTCTACATATGTGCAAATTTTCATTTTACTAGAGTAATTTTAAAAATAAAAAAAATAGGTAAAATTAACTTAGAGTCTATACAAGAAAAATAAATGAGGGTATTTAAATGGTAAAAATATTTCAGGCTAAAATGAAAAATCAAATAGATTTCCCAAATGCTTGCCCAGAATTTTCTTCTAGAACTTAGATTAAAATATCCAAGTGTTTCCTAATTAAAATAATATAGAGGATTCATAGGCCCTTAGTTCAACATGCCCCCAAGTGATCTATTATTCACTCCTAAATGTGACTTGTGTGTGTGTGTCTCCCTGTGTTTAATGAATGGTGACACCATCCACTGTGACCCAAGCATCTCCAGCTTTCCTCTATTTCTCAGCCCAACACCAAATTGTAAAGAAATTTCTGGCCCAATCTTTCCCTGCTCTTCCTGTTCCCAGGCTTAATCTTTTCTAGACCATGCTTTGCAAACCTTCCAGAAAGGTCCTTGGAAGACATAAGCCGATGATCTAGTTGCAGAGGACTTGTCTAGAATTTTGGGATGAGGGAGTTTAGAACCACTGTAAGGGATGGGGGCCAGCAGGGGGACATGGAGAGATGCATGGTTGAGACCTCTCTAGTCTTTCTTGATGGTCAGTGTTCATAATATAAAGGGCTACAGTGAGTCTCAGCAGCACTAGCACCTTATGCCTACAAACTAGGGGCTGCCAAGACCAACAGATGGCTCGAGCTAAAGTTTCACCCTATTCCCCACAGGGTTGCAAAACTGCCACTTTAGTGAATTATCCTTTTTCCTATTTTTACAGCCTATTGATTAATATCTAACATTAATGAAATAAAATATAAGATCTCATCAAACAATAACACTATAAAAAGACATAAACTTTCTATTTGGATAAATTTCACTTAATATTAAAAAGTTGGAATTTCTTAAAATTATAAAATCCATTGATGACATTCATTTAGCAACTGATTGTTTTTAAGTGATAGCTTTACTATCACATGAATATTCAAATAGTTAAAATTCAAACGATTATTTGTGAAGTAATGACTTAATGTATCCTTACCATTCTGATAATTTAGATTTTAACTCAGTATGGCTCTGAAAATGAATATATAAAAGATGAATTTGGATTGTGAAATTTCTCTGAAATATTGTATAATATAGTCAGTTTGCCTTGATAATGAGAATTATACCATACTCCATAATAATCTTTCCCTGAATTAACATTTTGTCATAATACAAAAATGATTTAACCATCAACATTTACTTGATACATTACTGGACAGCTGTGTTTCAATACAGGAAAACATTATCTACCACATAGTTGTATATATAGGGATTGAAAGAGAATGTTAATAGATTCTGTACAAATTAATCATTTGTTTTATTATGCTTTGATTATACATAAATAAGTATTCATAAAAATACAGAAAATACTTAAGTAAAAAATGATAAATATCTTAATTAAATCCAGATATGATTCCTGTGAAGAATTTAATACAAATCTTTGAGACTTTTTTTTCTTGCCTGATTAGATGTGCCCCATTCCCTTAAGCATATATATCATAGACAATAATGTATTAATATATGGGAATTTAGTTCCAAAAAGTTGGAATCTCTTTAAATGTATTCAAGTGAATAAGAGTGGGGTGAGGGGGAAGGTACATTCTCTAGGTGCTGCATGTTCAGAAGAGGTGATATCTCAGAGACAGGAAAAAGAAAGAAAAAGAAAAAAATATCATCAGAAGACCAAATTCACAAAACTAGAACCTAGAGAAAGTTCTTTACTGGTAGGAAAGATGCTCCCAGGAGTTGCAGAGTGCTAGAAAAGAGAACATAAAAATTTATTAGCAGCTTCTACAGATTATATTTTGGGACCACTTGAAACTTTGAGAAAAGTGGAAATATAAATATTTCTATTTATGTTGAAGCTTCCTTAAAAGAGGTTTTTGTGGTGTTTTTGTTTTTTGTTTTGTTTCGTTTTTTTGTTTTGTTTTGTTTTGTTTTAGATCCAGGCCATTGGCATTAATGGCTTTATAAATACTTCATAACTAAATTACCAGAATATATTTATCTTATTTTGAAACCTCCTTTGTGTACCATTGACCTGTTGGTAACTACTTCAAGAAATGAATTGAAACACCATTTCTTTTATTTCTTTATTGTACATTTTGATATTTGTTATGGGAAGCATACTGACATTATTATTCAAAGCATTACATTTTTTTATATTACTTTTTTGATGAAATTTTTAATTGTTGCATTAATATCTCTTCTTCTTTTCCAAGTGATACTTTATTTAACATTGAATTAAAGATGGCAGTTTCATTTTGGGGAAGTTGAACCCTTACAATGTTGAAACTTCTTATTTAGATAAGAAGTATATCTCATTCAAATATAGTTCAGTTTTATAATTTTCTTAAAACATGATTGTGCTTTTCTTGCTGGAGTAACTTTAAAGTATTTTGGTTTTGTTTTTATTATAATTGGAAATTATCTCTTATTTACATTTTGAATTGGGTATTGTTGGCACTAATGAACATTTACAATTTTGCATATTTATATTATATCTAATTTGTTAGTTCCAATATTTTATTTATTTCCTTGGTTAAAAAAATACCACTGATGACTGATGTTAATTTTATCTCTTTCTTCCTAATATTCAAATCCCTTATTTCTTTTTCCTATACTAGAGCATTGTCTGGAGCCTCTAAAAAATGTTGAACAATGGTAGTGCTGAACATTACAACAATAATGTTTTCCTAATACTATTGCAAATCCTTCTAAAAACTATGAAGTTTTCATCTTGTTTCTGATTTGTCCCCTATAGTTTTATCTCTTTTCTTATTCTTAATATTTTATATTGGTACCTTCTGTTTTTTCTTTAGATCAGAGATTCCAAAGTACTCTGTTACTGTGATATGTATCAGACCATATTACAACTTTCTATTTCCATTTAATATTGTTATTCTCTTCACATTTCTATCAATTTAGTGACCTTTTTATTTTTACTCTCTGTTTTTTTGAGCCTTAATTACTTATTTTAGAATTCTAGACTTATCAGGAATCTCATCTTTTACACTTTACTTATTTATTTTTATTTTAGAGAGAGAGAGTGGGGTGGTGTGCAGAGGCAGAGGGAGAGAAGCAGACTCCCTGCTTAGTGCAGAGCCTGACAAGGGACTCCATCTCAGGACCCTGAGATCAGGACCTGAGCCAAAATCAAGTCAGCCACCCAGGCACCTCTCATCTTTTACACTTTAAAATGATTTTACCAAATACTCTTCAGTAGCCAGCAATGTCTCTCACTAAGCAGATTCTCCAAGTTATTTGATTAGTTGACTTTTCTTGGCAAATTATTATCTACACTTTTAAGACAGATCATTACCTTACTCTGTGAAGACTTATTCCAGAAAAGATACTATATTTTTTAAGAAGTCTATTTTGTTTGAATCATTCTTATTTTCAAATTTATGATGAGCTGAATTTTCTCAGGCTATAACTTAAATGACTTTGTAGGTACATATAAAGAAAAAGGAAATTCTCCTCAAAGAGGCAATATGAGAGACTGCAACTTGGTTGGCAATAAATTCTTACTAAACTGGATATGTTTAAGCAGGCTATATGACTGCCACACCCTTCAGAATATGTATACTATTTCAGTCTTGGTTGTATTGATTTTGCCTTCATTCACTTCAGTCAGTTTGAGATTATGCAAATGTGAAAACCTTTCCTTGAGGAATTGACTCATGCAAGAATGTGACAAACGCTTTGCCTAAATTATCATATTTTCATTTGTATATGGTTTTAGCCATTTCTATAACTACAGTAGATTTCCGATGTAATATTTCATGTCCATCTTGATCACTACACTAGTTCCTGGTATAAAGTAGAATATAATTAACTATTTTGTGAATAAAAAAATTTCTCAGCTACACTGGTGGGCATCCTGTATTTGACGTCATAGCTATTTCTGAAATTTTACAAAATTTTGCTAAAAGCCAATTATTTCTTAGTTTATTTTTAGATAGTTTATGTTACAGGTAGGATTTCCCAGAAGGATATTCTGAGATGGAATTTAGTACCCAAAATGTTCTTAGGAAGTGCCCTGGGGGTCAGCAACTATGGTGGGGAAGAGAGAAAACAGGTTATAATTGAGGCTTGACACCTCCTTGTCTGACCCCATTCGTAACTCTGGAGCTAAAATGACTTACCAAAGTTGTCCTGAGTTTGCAATCCAGAAGTTGTTAGAGGCAGGTTGCCCTGGTGTGTAGACTTGAGTGAAGTGGCTTTCTGCAGCTGAGGAAATCTCTGACATGTGGGTTGGCAGAAGGCAGTCGGCCAGGAGTATTCTCAGATGCTAAGGCAGGTCCTTCCTTGAAGGGATATCTAAACAGTGGTCTTTTAATGCTGCATTGTAGCAACAAATCAACCCATGTCTGGGCAACATCAAATATGTAACCAGGGGAGTCAGGTGTTATCTTTGTGTAACACAAGACACAAATCTGACTTAATTTGGCTAGCTAACCCTGTATGAGATGGGGAAAGTTAATATACTTCAAAGAATCCAAGATAAAGTAATACAAAATGTAGTTTTTGCTTCAGAGAACAGAAAGCTTAATAAATATAGGGATTTTAGAGAGATGTGAGAGATAAGATTTGAGCTCATTCTTTTGATACAAGTTTGGTTTAGTAGGTTTAGGGAACAGTGAATTCATTGCATGTTACATGTCCTTAGGTAATATAGATTTGCCTTGTATCAGCATGGTGAAATGCCTGGCATATTTGAATCTAGCATCAAAAAGCTTATCTGGAAGTGTAGTTAATTAGGTGAAGTGACAAGAGATAAAACCAGAAAGATAAGTTAGAAAAAAATCAAGAAGAGACTCATACGTTCAACAAATGTGTCCTCCCTTCCTTGCCCTACTCCCTCTCTTTGGCAGATAAACAGATGTTTGTAATATATAATTTGAAAACTGAAATAGTGACTTTTCATGTAATTCTGATGAAAATCAAGGAATTTATTTGAATAAATAAGTAATGATGCTGCAATTACCTTAAGGGTTTCAATTATATATAGGAAGAATCAATATCTATATTTATCTGCTTAATGGCCTCTAGAAAATTTTGTAGCTTTAGCATTTTGGGGCTAATACCATGATAACACACCCATGAGTGATTTTTATAGGGAAAGTATAGTCAATTACTTTGCTTAAGTGTTTTAGGAGAGTGTTTGGTGAAAAGAATTATATTGTTTAAGATTATTATCATTATTGTAGAGAAAGTTTCAAAAAGTGCTTAAGTTGCTTATTCTTCTTCCCCATGACAGGATGACAGATTTTCAGTTTAAACAAGTAACCTCTCCCCATGGACACTTTTAGCATAATTTAGTTGGAAAATGTGTTTATCCTTAGCATGAGAACTCTTCTTTCTTCCAAGAGTTCACTAACTCTTTCTTTTTTTTAATAATTTTTATTTTGTTATATTAGTCGCCATACAGTACATCCCCAGTTTTTGATGCCATGTTCCATGATTCATTATTTGCGTATAACACCCAGCGCACCATGCAGTATGTGCCCTCCTTAATACCTATCACCAGCCTATCCCAATCCCCCACCCCCCTCCCTTCTGAATCCCTCAGTTTGTTTCCCAGAGTCCACAGTCTCTCATGGTTCCTTCCCCCTTCTGTTTACCCCCCCCCCTTCATTCTTCCCTTCCTTCTCCTACCGATCTTCTTATTTCTTATGTTCCATAAATGAGTGAAACCATATGATAATTGTCTTTCTCTGCTTGACTTATTTCACTTAGCATAATCTCCTCCAGTCCCATCCATGTTGCTGCAAATGTTGTGTAATCATTCTTTCTGATGGCTGAGTAACTCTTTCAATTATATATTCATCCCATTTTTCTACCAGACATTTCTTTTCTGGAAACAGAATATGTGTATTCAAAAATGGATAACATCATTAACAGCTCAAAATCATAGCTCAACAATTAGGAATAGTATCTATTGGCTTGATTAATAGTTTTCATAATGATAATTCAGAAGTGAATGCTAACCACCGTGGTCACAAATTGATCAGATGCTCTGTTCTGATGTTTTAAGTCAGATGACTTTAACAGGGCTAAATTTTAAAAGGACATTTTGAATGTAACTCTCCAATAGTCATTAGCTTTATGGTAAGTATTTTCCTCTAGTGATCAATTTGAAGTTTAGTTTGGACAAGGGAGTTTTCAGATTTTTGGTTGACATAATTAGATATCTCTCTAGTGATTTTGATACACAGTCTCAGTTACAAACCATTGTGTATTATCAATACTTATACAGATTGCTGTTCCTGAGGCTTGAAAGTCAGAGCTGACTGACAAGACTTTTATGCGGAAGTGGATGGTATAAAGAAGGAAGGCTATACCGGTGGCTAAGTCATAAGAACTACTGAGAAGGACTGTAGATGTATTCTGAACTGGGTCTGGAATTATATGTGGGGATTTGCATCCAAGTTCTTGAAATGTTAACTAGATAATATGTTTCTAGGCTTACGGTCATTCTTACATTGTCCTTCACATTGACTCTGGAAAGTTATCTTCAGATTGACACATGTTCTAGACCTGGATATTGCATTTTAATTAAAAAGTAAACCTTAGGGAAAAGTCAAGAAGAGATCATGAGTTACTTCCGGGCATGTATATTTATTCCCTTGGTTGCATTTTAAAATCTGAAAATTCATGATTTGTAAATATTATTGGGTTAAGATTTGACAAACCAGAAACTCTTTTGGCTTGGCCCAACTTTTGTTGCCTTAAGATCTTCACTAAAGCAATAATTGACCATGATAACTTCAAATTTGAGATTGCATTTAGAGATCTTTAGCTTTGGAGTATTGTATATTTTCTTCTCGTATTTGCCATATACTCAGGATAGCAAATTATACACATATATTTTTCCATACCATCTATAATGAGGCTATTATTATATAACAATTTAAGTAACTTGTCTTTACCTGTACAGGGTAGTTTCCAGATTTTTGCTATTACAGTAAATGCTGCAATGAAGAACCTATGTTACTTTACATGTCAGAAGCTATATCTTTCTATCTGTAGGATGAATTTCCAGGAGTAGAATTCCCATGTTAAAGGACAAGCACATCTGTAATTTTCAAAGATAAAATCAAATCACCGTCCATTGAGGATACTGATTGGGCATTTCCACCAGCAATGTATGCCAGCACTTGTTTCCCAACGGCCTATGAAATAGAGAACAGGGCATTATCACATCTTTGGATATTTTTCCAATTAAAAAAGTGACAAATGAAAAAAAAGTGACAAATGATATTACAGTATATTTTTGTTTGTAGGGCTGTTTAGTTTGCTTACAACAGCAAAAATTGTTCTCTTACAATTCTGGAAGTTCAAAGTCCAAAGTCAAGGTATGGGCAGCGTCATGCTTCCTTGAGCGACTCTAAAGGAGGATCTTTCCTCTTTCAGCTTCTGGTAGCCTCACGTATTCCTTGGCTTATAGGTGCATCATTCTAGTTTTTTGCCTTCACATGGCACTCTGCCTGTGTCTCTGTGTCTTCAGATGGCCATCTTATAAAAACACGTCATATTGCATTCGAGGCCCACCTTACTCCCATAAGACCTTATCTATTTAACTTCTTATGTCTGAAACACCTATTTTTCAACCAAAGTCATACTCTGAGATACTGGTGATTAGGAGTTCAATATATCTTTTTGAACTCCTAACAACACCCAATAAATATTAGCTTAATGAATAAACAAGATGGGTCTCAAACTGATATATTTCATCAATATAAGTGGGACTGGCTAGCGTATTCTATATGGGAGATGCATGGCTAAAGCCAAAGCCAAGATAAAATATATCTCTATAGTTTTAAGTTTTACTGTCGTGTCAAATTAATAGATGTTCTGTACTCAGCAACTAAAAAGAAGCTAGAATAGACTCTAGGAAACCCTACATTTCTAGTTATTATACATTGTTTGGAGAATGTGTTATAGGAGGAATAGAGTTCCTACTTACATTCTCTAGAATCCAATATGGGCAGAAACAAAAGGAAATATTCTGACAAGAAAAGTAAAAGGTCTCCCACTACAAGAGGTAGTGGGAACCAAAAAAAGTAAGGGATCAGATAAATAACTTTTTAACATTTCTGGTGTACTTTTTAAAAAAGATTTTATTTGAGAGAGACAGCAGCACGAGAGAACACAAGCAGGGGGGAAGGGAAGAGGGAGAAGCAGGCTCCCCACTGAGCAGGGAGCCTTAGGTGGGGCTGAGCAGGGAGCTCCACATGGGCTTTCATTGCAGGACCCTGGGATCATGACCTGAGCAGAAGGCAGACGGTTAACCGACTGAACCAGCCGGGCGCCCCACCTCAGTGTACTTTCAACAAGTATTTCTCTTATTGTGAATGATACTGTCTAGCTCTGTTTTTCTGACTATTATCTTTTCATCATCCATGCTCTTTTTTTTTTTCAATTGAGTTGGTTGTCTTGCTTCTTAAGTTCTATAAGCTCTTCACATATTAGAAAGATTAGCTCTTACAGTAAGTGTTGCAAATATTTTTCCTCTGTCATTTGGCTTTTGATGTCTTTATGGCATATCATAATGGGCATAAATATTTTTAAAATCAAATGTATTAATAGCTTCCTTTTTGTGTTTTGAATTTTGTGTCTTGGTTAGAAAGCAGTTTCCTAGTATTATAAATTTGCATTGGTTTATTGCTTTTGAAAATTTCACTTGTGAAATTCAACTTTACACATTTGATAGGGTGAAGAGATAATGAAAGCAAGGCAAGAAGTATTTTGATGTAAGTTTCTTGAACTTTGGTTAATTATGACAAAAACAAGCCATAGAAATTTAAGTATTTTGATACTTAAACTAATTCCAACCTCACTAAATTGAAGACCTACAACTGATTATTTTCACCAACAACTTTTTACTGACACAGATGTTGAGAGTTGGCTTTAATTATCTCCACTTTATTTTGGAGTGACTTTTCCATGATAATATTTATTATGCATTTAAGACTAGAGAGACTGTGCCTGAATAATGACATTTAGGCACTTATTCTTTACTTGATACTAATGTACTATACATTTTTAGAAAATTTTTCATTAAAAGTTATTTGTTCAAGCGTTTATTTCTCAATTTACTTATGTTATTAGAGCAAGTATGTATATATTTAGGCTATTTGCGAATAACCACAAAGTGCATTGAAAATTTTAAAAAATCATACTGAAATTAAAATAATTTAATATTTAAACTTATCTCTCATTTGATATTTAAATATTCTGATTTTTTAAAATTGTGACTTCTCAGAGGCATTTTTTGTTGTTTTTGCTATCCATTTATTCAATTATGAAAGTTTAGTATATGTGGCTTAGATAACACATTTTCATTGAATTGAATAGCCACACTTGAGGGAACCCTTTTCTTTTTTCCAAGTTTCAGTAAGTAAGTTTATGGGCTTGGCTTACTACCTGATCATTATAATTTTTAGGGATATTTTATATTAATGTGAAATAAATGGTAAAAAAAGAAGTGCCACAAATAAATAAATATGCCTAAAAAATTTTAAAAGAAAATGTAAATAGATCTGTATATACTATATTAGGAAGAAGAAGTTAATATAAGTAAATTTAATGTTATATATTATATATAGACATATATGTACTATATATGTATTTTTTAAAAAGATTTTATTTATTTATTAGAGAGAGAAAGAGAGAGAGCAATGAGGTAGGAGGAGAGGGAGAAGCAGGTTCCCCTCAAGCAAGGAGCCTAACACAGGGCTCGATCCCAGGACCCTGGGATCATGACCAAGCCAAAGGCTGACGCTTACCACCGACTGAGCCACCCAGGCACCCCTTACTATATATGTATTTTAAGTCAGGATAGATGTATCTGTGTTTTTCTATATGAGTACTTAAACATGAAGTGTGTTTTCATGTTCCTTATTCACCTGCGTAATTTTAATCTTTATATCCAGACTTCTAGACAAAGTTTAAAATTCAATAATACAGAAAACTAGTCTAGTATTCAAAATATATTTTGTTCTATGTTCTTAATCAAAATATATCAGACTCTTCCCAGGGATTAAGAAAGAAATGTTAAATTGCTCCAATATACTTTGCAAGTGCTAAATATATGAATCTTAGCCCTTATTATATATGTTGTTCTATAAATATATTGGTATCCATTCTTATGTGCTTGATGAACATATTTATCTTCAAATGTACAAATGATCATTTACCCAATAAAATGCACCTCTGTGACAGCAAGTGTTCCATATATGCACCTATGAATAACAAAAAACCCACCAAATTCCAGGAAATTATCCTGATGTATTGAAAAGAACCAGGTGAACCAAAACCTATTACAGATTTAAAACCAAAGAGATATTTCCTTTTGGAGTTACACCTGAATTAAATATGCAAACTATGTGTGTTGAAAATATATCAGTTTGTAATTGGATCTTCCTTGAGGCCATTCAGACATGCACGATAGACATGGCTTTTGCTCTAGCAATTACTTTAAAATTAATGGGGAAGGAAACTATCTAGTGTACTATCTCTCTTTTCATAATACTTTTTTTTATTCTTCTCAAAGAAATGCATAGCCAAATGAAAAATAGACATTCCAATTGTCTTTTAAATTGTTTGAATTCCACTATTAAAGGAAACCTAAGGGGCAAAGTCAAAAATTAATTTGTTTTTCTAGTGAACATTTTTAGAATCTAGAAAAAAAATAGAAGGTATTATTAATTAGTATAATTGACCAAAAATAGCCTCTGTGACCCCTCTCTAATCTCTGTTTGTCATTTACATTGTTTTATTAACATGTCCTGTCTACAAGAAATATTTTTCTAAATTTCATTCTTCTTGCATTTTTTTTATGAATGCGTGTGATATGTAGTTAGTTTTTATTTTTAGAATATGGCTGGATACATGTTAAATGCGAAGTAAATCTCTGTGTTTGTTGATCAAGTGAATTCCATTATTGGATGTCTTCTCCAGAAAGTACAGTGTGCCGTAGGTGCTTGGAGGGCTCAGTCAGTTAAGCATCTGCCTTCACTTTGGGTTGTGATCTGGAGTCTAGGGAGTCTGCTTCTCCCTCTGCCTCTCCCCGTGGTTGTGCTCTCTCTCACTGTCTGTCTCTCAGATAAATAAATAAAAGTCTTCAAAAAAAAAAAAAGTACACTGTCCTGTTAGAAATTCTTAGCTCATAACCAGAATATCTGTAGGTATTTTTTTTTCAAAGCCATATAAAGGCATCCAATAACTACCAAATGAAGTATTTAAATATTTCCATCACATTTTCAAAGAAAATATATTAGTTGTGCAAAAATGCTTAATGTTAAAAAATGCCGTAACTCTGTACTGATATTGCAGGTATCCTCAAGTACATTGCTTCTTTAATCACACTTAAAATTTAATTGCATAGTTTGCACTTAAAAATCACTGAAATTGGTTTAGAAGAACCTTCAAATACTTGCTTTCTCTATACTATGATTTTTAAAATTGAATAAATTTCGGCTTATGGTGTTCCAGAACATGTTTTAACGTCTGTGAATTTTAATTGATATAAATTTCAATTAAAATACCTAAAAAGCGAAGAATTTATTTTTTTACAAGTGGGTTTTGCATACCATTTGAAGATTTGATGAATAATTGTTCTGAATATATGAATTATTTTAATGTAAGTAACCTATGTAAGTGTTATCATAAATAATAATTTTCTGGTTCCTCTGATGAAACAGATGGAAGCAAATAACTTCTAAGAGTTGAAGTGCCACAGAAACATTTTCTAATAATCCAAAATTTTCATAATCATGACTAGCGACTTTAAATTTTTGATTTTTAACTCTCAAAATGATCTTATATTTAGGTTTCTAGCACAAGTTCCGTCTCAGTTCAATCTGGTTCTTCGAATGAAGACTTAGGTCGTGGTCATCAGATTCTTAAAGTTAGATAATATTTACACAAGGCTATAATATTCTAAAGGATAAACAGTAGAAAAGATTAGTAGAATAGCCCCAGAGTTTTTTATATACTCATATGTGGGGATAGAACAATGCCATAGTAACAATTAATAGATACTACAGACGGAAGTCACAGCATGCGCCCTCAGAAAGCTGACCCTGTGTCTACCTGTAAAGAACCGACATTTTTAGCACAGTGACTATTGCATACCATAAATTCTTTTCCCCTTTTCAGAACTGTTTAGCAGAATGGTCAAAAAGTAATTGCTATGCCGATATTAGGTAGACAATATGTGTGATTGAGGCAGTGAACCAGACTGACCAGCGCTCACATGGAATTTGATGGAAAAGAAATTCATCCATATGGATTAAGTGGATTATGAAGAAAATACAACCGGGTGTGGGAAGGATGAGAACAGATGTTGAGAAGCAAAATTCTGCTCATATTGGATGCAAATCATTTCCCATGACAGGGAGGAGGATTAAAAGAGGGTATGCGTGCCCAGAAAGAACAGGAAAATATTTTTATATTGACCTGTAGACCAGGTCTTCACCATCCACAAGACAAATTCTTTAAGATTCTCTGTTATTTATTGAAGGGCTGAAAAAAAAAAAAAAAGTGGAAGTCGGAAACCCCAGCTCAAATACGAGAATACACAAGCTTTAAGTCCTTTAAGAATGTATCTGCCTTTGGCAAGTTAGGCATTCATTTCAGATTTCTCAGGATTCACTCTCAGTGAATTACCTCATTCATGGACAGCAGTTTACCAGTCTCTTGATTTTCAGACACTTTGCCAATGATTTGTTCTGAGGAGTGCTGCTAGATTATGTTTCTTGGGCAAGAATTTTGAGTTGATCCTCATTTTGATAGAATAAAATCGAAACATCAGACTATTAACTTAAATTCTTCCAAGCCCTAGTACCAGCCTGCCTTTCCAGCTTTGCTCCTTAACTGTGTTCTGTCATGTACTATATTCGCCATATCAGCTGATCTATTCCTATTCCCTTTGCATGCAGACTTACCCACTTTCCTGATTTTTGAAGGAATGGAAGCTAATTATATTGTATAAATGTTATGTACCAGTCTCTGTGGTAGACCCTTTTATACATGTTATGTGAAATGGTTGTTATATGAGATAGGTAGGCATTACTGATCTTTAGCTCTATATAGGCAAGGACCCTGAGGTTTTGACAGTGTGAGTAACTTGCTTCTTATCACATAACTAGTAGAAGAGCAGACTCTGGAAAGAATTCACATGAATCAATGTCCACACCTCATTCTCCTCATCATATCACCCAACCCATGTTATTTATTCTTTTACAACATGTTCTTTCCTCATACTAGTATCCACACTTGTATTTTTCTTCCCAACAAAGCTTTTGTTTTCCCACAGTTTCTTCTGTTTTCAGTGAATTATTATTAAAAATAACGTGTATCATAAATATTTATCATAACTATTATTCATGTTCATAACTAGTTTCACTCAATTTTAAAGACTTTTACTACAATATTAACTACTTGAAAGTAGAATATATGTCTTTTCAATTTTTGTACTCTCATGGAGGTTACAAAAATTGTATAGGATAACTATTAGACAATGGTTAGTTAATGAATGGATCAGTTAATGAATGAATGAAGAATGGCTAGCTATTCCCTGTGAATACTCTAAACTACATACAGTTATTAATAAAGTAATATATAACAAAATAAGTATTCGAGTGCGCTGCACTACCGTTTGAGTTCGCTGCACTACCGTTTGAGTTTGCTGATGATGAATGTAATGACCATGAATTGACCTTTTCTAGGGTAGCCGTTATAGAAATCTAAGATACCATTCCATTTCTAAAATATTGGTTAATTTTCAGTGGCTGGTTTCAAATGCCAGATCAGGATTGGATGCCTTCTTGCAGAGATTCTTTATGAGGTACTTCTTTTTCCGCTGCTACTTTCTAACCCCTGCACAGTGTGTATCTAGCCACAAAGCCACACATTCCTTTGACTCATAGCCTCCTGAAGCAAATACGTTAACAATAGGGGTTTTCCGTGAGACCATATATTTTCTTGCAGGGTTCATTTTAACTCATTTTGCCTGGGTAGGTGGTAATATCATTTACTGTTACTATATTAAAAACATAAAAGCATAAATAACATTAATGCAGACTTTTTCTGGTTATTGCCTCTAACTGAATGCCCTTGACATCAGGATCAGTGTAGAATATTAAAATAACATTGACATGAATATTTAATATAAGAACTTGCATATAAATCATGGTTTCAAATTTAATATATCTGATGGTAATAATTAAGTTCATTATAAAAAGTAGAAGAGATAAGGAAGAAATAAATGATAGGACAAATGATTTCTACATATGAATTATCCTATATGAGCATGAGACTAGTAAGTGAAAAATGGAAGACTTAATTAAAGTCACTACTGTATCTTGAGTAAGTCATAAAGAATACAGTCCAGCCTGCTCCTTTATCAGAGGTATATTTGAGATTTTACTTAGGTATTAAGGGATGGTTTCCCTAATTTTATTTAGTTGTTTGTTGTTACATGCCTTTAATATAATTGTCATTAATTAACAGATTATTCTTGTGAATTAGAAAGACAATAGATGTCTTCCTTTAAGGGAGGTACAGTATCTAGGAAAGTAGAATTGAGTATTAATTCCCCAAATTATACAAAATAGAAAATCATAAAATCCTAAGTGACTAAATAAGAGTTATTACCAAAATTACTAGATTCTGATCTATTTTAAGTCAAATTTATTTTCTTAAATAATTGAACATTCCTAGAAATAAGTTATCCTATGCAGAAATGAGAATAAAAATATGGGTTAGTCTTAGGCCCTTCCTGCAAAAGCTATCTAGCATTTTATTATTGGTGGATTAATTCCAAGTGGTTGAGGGTAAGTTGTACTCATTTGATTTATGCAAAAAAAAAAAAAAAAAAAAAAAAAGGATGGTGAGTACCTATTAGAATGACACTTCATAAAGATTCAGTTAAGGGGTTATTCTTATCAGTGATAACTCCAATCAGGACACTAGGATAATGAGTACAAAATCTGCTGTGTCTACCTGGTCACCTAGACATTAATGGATCCTGAGGAGATAACATGATAGAATGTTGGCTGGGAATATAATGAGAACCAGATTCAGATCCCAGCTTGGCTACTTACTAACTTTAGGATCTTGGCAGATTGCTTATCCTTCTCAAACTCACCTCCTTATCAGTTAGATATGATAGTATCTGTTGAACAAGATTGTCCTGAGGACTACATGAGTTCATAAGTAAAATCAACAGCATTGTGCCAGGCACAATTCAACAACAAGTAGCGGTTATTCTTATGATCTGATGGAATTCTTTTCCAGGTGACTTTATTTCATGTATCTTTCTAATGGGTGACTTTAGAGGGACAATAATGTTTACTAACAACTGAAAAGCTATAGCTGAACTAAATATAGATCTTACAGATTAAATAAATCTTACAGAAATTGAGTTTCATTTATAAAGAGAAAAAATGAAATCCATAAACATTATTTGGAAGTTGATAATTATTCCTTTGTGCCTGGTGTTGGAATCCATAGGCTTGGATGACTGATTCTAGTTCTGGTATGTTTGTGTTTTCCTTCTCGGTAGCATATTGCAGTGTCCTCTCCAGAAGATCCATGCTGGCCCTTGCTGAGCTTGTTCTTCCCTATCAGTTCTGAAATGTTCATTACAGATACCTCTGTGCTTCTTGTTCTGTAACATTGCTAAGATTAATCAGTAGGCAGTAAAGTGTTTCTGCCCTAACTACAAGCCTTCACCAGGACCTCTTGGTCTCTATTATCTACTTTAACCCCGATTGCTATTTATCGTTATCACTGCAATCATAGCTACTGTTTGTTACAGAACAAATTTATGTAGTCCTTGATGTTCTCTTGCAACTCAATAAGCCACTTTGGCCTTCTCCTACTCTTCATGACTACTTTATGTTGAGGGGGGAGGAGATGTTTCTAGATCTCCATGGAGTTAAATAGAAAGTAATAGCTTGTAAAGTGCTGACAGAAAAAAAAAAAAAAGTTTGTTTTTTTGGTTGGTTTTCCTGCCTGCCTTTCCAAATTCCTGCCCCCGCCCCCCACCCCCTAACCCAGGACTCGAAAAGATCAAAGTGACTAGTTACCCTGCAGCTAAAGTGTTTTTTCCTAGACTGTTGGCTGTGCCTTTCCTAGTCAACAATCACATTCCCTATTGATATAATTGATTTAATACAATGTACTACTAACTGAATTTTTTAAAAGTCCACTAGGAATTGTGGTAAGCTCTTTGCCTATACCATATAATTTAGCTATTATATGTATATGTTAATTTCTAAATTAAAAGTATCTGCATTATTTGGGTTAGACTAATATACTACAACCAAATTAAATAAGGTTTGGTAGCAACATTAACTTCTAAAATATGTGTAAAATCAAGGCAATGATATTTAATCTCACCTTTACCTCCCAATAAATTGGTTTTGGTTGCTTAAAGAATGGAACTGAGAAGGATTGGGTGTCTTTACTCAGTCCAGACAGGAAAGAATACAGTAATTGTGTCAGTTTCCTGTGGCTGCTATAACAAATTACCACAAATTTGATGACTCAAAACAACAGAAATATGTTATATCACATTTCTGGAGGCTAGACTTCTGAAATCAAGGTGTTGGTAGGTCTGCATACCCTCCAGAAGTTCTAAGGAAAAACCTGTTTCTTGCCTCCTCTAGCTTCTGCTGGCTGCCGTTCCTCCTTGTCTTATGTCTGCATCACTGTCATCTCTGCCTTCTTCATGCTGCTTTCTTCTCAGTGTATCCCTATCTAATCTCCTTCTGCCTCTCTCCTGTAAGAATACTTGTAATAGTATTAAGGCCCACCTAGATGATCTAGGATGATCTCCTCATGTCAAAACCCCTAACTTAATTGTTTCTGTACAGACCCTTTTTCTAAATAAGGTAATATTCACAGGTTCCTGGAATTAGAGTGTGGACTTATTTTAGGATTCATATCAGCCTACTACAGTGATTGTTTAGCAATATCTGCCGTGGGCAAGGGGAGTGGGTATTGGAATAGCATGCATGCCATGTTTTGCCATCAGTGACCCAAACTCTCATTTTACAAATAAGTGTTAGGTTATGTGACTTGTCCAAGATTACTGCATCAGAAGAATCCCAGCAGGAATCACATGGTATACAAAATTGGAGTAATGGTAGAGAGTTTAGCAAAGGGGTTTTAATACAGGTGCGGGCAGGGTTGAGGAACATCAACAAGGATTGTTGAAGTATCTCAAGATTAATAATGGAACTGTGAGTCCTGAAGGAACAAGGGGAAGGTTACCCTGAACTGACAGCAACTGTAGCCTTTGGGGGTTGCAGGGAAGTGGTGGGGGACAGATACTTATTCTCTTCTCTCCTCAATATTCTGTTCTTGCTTTTCATTGGCTGACCCCAAATGAAAGCCAGGAGACAAGGTTGCCTCTTGTCATCCATTTGGTTCAGTTTCACTGGGCACATGGAGAAGTGAAGAAGGATGGAGAATGGATATGGAGGGGCAAAGAAAAATAGCAGGCCTGACCCACAAATCATTAGTGTCATAGCTGAGAGCAAAGTCTAAGCTTCTTTATTACAAAATTTATTATAATTTTCAGCATGTCAAATTTAATTAAACAAATATTTATTGAGTACATGCAAGTTAAAGCTTTCCATGTGGCAACACAAAAATGCCTGGGATTTTTTGCAGGTTATAACAAAAATAGACTGGAGGTAATGAAAAAAAAAATCAACATTCTTTTTACAGTAGTGAAGAAAGTCTGAACTTAAGTAAGGGTCAGAATAAAAATACATAGAACCATATAGATTTGTACTCCATTGGGGAAAAAACAATTAATAAGACTTGGCAAAATATTTGATATGAGTAGAATGTAAAACAATGGGAAAAGATAGAATCCAAGATTTGAAAACCAAGTTAGAAAATGTTCTAAAATTTAGGAAATTATCAGTTAGCAGACAAGCTCTTATGGTTAAATTTACTTTGTGCCTTAAATTTAAGGTCCGGTAGGATATCTATGTCAAGGTGACTAGAAAGCATTTGAAATATGGGTTGATTCCTGGGATGAGGTAGGTTGGGAAGGGGGGAGTATAATAAATATAATAAAGAATCTGTTCGTTTATTAAGAAAATTTTATCACTTCCTTACTATGAGTTATACACTCTATAAAAATTTGGTAATAGACTAATGAATATGATAAAATAATATTACTACTTTCAGAGACATCAACAATGGCAGATATTTAACAAATAATTAATAAAAATGAAATAGGAGATACACACTTACAAAGAGCTATTTGTTCCTGCTCAGAGATGACAGCTGAAATTACAGGTGTAGAAAAGAAAGCTTAGAATATGGGTACAGCATAATTTTTATGTTTGGGATATTTTGGACAGATATTTTACACAAGCATTTTGGATATGATTACAATGAATTTTGTTTTCTATCCTATTAATAGCAATGCTACTTACAGAGCTTCAAATTAAATCGAATTATGAAAAACCACACAATTTTACAGTGAACTCCATATATTTTTTGATAACTCTGTCAAGTCTCTTAAAATCGTAAAATATATGGATGCGAGAGATTACAGATGAAAGCAAAGAGTGTTAGGGACAAAGCCATGGTAGCATTTCCACGTTGAGGGTATGGAAGGAAAAAGCAAAAAGCAGGATCAATAATTGTAATGAGAGTTCTCAGAGAGACTAAAGATTTAGGATAGAATAAAATATTAACATCAGCCACAGAGGGATTTTCAAAAAGTAGCATGGCCAGTGAGATAAAACAGTGCAGAAACTCAGGTCAATGTAAAAATGAGAGAATAAACATGTTGACTGGTAAAAAGGAGGCCATTGGTGCTTTTTCAAGAGTGATTTGAATAGTAAGAATGCAGCAAGTTGCAAAAAACTAGAGCCATAGGGAGTGAAAGACTATGAAATGAAGAAATAGCCGAAGTGGAAATAGCAAATATTACCAAAGTAAAGAAATGGCAAAATTTAGGGAACTTTCACTTTTGGAATATGGGATATCTAAATATACTGACTTGTAGTTACAGTGAAGGTACCAACATAGAGTAAAGATGAAGTTGTATTAGAGATAAACAATGGCAAATCATTCACGGGAACAAAATGGGATGATGTCAGGAGTGCATTAAGCAGTAAATATTGTGAAAGGTAGAAAGTTGTTTTTGTTATTTGTGTGGTTTTTTTTTTTTTTCTGCTCAGAGATACACATCATAATAAATGTAATAGAGTCAATAAGAAATTTAAAAAGATAACAAAGGGCTATTTTAGGAGAATCAAATCAGGAGATTTAGGACAAATCTCCCTGAATTGATTCCTTTCCCAAATAACATTTGAAAGTTTGAGGAGAATTAAATGGTGGGAGTTGCCTCTGGCCAAGGAGTGACACAATGGGAATATCAAGGGGAAAAAATTATATGATGATGGTAAATGCTTTATTGTAATAGTCAACGCTGGAGTTCAGTCTGAGAGAGGAATAAATGAAGCATAATAGAAAGCAGGCATTTAAAAAATTATGAATGAATCCAGTGTTCTTCCCACTACTGCAAAACCTTTCATGATCTGGCCTCTACTTACATTTCCAATCTCATCTCATTGCCATCACGGCTCTTGCTAAATTCCAGACACTTGAGTCTACACAGAGCTTCCCAAATTGACCCAGCTCTTACACTCTTTCCTTACATTTGTCTGTCTGCCTTCTCGTAATTCAGATCTCAGGACACATTTCCTGACTACCTTTATTTAAAGTAGCTCTCCAACCACCATTTCATTATCTATCACAATATTCTATTTATTTTGTCTATAACTTTTAATATGACTTATAATTACTTATATGTCTGTTTTATATTTGATTTTCCTGTATATTTGTTGCCTCTCCCAGTAGAGTGAAAGCTTCATAACGATAGAGATGGTATAGTAGACCCAGCTTCAGTAACAGTGGCAAGCACATAGCAGATCCTCAGTAAATATTTTTAAGTGAGGAAATGTATAACAAAAGGGTAGGAAAATATAAAGCTGAAGGGAAATTCAGTGTAACTAGGGGTAGGGGAAGGTAAAAAACACAGCCAGAAAGTAGGAATCGACCTAGTATGGAATGACTCATGAAGTCATGAAGTTCATTGTGTAGCACTGTTAGCAGAATCTAATCTGAGATGCAGCTTCTCAGTGGGTGAATGGTGGAGAATGGGGCTGGAACACTTTTGACACTAAAAGTTAGAAGGATCCTAATCTTGATTGTTCGTGTTCACCCAAAAGATGCCCAGAGATTAGAAAAGAATGCTGAGCCCAGCCAGCAATGTGGACAGACTTAAATTTAATGGCATATCAATTCAGTCTGTCTAGTTGCTGTTCACCTACTCACACAAGTAAATTATTATTTATTCTTGATGCGAGGAAACAGATGCAGATTTCATTTATTTTATTATCTAGATACCATCTGCAGCAAAACATGTTTGTAAAACATTATTATGGGCCAATAATTTTATTCCATCTTTCATCACTGCTGTCAGCATTATCTCCTTTGTTTTCTTCATCCCATCACCCTCACTATCCTTAAGAGAGGCACTTGTGCCAAGCATTCGCAAATCTGCTGACTGTTGCATTAAGCACAGTTTTATGTCTGCATTAATTGTCTATCTTTTCTTTTCCTCTATCCCTCTTTTTATCTTCCTTATCCCTGATGCAATGAGATTTTACCCATTTTCAGCTGGAGGGTATTGAAGTAATGGTCCATAGACATAATGAAATAGTGAAAGCTTGGCTGAAGTTAACATTTTTAAAAAACAGAAAAGCCTGTAAGTTTTCACTGGCCATATTTTTTTTTTTTTTTCCTTTTTCTTTTTGTGAAACCGCTAACCAACGTGAGTGAGAAAACAAGTTTAAGTGGCAAGGTATAAACATCTGAAGGCTGGGCAAAATGATACCTTAATGTGACAAATGGTATTGCTTACTTTTATTATTGTACAGAAATGTCTTCCCTTCAGACACAAATAGAGATACAAACAGCATAGGCAAGAGAATAATGGCACACATGCTTCAGAGCTTTTTGTCTATTCCCTGGTCTTCCCTTGATAGTTTAAAAAAAAAAAGTCCTTATTCAAACCAGACTTCATTATAAAGAAAAATGTTCTTGCTTTAGAGTTTTCAGTGTAGCACCTGTTACATCCTTCCCCTCTGTCCAATGAGAAAACTCTTTAATTCACCTACAAGAAAAAATTTTATAAAGTAAAGGGGAAAACAAAGACAGAAACTAATTTTATTTCTGAAAAAATAGATAATGCACCTGTCAACTTGTATTTATTCCAGTGGCCTTTGGTGACATTTTCTAGTGACAGCAGCAAAGATTCCAAAATTGCTTCCACAGGCCCCACACGGAGATAGGTAACAGGGGACATTATTAACTTCAACACAGAGCAATTTATTGAAATCCAACACTCCATTATTAAAATATTGGAATTTTTTTCCCTTTCCATCCCACTCATCACTCTAAATGAATCCACGTTCTCTTTTCTTTATCTCTTTCCCTATCCCCCAAAAAAGCCATCTGCTATTTCCTTTATGAAAAAAATAAAACCTACAATTAGTGTCTTGTTCATCTTTTCTTTCTCAAAAAAAAGAGAACTATTATGCAAATACTCTGCAATTTGGTTTCAAATACTCTTTGTAGTGTGATGAGCAATTTTCCTTAATACAACCCCAGCTTTTTTGCCAGGACTTACTAATAGATTTTTAAAAGAGAACTTTCATGTGACTTTTTTACACTCTTCTGATGTAAACTTTTCACATGCATATTCAGAATGGAATTATCATTACTCCTTGAGTTGTAAAAGAAAAAAAAAATTGTTTATGTATTTCATCCTGAAAAAGAAGCCTGAAATAACCTCTAAATCTTTCTTTTACCTTAAATTTCATCATTTTCTTTCTCAAGAAATGGCCTGCACCATATAATGCTTTCAGGAAATCAGAGAAATATGTTTTCTTTGGCTTTTTCTGAAAGCGTATTGTAAGTAATGGCAGTTTACCTGTTAGTGCAAATTTGGTGTTTGATTTTAGTTGCTTCTCAGGAAATAAAGTATAATTTGACCCAATTCTTCAGGTACGACTAATGTCAGGTGTTTGGAGCTGTCTTCTTGTTAACAAGATAAGCATCTACAGTGCGAAGTGCTGATGGAACTGAAATTTATAAAGTATAGTATCATAAGAAGTAGAAACTGCACTAAGAATCAGAAATCCTCAATCTTAAATCTAATCCTTCTACTTATCAAATATAACCTGGGCAGTAAGCCCACCCAGCTTTGGTTTTCTCCTTTTACAGCTGAGAATTACTATGTGCTTTGACTGCTTCTAGTGTTATAATGGGGATCAAACCACAATTGTAAGTGACTATTTTTGCAATGGATTATAGATACATCTTATGACAACATTCCAGAGGTCCTCCATTTTCATATTTCCTACAGTAGCTTAATCTGAGGAGCTTGCTACAAATGCAAATTCCTGATCTACTTCTGGCCCCGATTATCTGGGAGTGAGGCCGGGATAGCTACTTACAAATGACAAACCTAAGGTGACTCTTTGCTCATAAAAGACTGAACGCCACCAGAAGAGAAATAGAGAAAATGTAATCAGTATCAATTTAACTTAATTAGATAATATCTAATTTGGAACTTAATTAAATTAGATATTTAATTTGATTACATGTTTTGCTTATTTGTTGGTGTATATGTGTATATATGTGTGCACATCATAATTCAGTGAAGGAACCCTCTGGTTTATACTTTCAATATTAATGTTAATAATTAATTAATTAATAACAATACAGTATTACTTGGCTAATATTCTTCTACGCACTCTCCTAATAACTACATTGGTTTGCTTTATTTCAAATGTTTACTAAAATATACAGTAAGTAAAACCGAAAAGTTTCTACCTTTTGGATCCAGATGGGGCCATATTCATAGTAATAACTCAAATTTCTGGCTTTGCTGATTATGCAGAAACTCCAACCTCTAAAGAAGTCTCCCATAAAGTTTGGACACTCACTGGGTGCCTCATGTGTACCTATAAACCAATGTCCCAGTCACAGTCTTCCTGTGATATTTGCAGTGTCCTTCCTTACCGGCCTGGCCCCCACGTGGAGCATCTCTTCTCTCTGAGCCAGAGAGGTCGTCCCCCTGGCACCGGTGGCTGGTGCCACTGTTGACTGGTACCACCTGAGGATGCCAGTGTCCTTGCTAGAGGTGATGCCCCTCAGCGCTCCCTGGGCTGCTAGTCCTCAGGTGTTGCTGTGGTGGGGGGCTCAGCAAGCAAGTGTAGAAACTGGTGTTCTCCCCTGTTCTATTACTCTGGCTCCCTGGGGCCACTGAGGAAGGGGGAATTGCAACATATATTTGGAAGCCATGTGGAATAGCAATTTCAGCTTCTGCCCACAAAGGCTCAAAAACAGTCTTTTGAGTTGAGCTGACACCATTTCACCAGCTTATTGTTTCTGTTTGGCCTTATATGTCTTCTTTCTCAAAGACACTTGCTTATTCTGCGCCACTCCTCCTTACTCAAAAAAGTAAAAGGTTATACCTCATCTAAGACCCTGGCTGGATCCAGTAAATCCACATACTCCATCAGGCATACACCATAACTGTCAATAATCTTTAGATTCAGCTGAAATCAACACCACTAAAATAGTAGTGGAGATTAAAAGTTAATAATGTCCTCTCGAATAGCTCTAGGGTAATAATAATAAAAGTCAAATACTTCTACAAGGCAAATAGTAAAAGACAGAAGTCTAGAGTGACTCTCCACTCCCTTTCCTGCCTGTGTTCCACTGCCCAAAGTAATCATTTTCAGTATCTCAGCAATTTATATTTTTCACTTAACTCTGTATCTAAATATAATGCTTACACTGTCAACTCTGGATTTTTCCATTTTATACATTATATACTAACTTGTCACTATGAACAACAGAAATGTACCTTTCACTTTCTTCCCATCACCCCCTTGCAGAAGTATAGTATACTTCCCTTCCCTTCATTTTCCAGTAGAGTCATATGGTGTTTGCTTATATCAGCATTTCGTATTTATGTCCTTATGCTTACGTAACTCTTCCCAGACATACTCTATAGTAAATACATGATTTTCTTTTCTTGTGCGTGTCTTGCACTTTACATCAAATCAATGTCTTCATTTTACTTTTGCTTAAGTTTCTGTGCATCAATCCTAATTTGACCTTCAGCTTCTGCTAAATATACATACTCTTAATGTATTTTAAACTCATTAGGTATTCTGTCTTCTCCATCTTCTGGGATTACCTTTTCCAGATCCATATGTCCCACTCCATTCTGGACTGACTGCTATCTTGGTCTCCTGTACAGCTTTTATTCTGGAATATCCCTTCACTGTC
The DNA here is from genome assembly GCF_023065955.2 of Ursus arctos. Classification (NCBI taxonomy): domain Eukaryota; kingdom Metazoa; phylum Chordata; class Mammalia; order Carnivora; family Ursidae; genus Ursus; species Ursus arctos. The sequence goes on along the minus strand of NW_026622763.1, from coordinate 85,030,066 downwards.
ATTTTTTGTTTCCTCAATTAAATGTACTCTTTTTTTTTTAAAGATTTATTTATTTATTTATTTGACAGGATAGAGACAGCCAGCGAGAGAGGGAACACAAGCAGGGGGAGTGGGAGAGGAAGAAGCAGGCTCATAGCAGAGGAGCCTGATGTGGGGCTCGATCCCATAACGCCGGGATCACGCCCTGAGCCGAAGGCAGACGCTTAACCGCTATGCCACCCAGGCGCCCCTAAATGTACTCTTTTAACCGCCCTCTCTTGTTTAATGAACACATCTAACAGAGAAAGGAAGTATGTGAGATAAATTTATGGGGTTTTTAAGATTTATTTATTTGAGAGAGAGAGACAGAGGGAGAGTATGAATGGGGGAGGGGCAGAGGAAGAGAATCTCAAGCAGACTCCCTGCTGAGCACAGAGCCCAATGCCAGGCTTGATCTCATGACCCTATGATCATGACCTGAGCCAAAACCAGTAGTCCAACACTCAGGTGAATAAGCCACCCAGGCGCCCCCTGAGATAAGCGTTTAAGAGCAGACATGCCTGAATATCCACTCAATTGAAATTTTGCTGGATTTGGAATTTAAGGTTTAAACAACTTAAACTTCAGAATTTTGAAGTCACAGCTCCATTTGGGAGAAGAAACTAGAAGGTGGCCCTAATTTCCCCCACATATAAATTTACATAATCCTACTATTTTCACCAGAGTACTTCCCTTTCCATTTTGCCTAATGCCCATAGTCCACAATCCTTTTGATGAAAGGGAGGAGATCTGTAGTCTTAGGTCCCTCCTAAATACACTTTGAAACAATCCTGCTAAAGTCAGTTTCTCCCTCCTGCTCCATTTGCAGAAATTTGTGGTGCTAACACTACTTGAGCCTTTGGTGGCTTACGCATGTGGTGTCAATTGGACTTCTCAGTTTCCCTACCTGCTACATCAGGCTTCAGATGTCATACATACACTAAATTAGTTACGACTAGTAAGCCACTTCCTACTCTTATTATTCTATCTTTATTGCCTCCTCTCTATGACTGTTGGTGTGTGCCCCTTCATTAATTCCTTTGTTGCTAGTATAATGGAATTGAGAGGAAATGGAAGTAAATTTGTTTGTTCAATCTGCCATGCCATCTTAAACAAAAGGTCAGCAGAGCTTTCTGTCCTCTATTTTTTGTTTTGAAAAATTTCAAAGTTACAGAAAATATTCAAGAATGCTACAATAACATTCTCATGGCTTCGGTGTAGATAAACTGACTGATAATAAATGGCCGTATATGTGCCACCCCTGTGTGTGTGTGTGTGTGTGCGCATGCATGTATGTGTCTGTGTGTGTGCGCATGCATGTATGTGTGTGTGCGCGCGCATGCATGTATGTGTGTGTCTGTGTGTGCGCATGCATGCATGTGTGTGTGCGTGCACATGCATGTATGTGTGTGTGCGCATGCATGTGTGTGTGTGCGCATGCATGTATGTGTGTGCATGCATGTATGTGTGTGCGCGTGCATGTATGTGTGTGTGCGCATGCATGTGTGTGTGTGCGCGTGCATGTATGTGTGTGTGCATGCATGTATGTGTGTGCGCGTGCATGTATGTGTGTGCGCATGCATGTATGTGTGTGTGCGCGTGCATGTATGTGTGTGTCTGTGTGTGCGCATGCATGTATGTGTGTGTGCGCATGCATGTGTGTGTGTGCATGCATGTATGTGTGTGTCTGTGTGTGCGCATGCATGTATGTGTGTGTGCGCATGCATGTGTGTGTGTGTGCACGTGCATGTATGTGTGTGTGTGTAAGGTCCTATCTGTTTCAAATTGTAGTAGATAACTTAAAATAACTTTTAATTGGAGGCCAACTTTAAGATGCACTGAATAACTATCATATGTCCAATTTTATCTTCATTTAACCAAAGTGACATGATTATGATAAAGAAATTAGAGCTGTTTTGTCATTTTATGAAATGATAAAGTTGGAGTAGACAATTTTTTATAGTCTTAGCTCTCAAATTTTATGATTCGATGAATAATACATCACTTATAATTTTGGAAATGAGATAAATTTGAGTAAAGACAAAGTTATGGAACAAAATGTCGTATTAAAAGGTTTATTTTTCTACATAAATCCACAATGGCATATTGCTTATAATTGTTTAAGCTTTGATATTTATAATTTATAAATTACACCTGTGTATGCTCTCTAAATCCACACTAATAATGGATGACTTAACGTTGGGTCACCTTATACTACATGAAAATAACTGCATTTGTATAGATTATTGTATTCTAGAACTAAAGATCAAAAGTTTAAAATCCACAGTATAAGCTAGGATTTAATATCAACTAACTTAGCAGCAAATAAAATCAAATATTGTCCATGTTACAAAAGAGAAAACACTAATATTAATTTTATATGCATTCAATTCTATAACATTTTCCATTTTAACAAAAGTATAGTCTTTATTTTTCACTTAATTTTACTTGCATTAAATCACTTTAAGACTATAATAGCTGTATTAATGTCTTTTCATTTTTAATTGATTCCATTGAATGAGAGTGCATTTTCAAAACTATGATCAGCACCATTAATATAGTGCTATAAAGAAATTTGAGTTGAAATGATGGTGTTATTTATTAATTTTTTTATAGGAAGCTTTGATCATGGCAAGTATGGATCATCCACACTTAGTCCGGTTATTGGGTGTGTGTCTGAGCCCAACCATTCAGCTGGTTACACAGCTTATGCCCCATGGCTGCCTGTTGGATTATGTCCACGAACACAAGGACAACATTGGATCCCAACTGCTGCTTAACTGGTGTGTCCAGATAGCTAAGGTAAGTGCCTATTACTTCCCATGGAAATAACTCTCCTAGCTTTCTTTCTCCTATTCTAGGATAGTGTGGATATTGAAAACATATCAAGTGTTTTAATATATTTGAATAACTTAGATTACTTCTGCTATATTGAAAGACATAGGGAAGTATTTGCATTCAAAGCACAGATCAAACACGTTACCCATCTTTGGATTATTTTACTGCTAATTGTATTATATTGACCAGATGCCAAAATAAATAGCTTACTGATCAGGAGGAAAAAAATGGTATATGAAATTTGTTTGGCTTTTGGGGGATTTTTAAATATAATTTAAATCACAAACAAAATCCAAGAAAGCAAAGATTGAATTCTGAATTGTTCTAATTTTAGTTGATTTTATTAAGATAGTATTACATTCAGTTCTCAGTATTACAGATGACCAAGTTCGAAATATTTTCCTAGACATTTTGATAATTCTCAAATAGTCTTTAATGGTTGGGGTTTTTTGATTGGTACAAGTCATGGCATGTAACATACATAAGGGAAGTGGCATGGATCTCAGCACCTGGGATGATGGGGACGTGGCTGTGTGGTGAGCTAGAGAACACCTACTGTCTTCTATAGGACTGTGCTTTTTTTCCCACCAGAGTTAAGTGCTCTTACAGTTTTTCGGAGGGGTTAGAATTCTGGATTTTTTTTTTTATGTGACTTCTCCAAATTTAAATCTTGGCTCAAACTTTTGAATTGTTCTGGATACCAAACAAAGCATGTATGTCCTGCAGTCAACCAGTGTGAAACTTCTGGTGTACATTTTTTATATTCAAAGAACCCATTTATGATTATCTATACCTAGAATATTTCTTGAATATTTTCTCCTAGATAAATAGATCTGAGACGAGTTTTAATTCTCTATTTCAATTTTTATTTACATCAAAATTCGACCTAATATTTGGTTAATTCTACAGATGTGTTCATCTTTGCATTTGTATAAATGTCAAAATGTTAATTTAGTAATTCTAGTCTGTTTCTTTTTAAGAATGAATGAAAATTCATTTCTCAAAATAGAAATTTGAGGTAATTCTTGAAATGTAAACCCAAAAAAGTATCTGAGGGAAAAGCCCAGTTTAGTTTTATATAACATAAATCTCATTATAGTTTCCTTATGGAACATTTTTATAATTTTGCAACAATTACATAGCAAACTCACAGCTTAGAGGATTTTTTTATGGTAATGAAGCTTGGAATACAACTCTTCAAAAACTGATTTACATATCTAAACCTCTATGAAATATAAGGTGAGATAAACAGGCAATAGAAATTTTCAAATCATCCTAGTACTATAGATGAAAACAAAGCTAAGTTTAAAATTCCTTTGCTGTTCTCTATGTTTCCTGCAGTGTTCTTCACAATTTAGGTTTTGTCCTTAGGGATTCATGACGTTAATATATCATTTATGCAAGACTGTACACTCTAATAATAGAAACTACTTTGAGTTCCCGGAATAATCACACTGTTTTAAACCATTTTGTCTTTGTGAATGCCAGCCTTTCCGCTTTGAAATCTTTCCTCATAGGTTCTTGATCACATAACATGATCTTTTCCATCCATCAATGCTGATTGGGCCTCCTCCCCTTACAGAACCTTCCCTACTCAACCTTTTTCTCAAAACAGAAGCAACTTCTTCTGCTTCTTTATTGGTTTTGGTCATTGGTATCTTGAACACATTTTTATTATTTAAATGTTATACAATGTGTTTATATAACTATCTGACTGTATGGTAAGTTTATTTAGACATTAACCTTTTAATAAACATCTGTAGACACCTTCCATGTGTCAGGTACTTTGATGCCTGAAGTGTTTAGGGGCAAATGACATGGACATGGACCTGGTTGTCTTTATGTATCTTAACTGCATGAACAGTCAACAGGTAAAACAATTCAGTATAAGATTATACTTAATACTCTGGTTCAGATTTTGAAGAAAAATAATTATAGGAGAGACCTAAGGCAGACACTATTGAATCCTGGGAGAGAAAACTTTGCTTACGGGAGGAAAATTTAGGCAGAGGAAAGGTTCCACAATAACCTTATGGATATGGTGACTGTGTAATTTATCATCCAACTGGGACAATTTTAGGAGTGAATGAAGGCTCTATCACTAGTTCCACCAAGACAGCAGGCACACAAATGTCCTAACAGAACAAGATGTGTGGCAAGCCTGTGTGGCATGAAAAGTTTGGATTTTATTACAAATACAGTAGGTATTGAAGTATTTTATGTTCTAATGAGGTCATGCCAGTTTATGTATGGAGATGAGATCAAGGCAATCCAAGAATGGAAATAAAGAGACCAGTCAGAAGTCTGGGGGTAATGAAAATAAGGAGAAGTAAATAGAATTGAGATATATTTTTGAGATAAATAAAAGCATTTGAATATTGATCAGTTGTGGAGGAGTATGGTGATGCTTTTTTCTGAGCTGGTGAAGACTGGGGGATTGAACATAGTTGTAGAAAAAAATTTGAGAGTTCATTCCAGACATAGCAAATTGCAAAGGTTATCGAACATGACACTGGAGCTTTCAATTAGGTAGTTGAATTTGGTTGGGACTCTCAATGCAGACTGAAGAGTTATAGGTATTTAAATATATGGGAAAATTTGTGATTACCTAGGTACTGACTCAGTCTGATTCATATTTCTTCCTAGCACCGAAAATTGGCATAGTAGCCATTCAATAAACATCTAATAAATATTTTAACTCATAAAGAAAATGAAAAAGTCTATACATAAGGAGGGAACCCATTCTTCATCTTTTTTCCTACTTTGGGGGTAGAATTGTGTAGTGGAAACAGCATTAAGATCAGAAGGACCTACATTAGTATGTTGGTGACCACTTTTAGGTTTTGTGAGTTTAAGTAAGTTAATCAGCCTTTTTGACTTTTGTTTCTCAGTGTATTAAGAGTTCATAATCACTACTTTCTTTTTCTTACTTACAAAATGAGTATAATGGTATCTACCTCTGGTAGGGTGAAACTCCCTGCCCCCAAAGTTTTTAAGTCCTATCCCCAGCATCTGTGAAGAAGTTACTATACATGATAAAAGGGAATGTGTGAATGTTACTAAATTAAGGATTTTGAGATGAGATTATCCTGGATCATCCAGATGGGCCCGGTGTAATCTAAGAATCCTTATAAGTGGGAGTAAGTGAAGATAAAAAGACGGGAGCAGATCTGGAGTGATGTGCTTTGAAAATAGAGAAAGGGGCCACAAGCCAGAAAATAGAGTCTACCTCTAGAATGAAATAGCTTCTCCCTACAGTGTCCAGGCCTGCTACATCCTGATTTTATTTCAGTTTATAAACCAATTCGAGACTTCTGACATCCACAGCTGTAAGAAAATAAATTTGTATTGTATTATGCCATTAAATTTGTGGTAATTAGATACAGCAATAAAAAACTAATATACTTCCTCATAGTGGTTTGCAAAGATTAAATAAAACAGCCCAATGCAAGTTCTCTGGCTCAGCTCCTAGAACATGGAGTGTTTAAAAACAATCTCCTTTATCAGCTATAGGTTGAAAGCCTCAAAACGGAGAATTATTTTTTAAATGTCTGTAAAATATGAGTAAGATGGTCTTAGTAAACACAAGTACTTTACAAATCACTATTCTAATAACTTAGAAGCTTTTTCTTTATTTTCAATTCTCACCAAGAAAGGCTCCTGAAAGTAAGCAGCATAATTGCTCCAAGACCCCCTTTGCTTCTGGCTGCGTCCTTTCTTTCACAGATAAAGCTGGAAGAATTGGGGAGGATACTATAAAATGATTGATGTATATTTGTGTTATAACATTCCTGTGGAAAATACAACAGTAGGTAGGAAAATAATAATTATAGCTAAAATCAAGCAGCTCTTATTCTGTGCAGACCATTACTCTGTATATTTTATTCATTAATTAATTTGTCTCATCACAAACCTATGAGGTAAGTATCATTATTATTTTCATTTCACAGATAAAAGCATAAAGAATGTAAGTTACTTGGTTAAATTCACAAAGCTAGTAAATAAGTAGTAGAAACACTAATCTGTGTTTTCATATATAAGGAAAAAATATTTTTTAAAAAAATTTCACCCATATTCCCAGTTTTCTTTCCATTCTTCCATTGGTACATCATGCTATAAAATTTTATGACATAGAAAACAAAAATTTAAACGCCAAAATTGTTTTCTTCTTATAGGCAGCCAAATTCACTCTCCATATACTATATTTGGAACTTAATTTAATTTGGTAAGAGAGCAGAATATACTATTATTTAATGTTCATGTAATACAATATGCCTTCCTGGGGCTTTATGAATCCAGGATAGAAGATAATGATGTGAATTCCTTCTTTCGTAGTTGTTGCTAACGAGTTGGGAAAGCAGTTTTTAAGATAACTTAGCAGATTCTAAAAAGTGTATGTGAGTTTAAAGTGAAGAAACTTCATGGTGAATAGCACCAATAATGACTGAGTATGGGTAGATAAAGCTCGTCTTACATACCTGGCATCTGCTTGGTGCTTTATGTGTATTGTGTTAGTTAGTTAGTCTCTACGGAAACTCCAGCAGGTATGACCCATTATACTCCCAGTTTATAAATGAGGAAAATAGGGGAAGTTAAGTCCTAAGGGACAAAGCAGTAGGTTAAGATAACTGGATTCTAACCAGGGCTGATATACCATCCTCTCCAAACACATACAGGTCACTGCAGCTGAAAGCCCCTTGCTCTCTTCAACAGCACTTCTGAGTATGAGGAGTGGTGAGGAGCATGATGTCTGTAGTTGTGTCTCATCATTAATCCCATAAAAGAAAAGATTTTATCATGAATAATACTTTCCATTGTCTTCATGAGAACTTTTTATTGCCTTCATCAGCATCTATGTCACATTTTCAGGAGAAGTACTAGATATCCATTCAATTTTGAAGGATTTTTTTGAACTAAGTTTTACTTGTAAAATATGATAAAGCAAGCTCAAAACTGTTCTGTGAACAATTATGCAGTATAAATACTGATCACAAGTGACACTATAAATTAGGAATTTAAAATGTGTAGTTAGGCACTAGTTTGTGTTAAGCATGCAGCCTCTACAACCAGTCTGAATGGGTTCTAATCCCAGATCCACCCTTTCTCAGCTGTGTGTCCTTAGAAAAGTTAGTTAATCTCTTGAGTCCTCTGAAATGGGGATAATAATAGTACTTATTTCATGGAGTAATTATGAGAATAAGGTAATATTTGTAATATGCTAAAAACAATGCTTAGCATAGAGTAAGAATGTACCTTATGTGTTATTTTGGGTATATCTGAGATGAAAGCAATAGGCAAAGGCACTTACAGTCATCATTAGAACACCCTAATAATGTCATTTAAAAATACTCAATTCTTAAATCTCAGCTGTGAAAGACATAGCATTTGTTCTTAGACCATGCTAGGGATAGGAGGGGATAATCTCATGTTTAATATTCAATATTTCTGATCTTTGGAAAAGAGGACATGAGTCTCCCATCCTCACGTGTTTTTCTGCACAGGTTCCTAAGATGCTGTCCTATGTTTGCTATTATCATGGCCTTTAATTTTCATGTTAGAAAATTGAATTATTGGTAATATTGAAAACATGTGAAATGACCAGTGAACTGGCAAAGAGCTGAGGTCTGGGGTAATGCTTTGAATAAGATAGTCCATTACTGAAAAGGAACAAAGAGAAAATTCTAACTTCTCAATCTCAAGCTAGAAAAGGTTAATATTGGTCTGACTTCCTGTTTACTGCACAAATTTTAGCTCCTGACTGCTTTCTAAGGAAAAGTTTATTCGAAACATTTTTGTCATTATTGTTACTGTATTTTTAAAGCCCGAATACTGAGTGTAGGCTACTGTTATTTTTCAAAATCTTGAAACCTTTTTCAGAGCTTTGTCGGTCTATTTCACCATAATGTCAGATTTTCTTCTGGAACTCTAATTTTTCGTTTAATTCAGATGTAGGTTTCCAAGGGCTTTCTTTTTCAGAGGTTTACCATTGAAACTAGTTAAAGAGATGATTCTAAAAACACATGTCAGTGGTCCACTGTAGACTTAATATAATTCATTCCTGATTAAGTCAAAAATTGAACTATCCTTAAAATTTTTCTGAAAAGAAATGGATAAAAAAGTCACTCAAAATTTTAAAGAGTAAAAATTGACCTAATACCTGTAAGCAAAATAATTTAGAGTCTGCCTCTAAATAAGACTCTCAGTTGTATTTTTTACAAATAGATTGATTCCAATATTTGTGTTTTCTATGAACACTGTATTATTTAAAGATTGGTATAATTTTAGATGAATTTAATAGACTTTCTCAATTAAACTTTTTAAAAATTTCATACTCAACTTTATCCCCAAACTGCTTTTCTTGTCGTATCATATTCCTATTTGTGCAAATGAGAATTCTGTTGTGAAAACTGACTTTTTGTGGCATTGGAGAGTATTTGTGGAACTTAGTTTAATTTATCCTTGGTGGTAGAGTAGGAGTTAGTGTGAAAGGCAAAGTGAAGAGAAGAACCATTCTCAGTTCGAAAACAGTTCATAGGACTGGGAAGAGAGCAGATTTCTGTGTTAGGAAATGAATTCCTCTTCTGTACACAGATACAAAGTGTTAAGGTTTAAATACGTTGCCTGAGCAGAATCTTCATTTTCTTTCTTTCCTCTTTTCCATTTTTCTACTCACAGTAGGTACACAGAGTGACAGGAAACTAATATCTCATTTTATCCAGCCATTTCCTCTTTATGAATAAAATTAGATTCAAATCTGAATGTCTGATGTCAGTAAAATGCATGAACTGGGCACTGAAATTTCTGATTTGTTTGTAGTCAAGACTAAAGTCTATCTGTAGATATGACCTCAATGTACATATATACATTATATGTGCATATTGTATATATTATATACTAATATATGGAATTTGAGAGACAGAACACTACTAACATTCTAGAAAAGATAAAATTGGCACTTACTATATTTAATAATATAATAATGACTTTTAATACTGTTTAGAAGTTTGTGAATGTCAATTGAGTGAATGGATTTGGAGGTATGTTTTGACACAGGAAAATTATTATATTTTACAAAGGTGGAATAGAAGGAACATATTGGAATTAGAAGCCATGGTGTTAGTGGCATAGCCAAACCTCATTTAGTAACAATTGCCAATTTAAAAGAAAATAAAGAGATCATTTTTTCTAGTAACATAAACACATTTTGGGAGAAACAAGGATGACAGCTTATTCTTTTATCTTATTTATATTATGTATTTATACCTTATATCTTATATCTTATTTAACTTATTTATCATTTTTACTGCTATTATTTAATTTTAAATGCATTATATATTTTAATAAATTATCATCAGATCTTTAGAGAAATACAGTAGTATGAATCTGACTCAATGGTAAAATTGTATTCAGAATAAATACCTTCAGTGACTTTCCCAGGGTCATGCTGCAAAGTAGTCTAAGGATGAAGAATAATGAACAAGTCATTGATTATCTCATGAAGATACATTGTTCAATTCCCCGCCCACCCCCCCTGCCCCGGCAAAGAAGCAGCCTAATAAGCAAATATTTGCAAGGTCTCTGTCAATTATTTAGATCTATGCTTTCATTAGACACTTAAATTTTTTTAAAGATTTATTCTTTTATTTGAGAGACAGAGAGCATGTGCATGTGGGCGTGCGCATGAGTGGGGGGAGGGGCAGAAAGAGAAAAATAGAATCTCTAGTAGACTCCCCACTGAGCGCAGACCCTGGGCTCAATCTCATGACCCTGAGATCATGACCTGAGCCAAAATCAAGAGTTGGACGCTTAACCAACTGAGCCACCCAGGAGCCCTTAGACACTTGAGATTGAAATCACAAAGGAAAATATCTGTGGTCTTTAAGAAAGATTCATGTATTTATTCATCTAAAAAAATATCAAGTTATGATGCAGCAGGTACTATCTCAAGATCTAGGATTTCGAGAAAGAGCAACAACCTAAGTCCCTCTATCACAGTTTTTATATTCTATTGGGGAAGATAGATACAAAAACCAAGTAAACAAAAAATATTGCCTCATATGGTGACAGAAGAGAGACGGTGCCATCCATTAGTATTTTAGGGCAGAATTTAGAAGAAAGTAGTACTCTGTTCCTCTTTTAGTTCTGCACTTATCATCTGTATGACTTTGGCAAATTCCTTAATATCTCTAAATCTGATTCCTCATCTATAAAATAAGCAACAGCCTTCATTCATCCAGCTGTTGTGATGGTTAAATGAGATCATACATTGGCTTTGCACATTTGCTACCAAAGCTTTAGTGCTTAGTATGTTATTATAACATTAAGTAAAATTATAATACATTATATAATATTTATTAGCATCAAAACAACTTGGGCATGACTTCTACAGAAAGGCAGCATATGTAACAGAAAGAATATCAACCATAGAGAAATACAATCTGGGTATAAATTCTGAATCATAGTTGTGAGAACTTTGAGATCCATTTTCCCATTTTGCTAAATGAGAATACTTGTGCTTATATAAAATGAAGCAAAACTTTGTTTATCAAATTTGAATTAATAAATAGGAGCAATTGATATTAATCTGAAAAATCAGAAGTTTCTCCAGAACAGAAATATATATATATTTCTTTATTCATTTGTACTCATTTATTATTGTACTCATGAATATAGCAAATTTCCTTTGAGACCCTACTATGATTATAATGGTGAGGGAAAACGGATTTTGGAAGTAGAAATCTCTAGCTTTGAATCCCAACTACCAGTCATTAGCTGTAAAATTTTTGGCAAGTTATTTAAACTCTCTTAACTTCCTTATCTAAACATCAGGATAACAATATTTAGCTCATAGAGTTATTATAAGAAATAAAATAATAAAGTGTGTTAGTATATTAATATATTGCCTAACCCATAGTATTGCTCAATAAATATTGGCATTGGGGTTTTGGGGTGGGTTTTTTATGTTTGTTTGTTTTTTGGTTTTTGTTTTGTTTTTTAAATCACACAGAGCAGTGTTCTCAAGGCCAGCCATTTCAGAAGAAGATTGCTATACCTTTGTACAGTTGTAGAGTTCACTTGAAATTTTTTTCCAGGACAAAATACAAATCTGCCTTGGAGAAGTTTTTCCATCATTAACCCCATGTTAAATGAAAATGAATTTTATCTGAGATAACAGATTAGAGGAACATTACGTTAATTTTTTTCTAAGTTAAAATTATTCTAGCTTGGTGCTCACCTGTGATAGTCGGTGAGACATTCCATTTTAATCATGTATTGGGAGGTCCCCACAAGGATTTTTCTAGGGATACTGAAGAATCTGATGAGATATATTTAATGCTCCAGGGAAACACAAATCAAAACCACAACGACACCAGTCAGAACGGCTAAAATTAACAAGTCAGGAAATAGGTGTTGGCGAGGATGTGGGGAAAGGGGAACCCTCTTACACTGTTGATGGGAATGCAAGCTGGCGTAGCCATTCTGGAAAACAGTATGGAGGTTCCTCAATTGTACTACAAGGTACTTACCCCAAAGATACAAATGTAGTGATCCAAAAGGGCACCCGCACCCCAATGTTTACAGCAGTAATGTCCACAACAGCCAAACTATGGAAAGAGCCCAGATGTCCATCGACAGATGAATGGATAAACAAGAGGTGGTTATACACATACACACACACACACACACACACACACACACACATACAATGGAATACTACTCAGCGGTTCAAAAAAATGAAATCTTGCCATTTGCAATGACATGAATAGAACTAGAGGGTATTATGCTAAGCAAAATAGGTCAATCAGAGAAAGACAAGTATCATATGATCTCACTCATATGCGGAATTTAAGAAACAAAACAGAAGATCATAGGGGAAGGTAGGGAAAAATAAAACAAGATGAAATTAGAGAGGGAGAAAAACCATAAGAGACTCTTAATCATAAGAAACAAACTGAGGGTTGCTAGAGAGGAGGGGTGTAGGAAGATGGGGTAAGTGGGTGATGGACATTAAGGAGGGCACGTGATGTAATGAGCACTAGGTATTAAATAATACTGATGAATCACTGACCTCTACCTCTGAAACTAATTACACACTATATGTTAATTAATTGAATTGAAATTAAAAATAAAAAGAAATATATGTTGGTTGGCAGACAGAGACAGTCTCCACTTTTCTTTCGTAATTGATACATAAAGGTGCTTCTTGTTCAGCTTCATGGAAGCAGAGCTCTCCGGTCTATTTGTTAGGTATGTATAGTCACTAGAGCTTCCAAATCATTTTCCTTCTCTCTTTTTTGAGAAGGAAATATTTGGCATATAACTTAATTGTTTGTTTCTCATGAGTGTGGGTCTGCTGGGTGGCTCCGGGATCTTGGCTGGGCTCATTTACCTTTGGGTTGGCAGGCTGTCAGCTGATCTAGACAGGGCTGATGGAGTGACTGGAGAGATTGAGCTCTGCTTCACTAACTTTCTTCTTCCATCAAGCTAGCCGACTTTACGCTTACAAATCTGCCTCATGGTGTTCAGTCCCCCCAGGTCCTGGGCATCCATCCACACACCATCGCATGAGAGGCCTAGGAGCTCTGTGGATTCAGAGTGAAAAGTAGGAGCATATCCTCCTTGCAACCCACTCCAAGCTCCCTCTGGAACTACCACTCATGATTCCTTTTCTTCTTGGTCTTGGAGAATGTAACCATTTTTCTCTGGGTTGTTGAGTTCTACCCCACCTCCACAGCTAGATAGATATAAGTTGATTTCTCAAACAACAGAACCTAAGAGAGACTTATCTCCTGGATGCTGGTGCCTTAGAACTGCAATTTCAGGTCCTGCAGTACAAACATCCCCCCTTTTGGGAGAGAGAATCTCTAGCAAGCTCCACGCAGAGTGCGGAGTCCTTCGTGGGGCTCCATCTCACAACCCTGAGATCATGATCTGAGCCAAAATCAAGAGTCGGACTTCTTAACTGACTAAGCCGCCAAGGCACCCCCCAAAACCCTTTTAAGATGGAGAGCTCAAACTAGAAATACAGATTTTCTTATTTATTCTAAATAAGATGTGCAAAACCCAAACTAGTATCTTGAAGTAGTTTGCTGTGTATACAAAAGGAAAGGAAAGCAATAGAAAAATTACATGGAAAGGATCCAGTCCAGAAAATTTACTTTGTAGAGGTGGTAGAATGTTTAAGAAAAATTAATATCAGAACTTGTTGAAATTTTGGCATAGCGAGGAGCCCTGGAAGATTATCTAGTTCAGTGATTTTAAAAAAAATGTTTAAGTCATGCAGTTGTTTTAAGTGAAATCTTATACTTGAAAATCTAAACAAATAAAACCAAGCCGTAACACAGCAGCCGACGACATTGAGAGGGTTTCTTGGGATTCTGAGTTTCCTGGGGTCTTCACAGAGACCAGCTTGAAGACCATCTGATGAGCTTGTTTTGAAGATGGAGAAACTGAAGCCCAAACAGGTGACAGAGTCCATTTAAGGCCACAGATCTTTTTTAGTTACAAAGCCAGGATCTGAATCCATGTATCACCCTGGCACCCCTCGTCTCACCAGACACCCAGCCTAGCTCAACTAACAGCTAGCACCCCTTCCCCTGGCTCTGTAAGATTTGTGGATTCCTTCTTTACAGTTGTTGAATAACTGTTACCATATTAGAGAGTTAGTCTAAAAGATTATATCACTCTTGCGAGAACTTTGAAATGATGTAATAATGAACTTTCTCCCTATAGAATATTAAATGAGAGACAGCTAGATTTTTACCTTCACGTACTTTTGAGTTTTCAGTTTACCTTCCAAGATTTTTTTTTTTACTCTCTCTTTTCCACTGATAGTTTTCCCTTTCCATCTTTATATCAGAATGTCTAATAACATTGCAACCTCCCAAATTGGTGATAAAGCACCTGGTTGAATTTGAATCGTGTTTATCCCCTCCCTGAAACAACATCATGCTTTTTATTTATGTGCCAAATTCTCATTGCCTTAAAGGAGGACGATATAAAAGGGGTAGTAAGGGATAAGAGGGAATCTCAAATGTACCAGATGAAAATGAAGTTTATTGATGCAGTTTCTAAAGCACAGGTCCCAGAATTGCAATGAGGCCTTAATTGTTTCCTGGGGTTTGCTTGAAATATGAAGGCCTCTCACTTAGAGAAGCAGTCATGTAGGTTGTTTCTTGTCTAACCTATAAAATAGCAAGCTTCCCTTTTGCTTTGCTTTGCCTGTGGCTTTGTTTGGCATGCTGAGCAACTCTAATTCAGCTTGGAAGTGACTCCATTTATAAATGGCAGAGTTTTCATTCAGTTACCATACACATACAGAAAGTAAAGAACTTAATTTCTTTACTGTAAATGTATGCGTTAGCTAGTACTTTTAATGTACTTTTCTTTGACAGAAAAGTGAAAGCTATCCAACCCAAATGGATTAAATTGTACTTCATGTGTGCAAAGTGTTTGCAATTACATCTATCAGTCATGACTATGTGAAGCTTGGTATTGTAGCAGCTTTTAGGAGCATAGTGATTTTCTCAAATGCAGATTCAAAGTAGGAGGACTGGTATATCTACTTTATGGCTCCCCTATGGCTTTTGTTTCTAAAACTGTTGAGTTAGACGGGTGCTATAACATTGCTCTCAGGAAGTTGTGATATATATTCATGATCTTTTAGATGTATGCATGCAATGCCATTTTTTCCCAGATTTCAAGATGTTTACAGTAATTCAGAGAGGTAGGACTTGCCTTTTGCTGTACATGGGAGAAACAAAGGCTGAGGAGCTCAAACGATTTGGCTGAAAACAGTAAAATCATATTGAGACTGAGAACAAAATGAAAATTTACTTCCTCCTCACCTGCCCAATTCCTTCTCCAGATAGCATTTAAAAAAATAAGTTTTTATTTTGAAATAATTGTAGATCCATAGAAAGTTAAAAAAAAATATTAAGGAGGGTTTCCACATCCCTTCACACAATTTCCCCAGTGAGAGCATCTTGTACAACTGTAACACAATATTTCAACTGGGAATTTGACATTAGTGCAATCCGTAGAGCTTATTCATATTTTCCCCATTTTAATGAAAACTGTGAGCATCTGCATATGTGTAATTCTAAGCAATTTTATCACGTGTTGATTAATACAACCACCACCACAGTCAAGATATAGAACTATTTCATGACCTCGTGCTATCCCTTTATAACCACACAAACCTCCTTGTTCTTTGTTTTTAATTGTACTCTCAAGTCTTGCTGAGATCTGTATTTGTAATAATGACTTATTTTTTTCAAACATGTTTTGAACTTGCCGTTTTTGATACATTACAATGGACATGTCATACTCTGAACACTAAGTCTAATTCTAGCATTAGTAATTTGGTAGAGTTTTACTTCAAAGGATATCCTCCATAGATTTGCACATATAAATTCTAGAACAGTGGCTATAAAGAAAAAGAACTGGGTTCTGTGTTATTGACCTAGGAGGGATGCAACAGTCAAAATGTAGTGTTAGATTCTCTTACAGTTACTTAGTGGGAACATCTACAGTCCTACTTCTGCACGTTCTAATTACCATAGGAAAGTGGTTTAGCAGGTCACTGGCTACAGAAGAAAGATAACCCAATCAAACCCAGAGGGCACAGAGCCAGAAGAGAAGAAAATTGGGTTAATAATGAAGACAGACTAAATGAGCAGTTAAGGTTTTATGCCAATCTTCTACCTTCTGAGAAAGTTCAAAATTTAGAATAATTCTATTTAGTATTACATGTGATGAAATAAATATACACAGCTTGTATGATATTGTATGCATTTGTGCATACAAACATAAATAGACACACACACACACACACACACACACACACACACACACATATATATATATATATATATATATATATATATATAGCTGGTATTTTTATACAATTTTATACAATTTTAATACAAATATATTAGTGAGAAGAATTTATACTTTAAATATAGAGTAATTCTATGTACTCAAAATTCCACAATATCCAATTAAATATGTATATATGGGGAAGAGCATAGGATGGAGAGATCCATTATTGTCATGATTAGAAGTAGTAGCCTAAACACTATTGGTACAAAATTTCCCTTTCTAATATCTAAATTTGATGGATTAAAAAGAGCTTGCAGGCAAATGTTTGTTATTTTTCATCAGGCTAAGGTGAGAGTGGAACAGAGTATGTGTGTAGTTGTGGAAAGGAAGGGTGAGCTGAGTGGTTATGAGCACATTAAAAAAGTGGCTATGGGTCAAAGATTTAATCCTTCATTAAGAATCCTTTTCCTAAGCTCAGTATCTACCCTATCACAAAGTGAACAAAGGATGAGCTTAATGACAGTCATCTATCAACTGGCCACATTTTAAGCTTCAGGATCCTGCTATTCCCAGTGCTCCATGCTTTGACAAGGCTAATTGTATAATTACAATACTACATCACCCACTCCTGGTGCACTTTCACTGGTAGGATCCAGAACTAGGGACTCTGATGATTATTGCCCCAAGCAAGCACATTAGCATGAATACAGTTTACTAATGGGGCTGCTCTATTAGAAACTGTAGTATATAAAGCTTAAGCCAAGGATTTTGTTATGAAGTCTCTTGTGGATTGAATGTCAGACTGAATTGAGCTTTAAAATTAGAATTATTTTATTTTTTAAAACAAAATGAATGATTCCCCTATATTTTCATATTCTTTCTAGTATGTATTAAATTGCCAAAGTTATTCAGCTAAAATGAAATAGAGTTTATAAGCCTTTCACCAAGGATGCATTAAGTGCTAAATAAAATAATATCCTTAAGCTAATTCATATATAAGGTTAAAGAATTCCATAAAAATATAACCAATATCAGTCAGGCAGAGGCGCTTTTGTGATATCAAGACTGTTCTTAATCTGGGTGCTGATACTCAATTTATGAAATATAAATATATTATTAAAACACTTTAAGAGTCTAGTTGTTTATGTTTTCCTTTTAAAATTTCCAAAGGCTACATCTTTAAAGATTTGGCACATTGAGTCAGAGCATCAATCTAAATGACAAGTTTCCACTGCAGACTGGAATCCTGCATGGCAATCCCTAAAGCAAGAGTGGACAGCCAAAGGCCCTTCATTGTGGGGTTGAAAATTTTCATGAATTACCCCAGTCCCTGGTACGCAACCAACGTTGACTCGTACTGATCACAGCTGTGTGGAAGAGGTTGTCCTTGCCGTCCTTTGGTTTCCTATACATTGGCAATGACAGTTCACAGCAGTAACAGTAATAGAATAACAATCAATGATGTTAACTATTATTATTATCACTCTTATTGTTATCCATATTATTCCCATTGTGTAGGAAAACAGTGAGACTTAGAGAGGTGACTTGTTCAAGGTCGTGTAGCTAATGAGCAAGGAGGTGTTATCCTGGCACGATCTGCTCCTCAGCTTGACCTAAGCATTTCCACACACTGGCTCTCTCAAGGCCACTCTAGGTCCAGGGCAAGGCAGTGACCTCAAATGGATCGTACCCATGCCTAACTAGTTTTCCATCTTAATTAGGTAATTGAAGGAAATATTTTTTATCTCCCATCAGAAACAGTAAAATTTAAAGCATAAAAACTAACCTATGTCAGGTACCTGGTACCTTAATTTTGTGAAGAATGTGGGAGAGCACACTTATGTATGTCATTTGACAGCTACTCTTGTTATTATCCTCCAAATATTTTTTCTATTAAAACGTAATTAAATGGGCTGATAGTTTATGCCATTACTACCTTTATCTAAGAACATGCCAGTATGATCTATATGACACTTATGGACTATCATATCGAAATGTCTCTATGGAGTGGGACTTTAACCGTTTAGCTTTTTACAATAATCTCCCCATGCTTATTGTCCTGTTACAAGTACCCATTGTCTTTTTCACAGCTGCCCCAGGGTATCTGGTCACAAATTCCTCATATTTTCATCAATCACTGAGGTAGTAGAAATGTTTTTCTTTTTCTTTCTTTCTCTTTTTTAATTTTTTTAAATTTTATTCGCCAAAAGACTTGCTTGGAAAAACGTTATTGAAAACTTCTTTTAAATCAGATTCAAGATATTACAACAGTGCCTGCTAGAGTCTGTCAACATTTCCATTATAAACCTATATTTTTCAGGTTTATTACTTAGCTGTAAAACTTTCCTGTGGACTGTGATAGAGAATACAGAATTTTAGCCCAAAGCAATTTTTATTATCATCGCTCAAATATTGAGATTTTTCAAGTTATGATTGTTTTTAAAAATGCCACAAAAATCAAATACTTTAGGGGACACCCATACATTTTAAATCCTTTATAAAATGCAACATTAAAAACAATTTGTTCCTCATAAGAAACAAAGAAATAAATATCTAGACTCTCAAGGCCTGAAGGGGAAATTTTGTGAGCCCACATGGATTTATTTCCTTATGATTTGGGGGCTAATTTGATATTTAGATTGAGATTTTTAATATTACTACAATAAGCTTTCAAGAAATTGGCACCATATGGGTCTGAGAGAAATTGGATTGTAGGCAAGGGAGAATCTCAAAAAAGATTGAAAATGCAACCCACAGAAAGAATATTCTCAAAGCTACTAATGTTGCTGCCTTTCGAGATAGTGTTGTGTTTTTGTTTTGTTTTGTTTTGTTTTCCCTACTAGTGAGTCTTAAGAAGGCTGATAAACAATTTATAAACTGTTAAAACATTGGGCGGACTACCAGAATCAGGAATTTTATCAGCAAAACAGCCCCCATTACAACGTAATTGAATTTCTTGTCAACAGAAAAACTACATTGGAAGTTCTAAATTTTTCTATCCCCAAAATACATATAACACTAGCAGGAAAAAATATGGTTTCCTTATACTGCCCGTTTGCTCTTCCACGTCTCTGAATAAGAGGGATTTAACAGTAAAGTACTACCTGGGTGTACTCCTCCCTGTTGGGACTGAATGAATTTAAAAACTTCCACTTTGGGTGAGATAAGGCAGTTAAATTGGTGTACTTTATATCTTCAAAGAATTGTGATTTCAGGATTTAAAAGGAATCACTCCTGAGGGAGTTCAGTTCATTAATAATTCTAAAGCACTTGAAAACATATTCTTGTGTGTGTAAAGAGGGAACCTGTATTTAACTATAATAGAGGAGAAACCTAGATAGAAGTTTTATTACTTGGGCCACTCTTACTCAAAGCTACCAAATAATGTTCCCAATTCCCTAAAGTAGATGGAATAAATTTGAAAATACAAATTTTTAGGGCAACCTCTGACTTGCTTCCTATTTTCACTGATATATAAAAATAATGATGGCGTTCTATTAAGTTCTATCTATATCTTAGCAAACATAGCCTGGAGGATAGGGGGGATAGATGTAGAATCATTAGACTTCTTCTATTAGTCATAACAAGGTGACTTTACATGTGTATCACTGGCAGGCATAAAAGCTGAATTCAAGTTCTTTATCAATTGAAACTATGAAAGCAAATTAAAGGTGTTAGTTTAATGCACACAGATGTCAGAAGGGACGTTGTCATTGAAATATGGGCATTTAAGATCTCTTGCTAGTTTCTTTCTAACCAGGAGGTCAAACTGCAGACATCTGAATAAAAGGAGGTAGGAAGAACCCTTAGGAAGCTACTTGAACATTTGCATGAGAAATAAATGACGATCTAAAGAAGGCAGTATCCGTGGGCATTAAGAGCAGGAGAACAAGGAGCTCCTACAATTGCTTGATGACAGATGAATGATTATGTTTAGCAAAATGTTTTGTGAATTACCTACCTAAAATAAATGGCAAAATCACCAGTTTATCTCTAATTTTCGGGGTTTGGTAAACTCAAAATAAAAGACTTTGTTAAAGTTTACTGTGTCCCTTGGCATAATAATGCCCCTCTCTTTTACTCTCTCTCTCTGTCTCTGGGTCTTTCTGTCTCTGACTCTCTCTCTTCTCTTTCTGTTGGAGGCATCCTATTCACAGTTTATTCACCTGATAGCCTTCTCACCTTGGCTGACACATCGTATTGAATATTTAGAAGTATAGTCACCCAAATTAGCAAAAAACATCTAGTTAGTATTTGTCCCCGAAGACACAGAATATGATAGAGCCGTAAAAAGAGCTTCAGATCCTATGAATCACAGTTCCATGGGATGCAGTCAGACTCCCAGGGAAAGGAGAGAGGAATGGAAAGATTGGGATGAAGTCAGGGTCCAAGGAGTGCCTTCTCCCTTTTCTTCCATTCGACAGTGTCACAGCCAGCAGCCCAGACCAAAAAGGTATTTTTCCTTGACTGTTTTAGAGAAAGAATGTCTAGGGGAAGCCACAAAGGACTGCTTCATTTTGATGCCCCAGCAGTCAGGCACTGAGGGAACAATTCTAGCAACCTGCAGGCCATGTGCTATGTTTGTCTTTCTGCCTAAGGCACTCACCAATTATATGTGCTATAAATGTATGCTGATCTCCCTTCTGGAGGTGAGAGTAGAGGACTTGGGGAATGCTTTCTATGCTCCAGTTTATTAAAGAGGATGAAGAGTTCCTAGGTGGAATGAAAGTAATAATCTAAGAAGAAATTCCCAATATCAAAAGAATCTAAGTCATGAGATCAATATCAATATGAAAAAATGTGGACCCCCCCCCCCACCATGGATCACATCCTTAAATTTGGTTCAGTTAATCTTTCTAAAATTCAGGCTTCTCATTTGTAAAATGGTGCTAATAGAAGTACTGGTAGAGTTGTGAATGTTAACATAACTCACAGGTCAGTTAATGTATGTAAAGAATATAGTTTAGTACAAAGCCTGCTGGAATAAGAGCTTAATCATGCCTCCTACTTAGAACTTGATGAGCTTCACAATGATCATACTGATGAAAATGATATACTGAACAATTAAAACAAACTAGTATTGAAAAGAAAAAGAAGAAAATATGCATCATTGGGATTGTAACAGCTATAAGCATTAGTATTTATTTCATTGGATGAAGGCCCGATAAAGAACATCCTCTGTGCTGTGGATTCACAAAACCAATTGCAGCAATAATTTACCCAGGATTGAACTTTGGTACTCATTTAACCCTTGCAAAGGAAAAGGGAGGCTACAGGATGTGAAAAGAACACTTAGTAGCATGCTGTCTTTCTGGATGTATAAGAGAAGACCAGTCAAAGCAACCAAATTTAGCTATATGTCATGGTGGAACAAATATTTAAAATAATAGAGCTGCATCTTCAAGACTTCGAGTTTGAAGTCTTGAATGGGAAATTAAAAGATAGTCTATGGGGACACAAAAAGCACTTTGATTTCTTATTATTTTATTTTGAAAAGAAAAAGGACTTTGGAAGTGAATAATTAACTATATAGGTGGAATCCAAGAGCAGACTTTAACTTCTTTAAAAAATTTAGTGGCTTATCAAAACTCTGGGGTCTCGATGAAGAAATAGCCTATATCTTTTGAGAACCAAGCAAAATGCATTTAACTGGAAATTCCTATTTTTGATTAAAGAGACTAGAGAAATACCACATTGCACCCACCCCCGCCCCCGGAAAGGGAAGAGTAAGTGTACCAGTTTCTTAAATATAATCACAAAAAGGAGGCAGAAAGTTGACCTTTCCTTCCAGAAATGAACATATATAATAAATAATGAATAATATATAAGTGTGAATAATAAATAAAGTATATTTAAATCCATACATGTATAGATTTAAAAGAATAATCATGAAAAAGATGCTTAGAATCTTTTGGAAAAAAATATTCTCTAGAGATCCTGTTTAGGATTCAAAGCTAACTACATCACTATATGATAACACTAGTAGTGTTGCTCACTCTACCACTAACTGTATATATTTCTCATGTCCCAGTAACTCCGCAGTGGAAAAACAAAACAATACACAAAAACAATTTTAAAAAACTTTTCATTTATCTAACCAAATAGTGAAATTGCTCTCTTAGAAATAATCAGTGACCAAATCCAAAGATAATATTCCAGTTCTTATCATAAGCTCTCTGAAACATTCATCAGTCTGACCTCTTGCAATTCCTTTGGCTTAAAATTTTTTTGGGGAAAATACATCATTCTCTAGTGACCCTGTTCAGGACTCAAAACTCAGCGTAAATGCCACCCTTTCCTTAAACATTATCTAGCTTTTCCTCTGCTCCCACCAGATGTTGGCCCCATCTGGACGCTGTTATAGGACAAAAACATCTATTTCATATATTCCATTGCATTATAGTTATTTGTACAAATTTTTCTTCTCTACCAGACTATGATTTGTAAAGAGTAGATACTATATATTCTTCATGTTTGTATTCTACCAGCCAGCACAATACTTCTTGTAGAGTAAGTGCCCAAAATAAGTATATATGAATATATGCTTTTATATATATATATATATATATATATATATATATATATATATATATATATATATATATATAAGCAGGTGGGTCACAGACAATATTTATGGGTGCAGGTATCTTTACAATAATACTTAAAGAATGGATAATAAGCAAGATGAGCTTGAATTGTTAATAACAAGGCTGTAAATTGGGTATCAGCAATATCACCAAGACGTATTAGACTGGGACTTCATGGGCATTTTGCATGACTTATGGGTATTTCAAGGATGTGTGTAAGAAAGCAGCATATAAAATCAAGGTCAGGTGATGAAACCTGGTACAAACTTGAAAATAATATTTGCACAAAGGCTACAGGGCAGAATGAGTTGAGGCTATGTGAAGTGCAAGGAGTGATGGAACACATTTCTTCTTCATGCTGCCTCTGTCTTGGGAAGGATCATCTTCACACTAGGAAGGTTAGAGAAGGCATAGGAATAAGGCATTGAAACAGACAGATGAAGAGATATACTGAGTCATTTAGTCCTTTAAATGACTTCAGTGAACTATATTCCAAAGATTTGTAATGTACTCTTGGAACCCTAACCAGAATTCCTGAAGTATTACAGAAAGCAGGAAGGGGGCCAGAAAGCTTTAAGTGTGTGAATGATTAAAAAAAAAAAGAAGAAGAAGAAGTTTTAAATTCAGACTATGAAGGAAAACCATATCTGAGTAACTAGTTAATAAACAGATGGTTCTGACTACTTAGGTAAGGAAAGATTGCACAAACAGACTCAGATGTGCTCATTTAAAACAAATCAAAGCCACAGGTTTATTAGATGGACGAATCAGAAAAGTTCTATGGACAACATATCTCTTACTCAGCAAGGCATTTGCAAAGTCTTTACAGTTGATAAGAACATGAAAAGTTATGGGATAATTAAGATTTTTCAATGCTGACTTGGTAAGAATAATCTTACCAAATAGCTTTGATTAATACACCAAAATCAACTTGGGTGACTGTGGTAGTGTTTTAGAGAATTTTATTCTTAGCTCCGTCAGGTCAAATGTTTTACTGATTACATGGGTGAAGACATAAGGTATGCTTTAAATTAGATAAAGCTGGCAGGGATTGATAACTTTTTAGACGACAAAATCAAGGGTTCCATGTGTCTGAAGTCAGTACTATGATAAGTGAACATTAAATTCAAATTCTTATACTTTGATTCATATAGTCGGTGCACACAGTCACAATGGGGAGAACTGGTTAAATAGTAATGCATATTAAAGACTCAATGGTTCTTAACTGCATCCTGAACTCAAAATATTCCAAAGGAAGTTTATATGCTGTCTGCCCCAACACGCACACATTCATATTCACATTAGATACAGAAGGATCACGGATTCTCTGGATATCACGCCTGGTACACCACAGGTTCTAAGAACCCCAGATAAAGAATCTTTTGATAGGAGTACTTTGTTGTGGTACTTCAAAACACTATATTACACTTGGCCCTCCTTAACGAATATGCAATGTCCAGAATAAGGGTTTGCTGGTCTTCTACAGATTGCATACATTAATACTATGCTTATTTCTGCATCAGATTTAGGTACAATGAAACTAGACTGGTGAATAGTCAGAGAACGATATCATATGAGGAACACCTGAGGACTTTTATAGCCCCAGAAAGACAACCCCAATAAGGGATACAATAATTGTCTTCAAAATTTTGAAGAGTCGTAACTTAGAGTAAAATTATTCTGTCATCCAAAATTTGGTGGGAAAAAAGGCAAGGGCTGAAATGACAGGAAGGCTAATTTAACTCTTTACTGTATAAGGAAGAGACACTTAATATTTGGATTCGTGTAAAAATAGAATGGGATGCTTCATAAAGTCATGATCTCTCTGTCAGTGGAAGTAATCAGTCAAAGCCTAGGTTATTTCCTGCCCAATCTGTTGTGAAGGGGATGTCTATAGTGGAAGAAGGGATTACCAGATTATCTTCAAGTCACATTTCAAATTTAAGATTTTGTGATCTGATTACATGCTTTAAAAAATATTAAATGACTAAAAAGTTCGTGGTTATTTTTGCTGAGGAGAGCAATATACAATAAACCAATATGAATACCTATTACTGATGTTTCTGTATCTGCCTTAATTTATATGTTACTTAGTCTTCATTTTAATTAAAATTTCTCAAATTGTATTTTGAAAGATCATGGCAATTTTCTAATGCAAACACACAGAAAGAAATCTCTCTCTCTCTCTCTCTCTCTTTTTTTTTTTTTTTTTTTGGTTCCCCTGTCAGAATGGAGGCATAGACTCACCTTTTAAAGAAGTTTTTTTTTTTTAATTGTCCTTAACAATGATGAGAGAAAAAAAGAAAGTTAGAGAAGTTTACAGAGAAGTTGCCTTAGTATTATAACTCATTACACATTGATAAAATATGAAATGAACTTCCATTTTGACTTGTGTTTCATTACTTTTCTTAAAGCCTGTAACTCAATTCAGTCTGTGTTTTATGTGGTACAGGTATAAATTTCAAATTCACTAAAGAATTTTTAACGTTGAGTTGGACTTTGATGTTATATTTGGAACCTATATATATATTTTAAGGAAACATACTTTCTTCAACCCCTTCTCCTTTTTTCCTCCATAGGAGTTACAGTAACATAAAAGCACCTATAAATCTAAATCTTTCTTTTTGACAGGAAATGATTTTAAAATGAGGGGCCTGACTTAAGAAAGTGAACAATTTAACATTTTATACCTCTGAGAAATGCTTTCCAACTTATCTTATGCTTCTACCTCTCTCATTACAATATGGTTTTAAACCTTCTTCTTAAAATTTTAAAAGAAACATTTTTTTACTCTTTTGAGAAATTTCAACTAATTAAAGAAATTTCCAAGCAAATTGAGCTTGACATCGTATAGAAATTACCTTTTATATCCTCTGTTCTGTTTCTGAACATCATTATTTAACCATTGTAGTAGATGGGGAAATACATAACATCTTTACCATTGAACTAGTTGAGAAAATGGTGAGACCCTTAAGAATGGCAGGATCTTGGTACACAGAAGTGGGAACAAACTTGGAAAAATTTATATCTCTTTAATTTTAGTTTCAAACTAACTTTCAGTGTAATTTTAAAAAGCTAAAAAAAAAAGTTTCACTCTTTAAGTGCATACAGTTTCTGGTATTTCATGTTCAGACTTTAATGCAATTAGCATTGCTACAATTACAGAAAAAAGAAAAGCTTTATTTTTAATATGGAAACTTCTATCACAGAGATCTTCTTCCTGCTCTACTGTATTTCGTTGGGAGGGAGGCCAAGGAAGAGAGAGAGAGTGATTGGTGTTATGCTATACCATGTTCCAGAGCACCCAAAGTTCATAGGGATTCTTAGAGTTCATAGGGTTCATAGAGTTCATAGGCTCTCCAGGAACCCATCAGAGCCCTATTAATTCAGTTAGTTGCAGGCCAAAGTCATAATATGAGGGTAGATATCTCAGCTCTTTAGTTCTTTATTTCCCTCATTCTTTGATGGCTGGCTTCTCTTTGGTTTTTTCTCTCCTGCTTATTTCTTAATTTCAAGAATTCTGCAGCTATCTTCACTGATAGTATATTTTTCTACCTTGCCTTCTGGATTCTTACTCTGGCTGTCCCTCGTCCTTCTCATTTTCCCATAGTATCCAGTCATTTTCTCAGGCATCTCTGGACTCCAGGGTCCAGAGAGTGAGACTTTTCCAAAGCTTACCTTCCAAGTTAGGTTGTCATGTTGGGGACCTGTCTCTTCCCCAGTTACTGGCACACAGAATGCCCACTGCCTGATTTGATGGGACCTCAACTTCTACAATCTATAGTTTGTTCGTTGGTTGGTTGGTTGGTTGGTTAGTTTCCATATCCAATGGTTTCTATCCATCAGTTTTAACAAAATAAATTATAATACACTTAAAGTCCATTATAGGTGCAAATATGGGAAATGATAAGAGTGGGGAAGGGGGAGTAATTTCATTATCGAACAGATTGATTCCTAAAACTTTTGCTTTCAGCTTAAGAATTTTTAAATTCTAGAATGTAGCTTATTTTCTCTCAGTGTTCATTAATCTCTTCTCCAAGATACTAAAGCCGAAAGAGGGTAGGGGAGAAGAATCACTTTTCAAATGTCAATAACAATGATCATTTAACATTGTAGGGATGCCTGGGTAGCACAGTCAGTTAAACATCCAACTCCTGGTTTTGGCTCAGGTCCTGATCTCAGGGTCGTGGGATCAAGCCCTGCATCAGGCTCTACGCTTAGTGCAGAGTCTGCTTAAGATTCTCTCTCCCTCTCCTTCTGCCCCTCCCCCTGCATACTCTTTCTCTCTCTCTCAAAATAAATAAATCTTAAAAAAAGATCATTAAACATTGTATACTTTAGAAATATTAATATGGCCTAGACCTCATTCTGTATTTCCAATCTACTTTTCCAATATATTCTTGTAGTTTATTAAAGATTAAAAAAGAGGAATGAGGGATCTTCAAAAATATGTGTAGGCCATTTAAGATCCATAAATGCTGCTTAAAAAAGCATATAATGTCATAATTTCTATCAACATTCTAAGGATTCTTAGCTTAGCCAATATAGAATGATTTCAAAATTTTTTAAAATAATTTTTAATTGAATAAGAACTTCTGTATTCTCACTGGAAATAAATTCTGGACAGAGTCCATCTGAGTTTGGTAATCCAGAGTTTACACTTTCTATACACACACATATTTTTTCACATGGTTTTCACAATAGCACTAGACAGAATATGTTATTTCCTTTGTAAAGATAGAAGAATTTAAGCACAGGGGTGCCAAATTATTTCTTAGTTCACTTAGCTAGTTTGTAGTATAACTAATACTGGCACCTGACATTCTTGATTCGAAGCCCAGGGTGTATTTCAATAAACATCATGAACATTAATTTGGTAGTTGAAAAGAAATTAAAAATTTTAAGTGAAAAAGAGAATAGAAGATAGGTAGGCGTCCATTATATATAGTTCTAGGAACTCCTCATCTGTCAGAATCAAAGATATTTTACCAAAAGCAAAGTATTTAATCATATAGTTATGTTCTCAGAATAAATAATTTTTTTTTCTTTTTCACCACAGGTCTTATTAAGCCACAAAAGGTACCACATACTATAGGTTTACAAAAGAGCCTCTTAAAAGAACACATGCATCAAATTTTCCCTGTTGGAAACAAAGGCTACTCGAACAATAAACTCCTTAACAGTTCAGTAACACACAGCTTCTAAAAGAAGAGAGTCCAGTTAGAATGTGTATTTTCTGGATCATGATTAGATACTGCATAAATTTCCCTAGCGATGGTAACAATAGAAAGACCAGGGTTAGCCTGTTAAATGAAATGTGAGCGAGAACTGGGCAGTTCCAAGTGGCTGCTGGCAGTTTTAGGTGTCCTGCCAGCGTTTAAACCCACAGGGTCATTTGGCAGTCAGGTGTCATTAGTCACCTCTCTCCCTGTCTCCCTCTTCCCATCTGTTTTCGTCTAGCCTATTTGTGTAAATTACCTCTCAGTATGCTGCGGACTCAAACTAGTCGTGTATTTTCCTCCTACTCTTTTGTCCTTTTCATCCCTGACTGCTCATTTAAACTTATACCCATCATTTGACCCAAAATTTAGCATAAGAGGCAAGATAATGGTAGCAATTAATATTACTACTGTTACAAAGCAGCATCCCTTATGACTATGGTAAAAAGACCACTAAAGATAGTTTAATAAATGTCAAAGACAGTTGCCACTGGCCATTTCGAATCATGATGATTATCATCACAGGCCAAAATGTAATGATGCCCTTTAAGAGAATGGAGAGTTTATGTAATTTTGTGCAGACAATTTCCAAAGTTAATATCCAAAAGAGATTCTCTAAGGGAGTGCTATTCCTCATAATAGCAAGACCTTTTAGAGAGGATGAGAAAAATAAAATCTGCTTTCTCCTGAGTTGACCCTGCCATTTACTAGTAAGCTGAATGCCCACTTCTCTATTATTCCAAGGCATAATAAGTATACATTTGAATTATGTCTCAATCCAATGGGAAAAGGTAGGAGTCTCAGTCTGTATTACTCAACCAGTACACTTCCTGCACAAAAAGAATTAAGAGTAAATAATTGTTTATATGATAGCAACTGATAATAAGGAATTCCTACTTTGAGAAGGATGTAAAACTAAAGGGATTATTTGCTAAGGGCAGATAAGAATAAATCATGGCAAATAATTCTGCAGCTGCATTTTCAATAATGATGAATAATTAGTCATGTTGGAACAATAGTTATGGGAGTACACTATTGATATCTAATTCTAGTTTACATGAAATCATAGAAAAGTCAATTTTCTGAGAGCTTTCCAGTCTTTACTAATCATGGACATGAAGATATTTGACCAGATTTACTGCATTTGTCAAGTTAAATAGTTTTTATGGCCTCTATGACTAAAGATTTCAGCCCATGTTTTTTTTAGCTCACTGTTAATTTGTCATATAGGGATAAATTGAAAATAAAACGTGAACCATCATGCACTGCAATGAATTAGTCTACATTTTTCTTTTAATTTTTTATTTTATTTTAAAGTATCTTAAAATTAGAAAATCCCTAAAAGTAATCTAGACTACTCATTGAATACTTTAGTATCCACTGAAATGATTCTGTGAATAGGTTGTCTGGTTTATATTTAGATATTTCTAATGACAAGGAACTCACAATTTTCTGAGGCAGATCACATATTTGGATAATTCTGAAACTTCGTCTATCAATATTCACATATACATTAAAATACATTACTCAGTATCTGCCAAATTATTTTTCCTTTCCAAAATCTAACTTTGTAAGATTTTGACATATTTAAAATAATGTAAGGATTATGATGATTCAGTTCTTTAAAAAAAAATGAGAGCCCTATCAGGAAAAGTGCTTAAGAATAATGATAAAATAAACTATCTGTGTGAACATCCATTTGAAAGTAACAATTGAGCCCAAGGTACAATGAGAGGAGATTTTAAAAGACACAGGGCGAAAATTTGTACATTATTCATAAAAACAAAATAGTGAATTAGCTATATATCTAAAAGACCAGAAATATCTAAAAGAGAGGAAATTAATTATGGTACATATCTAGGGAATTTTGTGAAGCAATTAAAAGTAATGGAGTACACCTATATAATACTAATATGGAAAGATCTATAAGACTTTGGAATCATATAACATACAAATGAAAAAATAAGGGAAGGTACTGAAAAATCTTTGTGATCTATTCCCATTTGTGAAATAAATCACTATATTAAAACTATTTCTAAATCTACATTCATGCAATTGGCATGCTTTTCTGTACTCCAGTGGTGTAAAGTGTACATACAGCCTTCTTCCACATAACCTGGCATTATTCACCAGGAGGTTTAAATAGAACCCCTGAGAGACAAATTGGATGAGCCAAACTAGTTCAGCTCCACTTGGTGCAGACAGCTTAGAGAACTAAGATGGTGGGATCTTCACCTGTTTCCTAGCCCCTACTGATATCATCAGAACTGGAAGTTTCAAGGGAGAAAGGCTTTTCCTTCCCTTGAAAGGAAAGCTGGCTGAAGACTAACCATCAAGGAAAATAGGAGTTTTCCAAAGGTAAATTAATAACAAAATGAGCAATCAGATTAACTAATATTTCGTGAACCATGCTAAACGCTCTACTTGCATTAAAAAATGTAAAGCCTGGGGCCTCCTGTGTGGATCAGTCTGTTGAGTGTCCAACTTTTTGTCTCAGCTCAGGTCATGATCTCCAGGTCCTGAGATCAAGCCCCATGTCAGGCTCTGCGCTGAGCGTGGAGCCTGCTTAAGATTCTCTCTCTCCCTCTCCCTCCCACTCTGCTCCTCCCCCTCTCATGCTTGCTTGCTTGTGCACACTCTCAAATAAATACATACATACATACATAAATAAATAAATAAATAAATAAATAAAATCTTTTAAAAAATGTAGAGCCTGAGAAAAATCCCTTTGAAATTGATTCCATAATTATGGCCATTCTATACCTTTCAGGGTCTACATATTATCAGACCTCAGACAAAGAATACACCTGAATGCCCTCTGCAACCTGATATGAATAGGCAAATCATCTGGTAAACTCAACCCCTTTATATAGACTCACTATAACTCTTCTCTAAATTTCTTTACCTAATTGTGTCTTCAAGGGAACATAAATTCAATGACGAACTTAATGAATCAATCTTATCTCTGTCAGTGAGTAATAGCTAGATAACATTTATTGAGCTCTTATTGAGTATAAGGCTTTCTGTGGGCTATTGTGTTTAATTCTTACATCAGTCCTATGAGGTAGATAGAATTCTTATTCCCATTTTATAGGTATGGGAAACTGAGACACATAGAAATTATGTAATTTCATTCCAGACCTCTTCCTTAGCCCATATTCAAATACTACGCGATGAGAGAAGTCATAAGAGATACAAATGAATATAAAGAATTGCAGAGAATAAAAATAGGTACATTCATGGTGTGATAATTAGCGAGGGCAAATCATTAGACTTGTACAACTAGACCAGGCAGAAATGAAGGAATGGGTTGGTGGCAGAATGATGAGTATCTAAAGGAAAACTATTTAGAGAAGGTAGAACTTCAGAGTCTGCTTGAATATAAAAGGAAGCTGTCATCTCACATTTCTCTGTGATTATCAAGAGAGAAGACATCGAAAATAAAATCCACCTCCTCTGTTTTGTACCATTATTTACCTTGGTGGGAATGGCAATTAATTTTCTGGATTTCAAAAGTACAAACAGCTTGCAAATGTCTCTGTAATGCATGTCTTGGATTTTTATGTAATTTAGGTAAGTGATTTGCTCTTTTGTAATTTATACAAATTCAGTATTTTGCTAGCCAGGAAATAACATAAATGTCAGAGAAAAGCTCTCTTCATTTAGGTATGTTCCTAAAGGTGTGCCTAAATCTTACAAGGACCAAAAACCAAGGGGAAATGCCCCCCCCCCAAAAAAAGAAGGCTATCTAGCTATCAACAATCATCCATAAAATGTTCTCTTTCCAGCTTGTAACACTGCAGAATGTTAGATTTAGAAAAGATACTACCTTAGAATAACTCCTTATTTTCCGACGATAAAATGGGAACCCAAAGTAGCCAAATGAACAGCTCAATATAGTCAGATCATTGAGGTACAAAACTCACAGGTATCCCTTATTATTTTATTAGCAATCTTATAAAACTTGGCCTAGCAGGTTTTATTATTCCTATTTCACAGATAATGATACTTAGTCTTATTTTTATAGAAAGTATAGATTTGGTGCTAAGAACAAAGTTTATTGGCTCCCAGTACAATAAGCTTTCATTCTAATGTGCATTGTCTCTTCAATAAGTTATGGAAAATATCAATAGAATTTTAAATGGGTAAAGTGGAGAAATTCTGAGTTGTTTGCTGCTTTCCTATTCATAGGCAAATAGCTTTTTCCAGTGTAGGAGAATCACTAAAAGGCTTTTCCTCAGAAGCACAGTGAGGAAAGTGGTAAGATCCAAAACTTGATGGAAAAGAGTTGGCGACGTGGAGGAAATCCAATCTCTTTGCCTGTGCCTGAGAGGTGATCGCCTAAATAGGTAACAATCAATGATCAGAGCTCACCACATGGCTGCTGCTCTAGGATTCCTTACTCTATTTTCTTCAAAGCCACAAGTTCTTGCTTCTACCACTGGATCTGTCCCACTGAGATGCAATAATTCCTTTATATGCTCTGACTATAGTACAGGAAAGACTCATTTCTCCCTTACTTAGTTTCATGTCCTCTTAGTAAGTTTTCCTAAGTCATTAAGAGGGAAATAAAGTCAAAACAAAAATGCAAAAGGGGTCCGAAGAGCTGGGCTAAAAATTAGTGCTACCTGTAGATATGGCTATATGGCAGTTGAAGTAATGAAATATTTTTCAAACCAGTTGGTAAACAGTCAGAACCTCAAAGACCCCAAATACATACTCTCACTACTCTCCTGCTCTACCAGCCAGACACCTCCTTCTGGGTATTCCCCAACCAATTAAAGGGAAATGAGTGGCACAGAAGGGGGCAGCCAAGATCACATTCCAGTGCTGTGACCAGCATTCATGTTTTTTGCCTTGCCACTCTGGATTAATTATGTTCAATATTACCTTTGCACAATAGCGGAGACATGGATGTCTTCACCCAATGAGTTTGCAACCCCATCTTTCTCAAGCCAGTCTAAATATCTAACAGCATCCAGGTATTTACATTCAGTGTGTCAAAAATGAGCTCATTGAGTTCCCTTTCTAATGTTTTAATCTCTCTACTAATCTCTCATCTAATCTAATCCATATGTTCTACTCAACAGACAGCATCCTCATCCACCCAGACATCCAAGTCAGAAATCTGGGATTTATTATAAACTTCCCTTTTATCCTGTGTTAGGGAAGTTTCAAAATCCTATAGCTTGTCCTCTTTAACGCTTCTAAATGATCAACCTCTAACCAGAACTCATACTTCTGTCCTAATAGGTTTCCTAACATTTCAGGCCCATACCTTTAATAAAAAGCCCAAACTCCTAGTATGGTAGGCAAAGCCCCTCATAATCTTCCTGTTTCTACATTTCCTTGTCATCCAGCTTCTGACAAATCCTACAATTTGTTATTCTTGAGAAATGTCAAGGTGTTTCTTGTCACCATTCATCTGGAAGATTGTACTTTTTTGCCTGAAAGTCCCCCATACTTTTGCCCCCATGGTAGAGTAGGCTTTCTAATTTATCAAGAATCTGTCACGCAAAGCCTTTCCTACTCCTCACCAGCCAGTAATCATTCCCTTCTTCATTCTCTACTGGATCTTGTGCATATTTCTATCAAATCACCTGTAAACCCTTATTGCACTAATTTGTTATGTTTGTCTTTTCTTACTAGACTGTAAGCTCATTGGAGGCAAGAATGTTGTAGGCTCCTTACAGCAGGGCCTAGACATGAGATATGTAATAAATATTTGCTGAATGAGTGAGCAAATGATTGAATTACTCAGCATGGAGCCTGCAAGTAATAAATGTTTCCCTAAGTCATTGACTTATATGGGAATTGGCAACTTTATCAAACTTTATTTTTCTTGAATGTACTCATTTTTTTCCTGTTATATGTTCATTATAGAGAAGTTGGAAAATGCTGAAAAGCATAAAGCACTAATCCTTCATTAAACCATGCCTTTAGGCAAAATTAGAGGTAACTCACTCAGCTTAGCGGACCACACTCTGATTCTCTCAACTATAGTGAGTCACGCCATCCCTTTCATGACTAAGAAATTGAGAAACACTTCATATTTAGATGCAACATGTAAGCAAACTCAGCTCTTAGCCTCATCCCTTGTTTTTATTTTAGTAGTCTTGAGCCCTGACCTATGGTGTATTACTGACTCTTATTGGAGACTACAAGACCTCAGTGAGGATGGGAGGAGCTGCTCAAGACCTATTGTTCCAGCAACTGAAAGGGCTGCCAGGGAATCTTTTCCTGTGGTTTGAAAAGGAAAGTTTTGATAAAAAATGTTTTCCCATTATCTTGCCTGCTTCCAATGTAAATGATGTTAGATTTTACAGAGCAGAGTTCTCCCCAGGCAATCTTGTTAGACCTGAATCACAGGGATAATACTAACTGAAATAATTAGGAATTTCATAGAGGGGGGAAAAGATCCCTAAACAATGTGTTTAGGATCAAAAATTTATAAGTACTTCACATGAAAAAGATATAGTTAACATATAATCTTTCCTAGGAACAGTATTATAGCATTAATATGTTTTAATTTCATGAACAGGAACTATTGCACAATTGGAGTTCAGAGAACTCAAGGTACCTGAGAGAAATTTCTAAGAAACTTCTATAAAAACCCACAGCCTCTCTTGATATAAAGCAAGAATATTCCTAGATAAGCATTTGTTATATCACAAAATATTATACATACATATCTATATCTATCTATCCATACACGCATTCCTGCTTTTTTACTAAACATTATAATTTTAGTTAAAATTATCTTACATGATTTTTACATTCTACATTTGGGTATGGGATAATTAACTTAGTTGTAAAAACTAAAGGGACTTTTTTTTTTTTTTTTTTTTTTTTTTTTTACTATCATGAGTAATGCTGGGGCAAGCATTTCTGTGCATTTTTCTTTGAATAAATTTCTGGTGATTTCCTTGGTAAAGATTCTTCTAAGTGGAATTATTGAGTCAAAGATGTTAATATTTTAAAGGTTTTGATAACATCACAAAATTGTTGAGCAGAAGGTGTGTACCATTTTGCATTCCTGCCAGGCATGCATAAGAATGCCTATCTTGTTACACACTCAATGAGGCTGAGAGTTTGCTTATTCATTCCCTTCACAAAACACGTAAAATTAGTCCTGATGCCAATTCTTCTCTGAGGTCTCCTTCTCATTGGATAGCTTTAATTTTTCTCCACTTGTTCCTGATTTTTCCTAATATTAAGAGTTATAGCTTGAGTTCTCCTCATGTCCACATAAATATTCCAGTGTCCTGCATTCATTAGTTGCCCTTGCAAAACAATGGTCTATCACTGAATACTCCTGGACCAAATGTCATTTGTTCCCACAACACCAGTTCCTGATTTGATATTTCCACGGTCTTCCTGTTATAGACCCAGTGTCTGGGCTTGCCATTACAATAGGAATGGTTGAAAGGTTTTTTTTTTGCAGGCCTGGAGACAACAAATTCATAAAGCAACCATTCCTACACACTCAAGTAGGCCAGTGTTTTGTGTGAGACCCTAAGAGCCAGATCTCCAACCAGAGGCAATCAGTTCTGCTCAAATCAGAATACTGTCTAATGTTTGAGTCTGACCCAGAGACAAAAGCCTGACCTCATCATGAAAACTTATTTTCCAGTCAATGATTAATTTCTACCCCAGTGCTTGCAACTTCCTTTATTTAAGCATATTTTCAAGAACTTGAGAGGTAACTATGGCAATGGATACCTAGAAGGGAGAAAGACCTTTGTTATTAATTTCTACATGCAGAGATGGGTCAGGTGTTTAGTTGTGCTATTATGCAAATCTCCAAACATGGCAGTGGGTGACCTGCTGGGAATGTTCTTACCCAGAACAAAATGTCCTTTTAAAGAATTATACTTTGAGGTTAACTATTTTTGTTAAAACTTAAAGGCATAGCTTTCTTTGAAAATGAACAGAAAACGTGTTTTGCCTACTGTTAAGAAAATGACAAATTTTTATTGATTAGAAAGGAAAATTTATGTGTGTTCCGAGGTAGTTCTGAAAGTAGGAGCTATTTTTTTTTTTATTTCATTTGGGTTGTTCACTTCTCAGAGGCAATAGTGATTTCTAATATACTTAATAATGTCCAAATGTTATCAGATTTACTTCTTCTACAGAAAAAATGTTTGTTGAGGACTTTTTTCCCCAAGAAAAAAACAAGAAAACCCTTCAGCTATGAAATTAGTGCTCTGTTGAAAGGACCCAACCTTTGAAATTTATTCTAATTGCA
The DNA here is from genome assembly GCF_023065955.2 of Ursus arctos. NCBI lineage: Eukaryota > Metazoa > Chordata > Mammalia > Carnivora > Ursidae > Ursus > Ursus arctos. The sequence continues at coordinate 84,993,332 of NW_026622763.1, read as the reverse complement.
ACCAATCTCCAAGAATGATGGAATAAGATTTAAGATGACAGTAATGGTGGAAGAAAGAACCATATGTTTATGATTTACAAATGGAACAGATCACATTTAGTTTATAATCAGAGTCCCTAAACTTCTATCTTAAAATAGAAGACAAAAGAGTACACTCTTGTGCCTGTGCGTGTAAAGCACAAGAGCTGGCCAACATCCCAAATGGATGTTTCCAGTTTTCTTCCAAAGAATACCTTTGAATTTTGCGTTTCAAGTCTATAATATGTTTCATCATAAAATAATGCCTTCATGCAGTATTTTAAAAATTAAGCTAATGCTCTGTGAAGGTTCTTCATATCTACCTTATAATTTGGGTACCGTCTGGCATTCCAGGTCTCCATAATTTATTTGCAGAAGCATGGGAATAAGATTGTATTGTTCCATGTAAGTCTCATATTCTGCCTTTCAAATGACACCATTTTAAAGGATTATGGTTCCATGAGCTGGTAATCAACTAACCAGTTCCTCACAAAACAATGGTGTAGGGGAAAGAAGACTTTTCTGAATATTTTAGTTTCAAAGCTACCATGGTAACAAGATACATTTGCTTTATTAACATAATCTTTTCATTTTTTTTAGTGCTTTTGCTCTCTAGAAAGGATTCTTTTTGATATGATCACAATTAAACAATGGATTCTGAAATTGAACTGGCATTTATAGAAGTTGGTAACAATGTAAAACAATTTTGCTTATCTGAAAAACATACTGCTTTGAAGAAAATTTATAGATAGCTTTTCAAGGTTTGTCATTTCTTATTAGGGTCGATATGGCTCAAGTGTTGCTTTCTTGGGGTGTAACATCACAGGAATTTTCCATTAAATTATTCTCTTTCAGTAATACTCATGGTCCATTTTCATTTTTGTGTTACTTCTTAGAATAACAGTGTTGCTTTTATGTAATATTTCTATCTGTATTTATTCAAGAACATGAACATAATCATGCTATGTAACACAATCATAGTAACTAAAAACTTTTAACATTGCTGTTAGATCACATCACTTATAATTAGTTTAACATATATTTTTTCCAGCTCCTACCATGTGCAAAATACAATGCTAGACAATGTTGAGGATATAAAAGGGGTTACATACATGCTCAGCTTACTTAAAAATTAAGAAATTTTTAAATGACTCATTTAAATTATAGTGTATTCTATTTTAGTATGGCCTTAACTAGGGAGTTTTAATCAAATAATATATGGATTTAATAATTAACATGGACCTTATTAGATTGCTGGCAACTAGTCCAATAAGCTTTCTGATTCTTCTGTTTTGTTTTTTCATAATGCATTGGTGCTCTAACATTAAGGTTTAGAGTTGAAATTATGGATGTCATTTCCTGTTTTATATATTTTATAATGTGTTACCTTAAAATTAAAATAATTTTGGAATATCGGTTCAAGTTATAAATGTACCACAGCAGTAAATAAAACTATATCAGGACAAAAGGCAAAATAAACTAGATGCCATTTTTTTCTTAAAGAATGAGATATTATTAGCATTTCTGATCTTGTAAATTTCTCAGGGAAAATGACAGGCCACTGAAACAATGCACACTTATTTATGTTTAAGGGGTTAATCATAGAAAGATCTGGAAAACAACTTGTCAAGACAGTTCTCTGAATAATTCTGAAAAGTAATATTATCTTTCTTCACATGGGAAAAGCAGTATTAAATTATTCTAATCAAGGGAGGAAAATGAGTACATTATTAATTTTCTAGTAATTTCTTTAGTTTTTTAGTTGTTGTAATAAATATATAAATATAAATATATGAGGAGCAAAAGGCTTATAGGACCTTATTCTTTTTCACATTGAAATAAAGTAATTTTCATTTCAAACTTGAATATAAGTACAAAATCTATAGCTACAGTTTTAGAATGTATATATATACACACATTCTGTGCACAAAATTTCATGATAATTATTTGGAAATAACTTCATTACTCATTATTAGTCTCTCAATCATCACCCTGTGCCATGTAGACCATATTTTACCTCTTTGTTAAGCACAAATAATTCAGTTGACACAGTTTAGCCACATAGAAGTGGTTTGAAATTCCAATTCCTAAATATTTCTGCAGATAAATTAAATATGTACATATATATTCATTCTTAAAGAAAATGAAAGTGTATCTATTAGACCTATAAAAGTAATTTTCAATCTCTTTCTTTTCCATATAAATAGAATATTATCCACAATGGCTTATGACTGCATGTTTCAATCAGTTCACCTGCCGTATGATCCAGCCCAGTTTTGACAAATGCATGTGTGTTAATGGCTGGAAACCAAATAATCCTGGAGAGTAAATGAGGATTTGAATGGACAAGTTCTTCCACACATTCTTATTTTGCACAATTTCTGTCGCTTGAACACAGGGTTGTCTTTTGAAGAAAAATAAAATGTTCTCTATTCTTAGGGTAAGCTTATTCAATCTTGTGTAAGAGACAAGTTACTCCTTTCCTCAATAAGTAACATTTTTAAATACATAAATGAAGTATATGTGATTATAGTAGCATGGTCCTCCAGAAAACACTTGCCCTTACACCAATAAAATAATTATACTTAAAAGTTTTATGCATCATGATAATTACAATTAATTTTATAACATACTTATTAAACTAAGTAAAAACATGCCTTCTAAATTATTACTTTCAGTGATCATGTGATACATCTGTCTGTAAGGAATACCTTCAATGGTTCATTATTGTTAATGCATAAGATGTGATGTATAAGATCCAGTTGAAGGCTTGTCTGTGATTCATTTTTTATCTACCCTAGTTTCAGCTATAGTGCCTTAACCTAGTAGGTGTACAATAAATATTTGTTGATTGATTGGACGATTAAATAATATAAGTGCAGAACAATGATCTACATAATTAAAGATGGGTCTAAGGTATGGATCCTTGCTGATGTAACTCCACCCTACGTCTGTATCCATTTTCTCAAAGAAAGAACTTCCAAAAATGGGGGAGATGCTACTGCAGGATAGATACCAGAGGCTGCTTTTTTTTTTTTTTTTTGGCTTAGTGGAGCCCCCTATTAAATCAAGATAAAACCGTGTAAACATTCTTTTATATTTCATTTGAGTAGCAGTGCCTTGTTCCAAACTCAGAAATGAAAATCTCAACAGCAGACAAAAAAATGTCTGTCCCAAAGCTCACATGTTATTTTATACCTTAAGGCTGACTAATCTAGATACTTGCATGTAAAGTAATATAGAAAGGCAGTTGTACTGAAAAATGATAATTTCAGGTAAGAGGAGAATATGAAAGTACAAAAAATGAAGACAAATAGTTAATGCATGCTCTGAGACAATTAATGTGGCCCATACTACTCAAGGTCCTAAAGGCATTCCTTTATTACACAGAGTAATTGATATCCATCAAGATGGCCCTGAATTAGCAGCATAAAATGTTAGATTATATTTTGTATGTTCTATATAATAATTAAAAGAGAATACATTTTGGAGAAATTTTAGTTGCATGATTAAAATATAACCAAATGAAATGATTATTTTTATGAGAAGTATGGTTATATGAATTCTATCATGATTTGATATAATTAGATAAATATAATATTGAGATAAATGCATATATGTACTCCAGTATGTCTGTATACACAAAGAGAAGTAGAGAGAGAATTACAAAACAATACTGTCTTATGTTTTCTCAGCTGCAAAACAAGTAAGTCAGATGTCTTGACTTACGCTGTTTACTTAATAAATCTTTCTTTGAAGAAAGACTTCTTTTTAAAAAACTCATTTTCAAATGAGGTATATAAATGCTTCCTTCCCTTCCTCCTTCTATTGGATGCTTATCTTTTTATTTATTTTTTATAGATGGCCTCTTATAAATTAACTAGGTAATGTTCTTAATGGAATTGCACATTATAAATAGCTAATGGCCTTCCAGTGAAATATGCATGTCAGATCTTAGCTAGAGTAATGAGAGGAAATAAACTTGAAGACAAAAGAAAAATGTTTATTTTTGGAATGTTATGCCATTATCGCTATTCAGTCACAACCTTTAATTTCATTAATGCCAAACCTATTATAGTAAAGGAGTCAGTCTTTAAAAAAATGAAATAATTAGAATGACCTGGCAAACCAGTGTTCACAGTAGGAGATATATACAAACACTGTGTCCAAAATGTAGCTTTCAGAAACTGGAAAAAGCACTAACCCACAAAAAACTAATTTAGAAATATTAACCATAAAATGCTTACAGAATATTAAAATGAAAAAGATTCCTATCTTTTATTATTCCTGGCAACTGTGACTGAGGTGTCTATTGCCATTTCTTTAGAGTGACCTAAGAGAAACATGGACTCAATAATTCAATGATAAACTAATAATAGTGAAGAAGTATTTTGGTCATTTGACTGGAATGAAAAGTGACTTTTGGTTATATTTTTAATGAACTAGATTCATATTTTTAAAGAATCTAGGCTAATAATAAATAAAAATTTTAATAAATTTTTTTTACTGTGGTAAATAGGTCAGTTTTCAATCAAATGATCTATTTTTCAAGCTTTTTTTTGTAAACAGGCTTTAGACTATTATCTAGAGTTCTGCTAAATTGCTATTCTAGGTATAAAGCAGTGAGAATTTTAAAAATATCTGTTTCTATTCATACACCAGTGGAAATGTTGTGTCAAATATTTGAATAAGTAATGTGGCTTAAATTATACCCTTTTAAATGGCTATAAATGAGAAAGAAACTATGAATAAAATTATGATTCTGTCATTATAGGATTTATAAAAGTCCAGGGAAGACTGTACCATAAACAGATACAGAAAATGAACTCTGAATATTTTCAGATTCTCATTTTACTTTCATCAATCTCACTGTACATGTTCATATGTTTCATAGATCCATGTAGTGAAGATACCATTGTCCAACTAGATAAAGTAGAGATTAATACTATTTGCTTATAAGGTACATCATTATGCATTATTTTAGTGTTCCCTTGTCCTTTGACTGCCTATGATTTAGAAATGTCACACACTCCTTTAACATTTCAAGAGATGAGATACTGAAGTTGAAACCAACAAAACTTCTCTCAAAACTCAGTTTATGATGGTTCTGCCTCAATTTGGGAAAGCTTGTACACAGGCTCAGAACTAGAACTTATTTTTGAAGTGTCTACATAGAAAAAGCAAAGGAAAATACCCTGAAATTATTGGGAAAATACTAATGTTCATAAGTGGATTCCCTCCTATATTTACATGTGCTGGTGATCCCAGACCCCGGATGTATCCTTTCAATCAGTGGACTAATCAACTCATCCAGCTCTGCTGTTTAGTATATATATATATATATATATATATATATATATATACACATTATTTAAGCACTCTGAGTCACAGTTTCCTCATCTTTAAAATGGGTACCACATCTGTAGAAAGGGGAGTTCTGATATATAAGGCAACTGGCCCAGGGTGTGGCCCTTAATAGGGTCTTAATAAATGGGAGGAATGATGAGGATGCAGAAGGAATTGTTCACTTGTTCAGCAAACATTGATTGCATGCATGCTCAGTGCTAGGCTCTGTGCCACTGCTGGCGTTGCAAAGGAGATCGTAGCAGATAAAGCCACTGTCCTTATGGAGCCTACATATAGCAGACCTGCATTATAACCCGTTGTTGGTCAATCCCATCAGGTTTCCTCATCCGTGTCCTTAATGGAGGCATCAGCAGCTATGCTGTGTCACCCCTTGCAATCTTCCTTAGTATTTTGCCACCAACAGTGCTCTCTGGTTATATTTCTAGTGGAGGTGACACCTTTGCTCATCTTACACAACTTTCTAACTTCCATCTCTCAGAACTTGTAAACAGCTCAGGACCAGTTTCTTTCAAGACTGCTCATGCATAAGGCCTCTTTATCAAGTGTAATGTTAATGTGACTGAATGAAAATGATTGTTGCAGGAAAGACCACTTTTCCAGGGTCCTGCTAAAAAATTTAGAAAACAGGAGAATAGCCATTTGATAAAGCATTTGAAATTCCTACTGTGGAGTCAACCTGATACTATTTATGATGCTTGAAAAAATATTAGGAAAGCTTAAAGTTTAAAAACAACGTGAAGTTTTCGTTCATGTGAAATGTGCACAAAATACTGGCAGTGGTGATATTTAGAAATAACTGCAAACAAATCGTTTTGATAATATTTATTGATATTCTATGCATATATATTAATATTAATGTACCAAACTCAAATGAGCCAACATTTAGTCTCATGACAGAGACATAACATCCCATATTGTGAGGGACCATCGCCGTCTTAGAAAGCTATGAGAGCACTAACACACACACACACACACACACACACACACACACACACACACCTCACTAAGGGAATGAGAAAGGTTTCACTTGGTACTCTGCACAGGGTACCAGCACAGTCTTTGTTAAGGCATGCAGGTGTCTTGGTATGGTACACAATGCAGCCACCAATGGGTGAACTACTAACAGAAACTTGCCCATAATATTTCTTTCATCATGCATGTTTCATCCCCCTGATGACGACTTGAACATATTGGCTTTTGAAGTTTCTTTCTGCCTGCCTTTTGTGGGTGGGTAAAAATAGACATCGTAGGAAAAATTAAGCAACTTTACACTCTTCTGCCTTTCTCAGACCCAGACATTTATATAGTGTAGGCTTCATGGTATATTTTATTTACTTTTTCAAATATATGGACTTTCCATGAAATAAATAATCTCTCTCTTAAGAGCCTCATCTGTCCTTTAAATGTGCTATTTTTCCTCTCCTTTTTCCCCATATTGTATTCATTCACTTATTGTTAAGACCTGTCTTTTCTTAAACTAAATATATGTCCTTTGTTCCTTCCTATGGCAGTGTTGTCTTAGAAAACTTTTCCATAATGCACTTCACTCCCCTGGTTATCCTTGTTGAAAGAAGTAATGCCCTCTCTTCTTCTCATATAACTCATTTTCTTATAATTTTTTTTTTATGAGCTGATAGTATTAAGTAGATATATAACTCAACAGAGAGTGAATGCCTATCATGTGTTAGGAATTGTCTGAGGCCCTAGGACTGTAGAGTTCAATCTGCTTACTTAAAAGTATTAAGAAATACAAAGGAAGGGAATATAAAAGCAAATGCAAGCAAACTGTTGTACTTTACCACTGTCTGATGCTTATCATCAATATTTTTTAAGTCAGGCTTTCATCTTCTCTTTTCTAAAATTTTGTGTTCTTTCAGAATTATTAAGGTATGCATTTATTAGAATATTACATGCCAATAAATTGGTCAATATATATTTCACTATAGCTTTGATTTTGCCATTTTTGAAACAACATGTACACTATGCAAACAATTGCAATTCTGGTCATGTATTCATTCAATAAATATTTGTTAAGTACCTACTATGTACCAGGACAATTCTAGGTGCTGGGGACATGTTAGGGTACACAATAGCCAAATAAATACTGCCTTATGGAGTTTATGTTCAAGAAGGTAAGCAAACCATAAACAAGTAAAAAGAAAAAAAAAAGAATATGAAATGTCAGGGGTGTGTGCGTGTGTAATTTTAGATCGAATGGACCCAGATGGCATTACTGAGGAGAACACTTGAGGAAAGACATGAAAGTAGTAAGAGAGGTGGACATGGATTCTCTGCAGGATAACCGAATCAAAGGAAACAAGAATAAACAAAGGTTCTGAGGCAGGAATGTCCCTAGCAGATTTGAGGAATACTAAAGAGTCCTGTGTGACAAGTGCAGGATAATGAGGAACAGAGTAACAAGCAATGAAGTCAGAAAGTAACAGGGGCCTGTCCTAGGGCTTTCTAGATCTTAGTGAGGTCTTTGAATTTTACTCTGAATTAGGAAGTCATCACAGTGTTATATACAGATAACTTTTTTTCTTTTAAAGATTTTATTTATTTGACAGAGAGAGACAGCCAGCGAGAAAGGGAACACAAGCAGGGGGAGTGGGAGAGGAAGAAGCAGGCTCCCACCAGAGCATGGAGCCCGATGTAGGGCTCGATCCCAGGACCCTGGGATCACGGCCTGAGCCAAAGGCAGATGCTTAACGACTGAGCCACCCAGGCGCCCCAAAGAGAGCTTAAATGAGATGGCTAGCATCTTAATAGGATGTCTCTGCTTTCCATGTTGAGATTAGACTACAGGGGAAGAAGGGAAGAGGGGAAGAGATGACTTTTTGAAGGTGAATTCACCAAGAAGATATTCAGTGTTAGATGGTTTTCAAGTATGATACCAATGGTTATGTCTAAGCAACTGGAGGAACAGTGTTGCTATTAGATGGAAAGGACTGGGCGTAATCTGGTTTGGGGGAGATTATCAGGTGTACAGTTTTGGACAAATGACATTTGAAAGGCCCATTAAACTTCCAAGTAGGAATGTCAAGGAGGGAGTTCGATATAGAGGTCTGGAATCAATGGGAGTGATTCAGGCTGGGGCTACAAATTGGGGATCATCAGTATTTAGGTGGTGTTTAAAACCATGAAACAGTATAAAATTATACCTAGGGAATAACTGTAGGTAAAAAAGAGAAAAAGTCCAAATTCTCAGCACCAGGGAACTCCAAATTAGGAGTTGGAAAGATAAGGAGGAAACAGCGAAGGAAATGAAGGAAGACCTGTCTGAAAGGTAGGAGGAAAATCGGGCTAATTAAATAAATCTGGGTCCATTCGATCTGAAAGAGGGAGAGAGTGATCATCAGTGTCAGTGCTGCTGATGGGTCAAGCAAAAGGAGAATTCGGAAGCTACCTGTAGATTTATGAGTATGGAGATTATCATTGGGAATGGAAGATCATAAGCTCTATCGGTAGCATTTATCTAGGTTCCCCTTGAAGATATAAATGATTATGTGAATATGGTTCTGTAAACTCTAAGGTGCTATACAAATATATTATTATGATGACAGTATATTAATTAAAATCTGTTCTAGGATTATTTGCAAGCTAGTCATTTTTCTCTGATTATTTTTAGAACAGCTTAATGCATTTTAATGAAAATTATTTCAAATGTTAATGTCCATCTCCATGTGATACTTTATTTTCTTTGGCTTCTAGAATGGACTGATGTGTGCCTAATAGAAAGGACAATGGATTTCGTTCCTAGCTTATATTAGAGAGATTCAAATATCAGACAAAGCGCAGAGTGATATTATGAGGTTACGGGAAGGTTAATGCTATTTAGGCAGATGGTGAATTGCAAATTCAACCTGTTGTCACAATAACGAATATGTGAAGAAACATTGGTGTTGCAAATAGGAGAAAAATGAAATAGAGTTTTCTTTCACATGTACACACAAATTTATTATTAACAGCTCTCTCATAGTAGAAGTAGGTATTCTTCACAAAAGACTGATTGTTACACTCTTGTTCATCAGTCATTACAAGGAACAATATTTGAGATTATATTCAGTGTATCTTTAATAATTATTTTGATATATTTTTTCAGGATGGCAATGACTTCAGCATTTAATCTAAAGAAAATTTGTCTTATGTGTAATTTCCAGTTTATTGTTATATATCCATCCTTTTGTCTCTAAGAACAGATTCCACAGTGCCTATTAATCCTAGCCCAATAAATGTTGTTTCTATCAAGAAATTAAATTGTGTTCTCTTTGGTTACTGCCCCCCCCGCCCCATTGTTGTGATATATTTCATAGCCTAAAACTCGCAAACCAAGGACTAGGATATTCTCACCTATTCAAGAATCATTAATATGATTGTTAAATCTTAAAGAAAGATGATAGTTAAAATTTCTATAAAACCAGCAATATATCCCAAAGCTTTGAGATTTTTTTCCCCCTTAGGTTTTAAAAAATGCCATAAATTTTGGCCACGTTTGCTGTTAGACAATGAGGTTTGTTTTCTAGAAGAGCTCCCAGTGACATGCACCGTGAATCCCAGTGTTCATGAGATGACTGACAGAGTTGCAGCTACCCTCTGAAAGCAGCCAATTAACACGACAGGTTTGGAGCTGTCACTCGACAATATTGCTTGCTTACCTAGTAAGTGATTGGAAACTCGTAACAAACACCTTTTAAATGGTAGTCATGCCGGCTCCTTTCAGAATTTCAGAGGATCATTAAGTGGCGAGTGATTATTCTAAAAAGCCTTCTTTCTAGTATCAAGATTCCTCGAAACACATTTTCAAGGAGCGAAGAAAGAAGGGCAGCTGCCTAGAAAACTGAGTTACGGACTGGATATGCTTTGTCAAAACAGGGTCAAGTCAAGGGAAAATGATGCTGCTGTATTTTCTAATCTTACAGAAAAAAAAAAATAGCAAACTTTTATTTGGTAGGCATGTTCCCGCTTCAGCATTTTGTAGCCTTCGAACTTCAGTCTGACTTGTTTCAGAGCTTCGCTAACACCTCCTAATGATTCCGTTAGCAACATTTCTAGTACTCAAAATGGGGAAATTGCAAACGCAACACGGACTTTATTTTCCTACTTTCCTGCTACTAATAATGTGTTTATACATGTCAACACACACACAAGCATCTGTTTGTATACACACATATAAATGCACATGCATATATACGTTAAGTGTTAGATACATATTTACACACACATACACAAATTACCTTTCTTGTTACTCAGGACTAAAGCGATGAAATACTATGAATTCTATAGATTTTTTTCTGACATTAAGGTATATCTAAAATAAGTTTCATTCTGGTAGGCAAATGTATGAATAAATTTGAATGCAAACTGAATTAAATTCATTGATAATTTTATAAGTTTGTGAATTTTCTTTAATAAAAATTAACTTTTAATATTCCAGGGAATGTATGTATATACATTTCTATATCTGAAATGCCTAAAAAGAATATGTGAAGTAAGATAATTTTAAAAACACACATCGTTGAAATTGAACTAAAAATATTCCCAAATTGCTTTAGAATATATTAGAACAATTATATTAAATACGAAACGGAGTAATTTTGCCTTCATGCTTAGTATATTACATATTATAATGTACAATGTATCGCGTTTTCTAATAGCAATTTTTATAAATTCAGATTTTGCTATGCTAAACATTGATGTTGCACAAATATTTATTTAGCCCCTATTACATTACTGGGCGTGTTTGTAGGTTCAGGGAAGTGGGTGGCTAGGGAACAGGACAGTGGTGGAAAATATATTAACCGAGCTTTTGCACAAATAATTACCAATAGGAAAGTGTTGCATTGGAAGTGTAAAGGGTGCTACTGGCTACCTGATTATTGAACTACACTAGTGTGGGATAACAGTGAGCTTTATTGTAGAAGCAACATTTAATTGATAAGAAATACAAGTTCTTCCTCATGTTAGGACTTCCTGCAAACAACCTCTCGCCCTCCTTCTGGACATAGTACCATAACCCCCTACCCTATCTGCTCTATCCTGACTACCACCCTCAGCCCCAACATACACACATCCAACCACTGATTACTTTTCAGAGATACTTACTAGCTGGATCATAATATAAACTTCATAGAAATCACTTTTTTTGTTGTTAAGAGACAAGTTAGAAGACTTTTTATGGGCTTCCACTAAAAGGTTATGGTGGCTGGGATGAAGTTATTTATGCAGATGGAGAGAAGTGGGTAGGTATAGGCAATCCTTAGAAACAGAGCTGAGGTGATACAATTAAACCTTAGAAACGGTAATGAACTTGTCCAAGGTCGCAAATTAGGGAAAAGTAGAGCAAAAAGCTTTTATCTGCTTGACTTATTGGAGAGTGAATGACTGTTAGGGGTGAAGAGACATGGAAAGGATAGGTTCTCAGGGGTTCTCAGGATGAGCAACTAGCTGACTGATGGTGCCATTTATCAGTACAGAAACACTAGAATAACAACAGGTTTGTGGGAGATCACAAGGAGTTCCCCATTTGATGTAGTATAGAGTGTCAGTGGGACATCAATGTGCTGTTGGAAATACTTACCTGGGCTGGAGAGTAAAAGTTGTAGGTCATTGGTATAGAGATGGAAAATAAAGTTCTTTTTTTTTTACATTTTTTTTTATTATGTTATGTTAGTCACCATACAGTACATCACTAGTTTTTGATGTAGTGTTCCATGATTCATTGTTTGCGTATAACACCCAGTGCTCATTGCAATACATGCCCTGCTTAATACCCATCACCAGGCTAACCCATCCCCCAACCCCCTCCCCTCTAAAACCCTCAGTTTGTTTCCCAGAGTCCATAGTTTCTCATGGTTCCTCTCCCCCTCTGATTCCCCCCCTTCATTTTTCCCTTCCTTCTCCTAATGTCCTCCATGCTATTCTTCATGTTCCACAAATAAGTGAAACCGTACGATAATTGTCTTTCTCTGCTTGACTTATTTCACTTAGCATAATTTCCTCCAGTTCCATCCATGTTGATGCAAATGTTGGGTAATCATCCTTTCTAATGGCTGAGCATTATTCCATTGTATATATGGACCACATCTTTATCCATTTGTCTGTTGAAGGGCATCTCGGCTCCTTGCACAGTTTGGCTCTTGCGGACGTTGCTGCTATGTACATTGAGGTGCATATGGCCCTTCTTTTCACTACACCTATATCTCTGGGATAAATACCAAGTAGTGCAATTGCTGGGTCATAGGGTAGCTCTGTTTTAACTTTTTGAGGAAACTCCACACTGTTTTCCAAAGTGGCTGTACCAACTTGCATTCCCACCAACAGTGTAAGAGGGTTCCCCTTTCTCCATATCCTCTCCAACATTTGTTGTTTCTTGCTTTGTCAATTTTTGCCATTCTAACTGTTGTAAGGTGGTATCTCAGTGTGGTTTTGAATTGAATTTCCCTGATGGCTAATGATGTTGAACATTTTTTCATATGTCTGTTAGCCATTTGTATGTCTTCATTGGCAAAGTGTCTGTTCATATCTTCTGCCCATTTTTTACTTGAATATTTGTTTTTTGGGTGTTGAGTTTGAGAAGTTCTTTATAGATCTTGGATACCAGCCCTTTATCTGTAGTGTCATTTGCAAATATCTTCTCCCATTCCATGGGTTGCCTCTTACTTTTGTTGACTGTTTCCTTTGCTGTGTAGAAGATTTTATCTTGATGAAGTCCCAAAAGTTCATTTTCACTTTTGTTTCCCTTCCCTTTGGAGGCGTGTCTTGAAAGGATGAAAGAGCTCGATGTGAGACAGGAATCCATCAAAATCATAAAGGAGAACATAGGAAAATAAAGTTCTTGAGTAAATGAGATCATCTGGAGTGAATGTTGAAAAAATAATGAAGATGGATTAGGACAGTGGTTCTTAAACTTTAGCATGCATCGGAATCCCCTGGAGGGGTTGGTAAAGCACAGATTTACAGGCCCCATCCCTACTGTTTCTGATTCAGTAGGTGTGAGGCACTTGTGTGTTGAAGACAGATTTTAAAGAGCTTGCCAATTCTTGATTTTTCAGGCCTTCCTCACACCGTGTTGGAAGAAGTAAAGTTGGTAGCTTGAAATCAGACATGTTGAGAGTTTTTACATTATGGAAATCATCAAATGCTATAAATTAGGCCTTTATTTTCGGAAAGCTAGTTTATGAGCGCATCACAGGTCAGGGTGAGGCCTGAGAATTTGCACTTCTAGCAAATTCCCAGAAAATACTGATGTCATCTGGAAACCACATATTGAAAACAATTGGATGAAGGAAACATTTTACATAGCCTGAAATATTTCTGATTTCTTAGGCCAGTTAATAATCTTAAGCTTTTGGAACGTGGAGTTTCTCCAAAAAGTGATTATGTCTTAAGATTTAATGGTAATGGTGAAAGCTATAGAAAATGTATATTTTATACTACCTGTAAAAACACTGACTTCCCATGGTTATATAGCTTAAATTGAATAAAATAATATAACTATAAACTGCTATGCAGTGTTTTTTTTTTTTTCCATTTGGTTTTATCATTGTGTTTTAGTTGCTTAGAATCTGAAATATTTTTTTTTTCATTTTATACCACAGGAAAATTATTTAAGAGATTTTTAATACTGAGACTTTTTTTTTTTTAAGATTTTATTTATTTATGTGACAGAGAGACAGCCAGCGAGAGAGGGAACACAGCAGGGGAGCGGGAGAGGAAGAAGCAGGCTCCCAGTGGAGGAGCCCGATGTGGGACTTGATCCCGGAACCCCGGGATCACGCCCTGAGCCGAAGGCAGACGCTTAACGACTGCGCTACCCAGGCGCCCCAATAATGAGACTTTTCTTCTGATACACAAGTAGTAAATTTAGGCAGACCAAATATTAAGTGCAACATTTCAAGATTGACCAAAGGAATGGGGTGGTGGAAAGAATATAGTTTAAACTGGGCTTTTTTTTTTTTTTTTTTTTTTTTTTTGCCTTCAACTAGCTTTCTATCTAAAAGAGAAAATAGTTTGCTTTAAAGATGTTGGAAGTATAAAGACATGGAAAGTATATTATAAATAATTGAGAGAGAAATTCAGATTGCTACAGAAATTTGAAGAAAAGTGTCCAAAGTGACCACAAGAGAAGGCTGGTTGATAAACTCTCAAATGACCTCATGGTTTGGCATTCGTTATTCAGAATCTAGCCCATGACTCCACCTCTCTGGACAGACTTAAATTAATCAAAACCATTCATGATACATAAAGCTTGAGTGCCAAATGTTAACTCACAAAATATAGTATCAGAAAGCCTGGAGTGCTGGTGTCTACATGATTAGTGATTCTCTTACTGGGGATAGATTCTTTGGAAAGTCAAATCTTGCTCACTATATCTTTATTGAGCAAGGATCAGAACCAAAGAAACCAGTCAGATGTGTTGAATAAGTAGTGGATCTGATTAGAACAATTTGTTTTTAAAATTTCTGTTAACATTATTATTATTATTAATGGGTATTAGTTATTGAATGTTACCCATGTGTCAGTTACTGTGACTCAAGATATAGATAGGCAGTGTGAATAAAGATTAAGGGAGCAGGCTCTATGCTCTAACAATATGGTTTCAGTGTAGGTTTTTTGCTACTTCTCAGACAAGCCGACTACAAAGTTATTGAACACCATTTTTCTAGCTACTTCAGGAGAGTCCACCTCATAGGCTTTTATAGGGATTAAATGAGAGTGTATGTATAAAGTGTTTAGAATAGTGCCAGACACTCAGTGGTAGGTAGGTTATTCTTATATCATCTCATTTAATCCTCACAATAAACTTTATTAGTAGAGACATTATTAACTCACTTTTACAGATAGGAGAAATGATACCCATAGATGGAATATTTTGTTTAAGGTTTTATTAGAAGTGGTAGAACCAGAATTTGAACTTGGCTCTACTATAAATTTGAAGCCTGCATGTTCCCAATAGAGTCAAAATAACTGAATTACTAGTTGAGACTTCTTTTTTCCCTTGAAAGTGCTTGGATGGACAATGTCAATATTTTTTTGGAACTCTACTTTTCTAGGCTCCCAAAGCAGCCCAACCCTTTGAACTGGCACTCTTTTTAGCTATTATAATATATCCTATTCAGTTACAAACAAGTCTTACTTATTTAAGTCTTTTCTTTTTCTTAAGACAAATTTACACATCTTTGTTGTGCTTGATTATGCCTTGAATTAGCCACTGCCTCATGACCACCTTGATGTGCTTGATGGTATGTATCATGGAGGATCCTAAATACCAGCACAATAACAAAGTATTATAGTACAAAGAGTCTGAAATTCTCCCTGTCACAAACCCTGAATCCTCAAGCTTTAATATTATCATTGTCATTAAATATTTACCAAGTTCCTACTGTGTACATGACCCAAATGAGGCATTACTAAAAGAGTTAGAAATGATGCGGAGAAATGCAAACAAAACAAAACAAAAAAGACGTATGTTTCTGCATCCAGTTAACATTTGTAACATTTGTAATATTTTCATTGATCTCATTCATGAGTTATTTTTAAAACACACTGAATAATTTGAAGCCCACTTTACTTTCTAAATATACGACTTCCGTTTTTAATTTACAGTATAATCACCATTCCTAGGACCTTTATAATTTATTATTTATGAGATGATACAATTACCAAACCTAGCATAATTTCTTAAGCATAGTAGGTGTTCAATAAATATTTGATGATATATATGTTTATCATTAGAGTGAGATTCTAAAACACAATAAATTGATTCCCTACATATTTATTAAATGTATTAACTACTCATGAGCATTTTCAAGGAATATTAGTTTTACTGAAATGAATCGTGGTAATGTTCTTTTGGCATTCTATAAACAACTGCACAGTCCTCAATTTCAGGCCAGAGAGACTGATTACCATCCAGCTTCTGTCCTGGTTCTGCCACTTCATCTCTAGACCTCTTTTCTTCATCTGTAAAATGAAAGAATCAAATTAAATCCTTTCCCAGATGAGGTCCAGTTCTAAAATTTGGGGAGGTTTATTCTAAAAAGATTTAAAAGAAAAAACAAATCCTCCATAGCAAATTACCACTAAACTGTTACAATCCCTTCTGCAGTATCAGTCTTGATAAGTCTTCCCTTTCATGTGAACACTTTATGTCCTAGAAGTATAAACATTATTACCTGATGATTTAAGAGACTTCACAAATTCCACAGGAGATCCTGAAATAGACAGCATCACATTAAAATACCAGCAGGGGGGGGCGCCTGGGTGGCACAGCGGTTAAGCGCCTGCCTTCGGCTCAGGGCGTGATCCCGGCGATCCGGGATCGAGCCCCACATCAGGCTCTTCCGCTATGAGCCTGCTTCTTCCTCTCCCACTCCCCCTGCTTGTGTTCTCTCTCGCGCTGGCTGTCTCTATCTCTGTTGAATAAATAAATAAAATCTTAAAAAAAAAAAAAAAATTAAAATACCAGCAGGGTTTGTGGTGAATATGGATTTAACAATGAGGAGTCTCATCTTTCCAACAGCACACATTAAATGAACAATTCCTGAAACACCATACAGTTTCTTATTTTTAAATCTACACACAACTGCAGCAAAAAAAAAAAAAATAATAATGATAATATGTTCTCACTTGTGATTATGTAATAGCTGTCTGGAAAAGAAAGTGCTAACATCAAAAATGTCTCTTTCTCTGTGTTTTATAAAGTGGTATTGTCAGTTAAGGGTAAAATTGGAAGGGGGTGCGGGTAAGAGAAAGAAATTGCACGTTGCCGTAGCGCACTTTCCTGTCTCCTTTCAGTTCTCCTATACCCCCTCATCTCACAAACTGCAGGCAGAGACATAATCACTTCCTGGAGTTGGTGTTAATCCTCCTGCCTGGGCCTGCTTCTTCGTTCCTTCACACCTCTTGAAGATCTTTCTCTAGGCTTCCCATGATTTACAATAGGTTAGTTGGAAAAACTAATTACCAATTTACTTTTAACTCAATCATTCATTCAGTAAGCATTTCTTTACTGAATTCCTACTACAGATGAAATTCCTTTATGGGTGCTGGGGGTTAGCAAGAAACAAATCACCTCCGCTGCCTTCATGGAACTCATAGTCTACGGGGAGAGACAGGCTATCGAGGAATAAATGGGTTCATATATAACTGTTACTTATGCTAAGTACTATGGGGCAAGAAACAATGTTTCATGAGAGATTCTTTTTTTTTTTTTTTAAGATTTTTTTAAATTTATTTGAGATAGAGTAGGGTGTGGAGCAGAGGGAGAAGCAGATTCCCCACTGAGCAGGGAGCCTGATGCGGCCTTGATCCTGGAACTCCAGGATCATGATCTGAGCTGAAGGCAAAGGCTTAACCAACTGAGCCACCCAGGCACCCCTTCATGAGAGAGTCTAATAGGAAGAACCGATACCTATATAGTTCAGAATGCTTTCTCTGGTGGGTAGATCTGAAGGATAAGTTGCAGTTAGCTAAAATATGAGGAGAATATCAATTCTTGGAATGGGCACATTTGAGGAAGAGATGAAAACCCAGTGTGAATGGAACTTAGTGAGCAATTAAAAAGTGGGCAGGAGGCAAAGAAGAAGGAGCCAGCCCATTTCATGAATTGCAGGACCAAACTTAAATTCTTTGGAAAGGATTTTAAGTATGGAGTTAACATAATTAAAGTCACTTAAAAAATGATTATTCTGGTAACTCTGGAGGATAGTTTAAGTGGAACTGGTGGCAAGGGGAGCTGGGTGGAGTAAAAGGATTCAAGATATAGAAATATATTATTGAGTTAAAATTGACAAAATTTGATGTCAGGGATAATGGAAAGGGAGGAATCAAGGATAAAATGCCCTGTTTCTGATATGACAGAGAATGGATCAAATTTCTTTTTTTTTTAAAGATTTTATTTATTTATTTGACAGAGAGAGAAACAGCCAGTAAGAGAGGGAACACAGCAGGGGAGTGGGAGAGGAAGAAGCAGGCTCCCAGCAGAGGAGCCCGATGTGGGGCTTGATCCCATAACGCCGGGATCACGCCCTGAGCCAAAGGCAGACGCTTAACCGCTGTGCCACCCAGGCGCCCCTGGATCAAATTTCTGACATGGTTAGATAGAGTTGTCATTTGCTGAAATAGAAGAAAAAAATGAGAAGCTAAATGCATCTGGGGATTTGGAGAGATAAGTTTTGGACATGTTATATTTGAGATGTCTGTGAGACCTCCATGTAGAGATGTCAAGCTAGCAGTTAGACCTATATCTCCCTCTCACAGCTCTATTTCAAGATCCAGACATCTGAGAGTCATCATCAGAGAGAGAGAGCATAATCTGTGGAGTTAGACAAGTTCACTTAGAGATGAAGTATGAAGTGGGCCAGCATTGATTGACCTCTAAGAACTCTAGTGTGAAGAGATCAGAAACAATTCGCTATATTGTACACCTGAAACTAATAGAATACTGTATGTTAATTATATGGGTATTAAAATAAAAACTTAATTTAAAAAAAGGTGAAAAGAAATCAGAAACAGGAGTTAAAGTCTATAAAGGAAAATGAAAGAAGCCAGAGGAGAGCCAGGAGAGCAGAAGGAAATGTTCCAGGAAGGCACAGTCAATTGTATTACAGGATATTGGCAATTCAAGTCAGGGGAAGCACTTCTCTAGAGAATAGCAACCTTGGCCCAATTAAAATGCAAGAAAACATTAATGGTGTTAAGAATATCAAATGCCACTGAAGTACTCAATGAAAGTTATTTTCATTTAGATGTGTGTCTTGGCACTCTCTGGATGTTTTGCAGGTGGATAACTTCATCTGAGTGAAAAAGTATGGTATTTGAAAATAATATGTTTAACATGAAATTTCTCTAGTGGAAATTCCTAGGAACTACACTATTTAGCAGGGGGGAAAAATCACAAAATGGTCTATCTTCTGTAATGCAAGATTGACTTTGGTAGTATTAATAATAATATCAATACATTTCAATATAATAGCTACTGTTTCTAATACTGAATTTGATTACCTACCCTGGGTATGGCATTGCCTTAAGTGATCAATGTGACTTTAAGTTCTTTTTCCATCAAGATCTGACAATTTCTAAGGATTAAGAACTGTGAGCTTAGAAGCTCTCCAGAGTTGTGTAATTAAAAAAATACTTACATGCAAAAAAATATATTTTTTTTTTCAGGTTTTAAAACAGAAATGACACAAAAGACCAGGTCAAATTTGATTTCTTTAAGGTATGAGAAGAAAGTATGCCAGATAAGTGCTGTGTTCTCAGTAACACTCATTACAGAGTTGTTCTATTTACAACTCTTTAAAGTCAAAACCTTATATATTGATCGCTATTTGTACATCCTGAATGTGACATATAGTTGGCCTTTAAAGTATATTTGCTGAATAAGTCAATGAATAGATGAATAAATTAGTACTGTGTAGCTTTCTTTCATATGCTATTTGCCATAGTATATATCTATAGATGTATTTTAAAATTATTATTGCCTAGCCAGTATGTTCCATGAGTCCTGGGGCTCCTTCTCTTTTGTTCTCCACTGTACCTTTAGTGACCAGCACAATTCCTGATACTATTAATTATTCACATTCATGTTTCTCTTCGATTTTACAAGTAATGAAGATTTGGTAAAATAGTATCAGTATAGCAAACATTTAGTATTGTTCAAGGTGTTTTACATGTTAAGTCAATATAATCCTCTCAACAGTGCTTTGAGGTTGCATTACTGTTATCCCAGATTTGCAGTTGAGGAAGCTGAGCAGTAAAGAGCAAGAATCACCTGCCCAGAGTAACAAAGCTAAGATTCAGACCCAGACAGTCTAGCTTCCAAGTTCAGCTCGTTACCACCACATTAAACTGCTTTACGGTAGTTATAATAAGCTTTTGCAGTTAGAAAACAGTTTTATTTCCCATTTATTCTTCTTACAGAATTCATGAAAACAATAAGCAGTCAGCTGTGATAAAAAGAAACATATCCAGAAATCATGATCAATTTTGTTTTCAGCTTAAGTTCTCTCAAACTGATGAAATACCTTGTTCCATTCTTGGGGCACAATGTTCTTTCTGAACCAAAATATGTTCTGCCTGGAACATGCATAAGATTATCTTCTGTTTCTTTCCAACCATAAAATCTACTACTTTGGGGAGATAAATATTTACCTCTAATGGAATCTGATTAAAGAATAAATTGGAGAATCAAAGCTACAATTAGCCATATAGACACAACTGCTTAATTCAAAGAACAGAGTAAATAAGTTAAAATGGTATAAGAGTGTTTGATTTGATTAGCTCATTAGTACAGGATTGGTGCTCTCACCTTTTTTACTCTAAAATGTCTGTGGTTTCATTTCCTTAATAATCTACTTCTGTAAGAAAAACTGCTGGCATTTCATCATATGCAAGATGAAGACAAACTTTTTTTGATAAAAATTTCGAATCATTTACATAAATTAACTTCTTTTTAGCAATAACATTCAAGTAAGATTTTTCCCTTAAACTGAGTCTACTGAAAAAAAGCAAAAAAAAAAAAAATAGTTTGTTATTTTTTTGTAGTACTTCAGTGGTAATTTCTCCTGACAGTTTCTATTTTAAAATAAAAATAGTTGTTTTTAACTGAGGACTTGGCCTCTTAAGACATGTGTGAGATGCCATATTATACTTCCCCCAAACAAAATATTATTCTTAAATGATTATAACTTAAGAAATATTTATTCATAAGTTACTATTGCCAGATACTCTTTCAGGTGCTGGCCATGATTCTGCCCCCATGAAGCTAAAATCTAATGAAATGATACATAGATGAATGTGTAAATAAATAATTTCCAATAGTGACAAGTGCCAGGGCAAAAATAAAATAGGGTGATGTGACATAAAGTAACTACGAGAGGGGCTGGAGAATGTAGGAGACTTCGGATATGGGGCTCAGAATAGTTTCTATTTTGCCTACATGTGGCCAGTCATTTGTTCGAATATGGGAGGTGACCGTGCTGGGGGCAGGGAGCAGTTGCACCTTTGGGTTTGTTCACTCATTCATGTTCACAGTTTTGAACGAATGAAGTACAAATACTGCTCTGTCAATATTTTAGAATTAAAAAAAAGAAAGAAAGGAAATGCCATTCTTACAGGGGAAACACTCTGTGGTATGAGTGCTTGATTTCTTCCAGAGAAGCACTGACATTTCTTTATTACTCTGTTCATGAGTGGTCATGTATAGCAATTACTGAAGGCTCCGCAGAGCATTATTCTTCACAAGCCTTGGAGAACTATAATGCTGACAGAACAGGGCTTCAGTGTCCAACACACTTCTCCTCTCTCTTCATTACCCCAGCTAATTACTCTGGCCAGTGGTTATTGTGTAGCTCCTTTCCCTTTCTGTAACCCCCACAACCCTCTACTGTACAGTAATCACATAATATTCTCTTGCTGCCATGCTTTTCTGTTAGTTATTTAAAGGCACAACCTCCTTTTATCACATCCAACTTCTGAAATACCTTATCAGTGGGTGATGTCCAAACTCTAGATTAATGGAAACATTTCAGTGTCACTTGTTCTTTCAAAAACAAAAACAAAAAAACCCCACCTGTTTTCTTAGGACTACTGGCCTTTATAATGAAATAGAAAATAATTTTTTTAAAGTCAAAGTTGCTATGCTGAAGAAGATATTTTGAGTATGTGTCTACACATACTCATACACATACACATACATGATGCCTAAATATTTAGTCAATTCGGTTTTAAAAAACAATAGCAAAAACAGTTTGCTATCATGGAAGTAAAACAATGATATAATGATTTTTTTAAATTTATAAATTCTATTACCATTTATGTTAACACTGTACATAAACTGTCTCAGAGTTGGATAATGGATACCATTTTTAAAATAGAAAAATAAGGCTTCTTCAAATATATTTTGAAGAAAAACTACTTGTGGAATACATTATTTGATAAGTTGCTATATTCTAGATAAAGACACTGAACTAAATCTACTCATCAATCAATAAAACAAAACTGTTAACTTTTTTATTGCAAATATTTTCATCTAAAGTTTACTGAGCAGTTACTATGTAGTGAGACTGTTACTTATTTTTATTTATTTAAACTTCTTTAAATGTCATCCTCACTTTTTGTAGGAGGATAATTGAAGTTTGGAGAGACTGTGTAACTTACGCAGAGGCATGAAGGATTATAGTAAATGGCTGAGATAGGATTTGAAACCAAATCTGAAATTTAAAATCAAAGCTAGAGCTCCTAACCTACACACATCATCTCTTACATGTCAGAAATGAAGCAGCTCTAAGGTGTAGACTCATTTCCACATTTTTAATACAAAACTATCTTAGATACTTTGCAACTGTCATTTCTTTCTGTTCTAATATTTTCTCTGAGCTGAGCTTGCTGTAGGACTGGAGATATTTACAGTGTCTTAAAGTTTTAAATATCTTAAAGAGTCAATTTACAATTAGGTTACTAAAAGAAATGCCTTAGGGAAAATCCTTCTATGATGTTGAGGACAAAAAAAATGTTAAAAATTAATATTTAATGTTGTTTCTTATTTATTAATAGCATTCGTTGAATGTCTTTTCTTTCCCCACCTGGGACTGAAAAGACATCAAGCAGCATTAATTAATGGGTGTGGGGGAGAAAAGCAAGGTATTCCTTTTCTTTGACTCTACAGTTATCGGCACATACAAAGTTTAAAGAAAGAGGATGTAATTTTTACTAATAGCTATAAACTTGTAATAATTTAATATAGTGTGTCTATTTGTGAAATCTTGTTACGGTTAAGCCTCAGTGTCAAGCTTCTTATGTATGAATATACTTAACTATTGATACAGAATAACACCAATGTAAAGTGAATTGAGTTGCAATTGTTGATTTATAAACCAGTTTGAATTCAGAGTAAATTCTCTCAAAAAAAAACAAAACAAAACAAAACTGGAAACTGATTCTCAGATCCCTAAACCAATGCACAAATTCCTGATCATTTATTATCATTAGGGAATACTTATGTAATACCTATTCTTTGTAGGACTTTCCTGAGTTTGTGGAGGAGGGTGTCCAGGATATTCAAGACAGAGCCCAATCACCTTATAGAACTCACAGCCCAAAGTAGGGGATAAGGCATACATATAAGACAGTATTAACAAAAAGTTGGCTAAGTGTCAAAATAATGATAAAAACAATATGGCCTATAGGACTTGAGAGTTGGTTTGATCTGAGAAGACTTGTTTGAAGAGACAGAATTTGAACTGGGCCAGAAAGAGGAAATGGAAAAAAAAAAAAACAACAACAAAGAACAAAAAACTGAGAAGTGTATTCCAAGTAGGGAGAATTATGCAAGGAAGAGTATTCTCTGCTGGTCAACAATTTTTATATGGAGGAAGAGTGAGTGGACAAGAACAGTGATGGGTGAGCAGGACAGGATCTTGGAAAGCAGACCAACACATTTGGACTTTAAGTTTGTATTATTCATGCCTTTCTGTGTTGCTTTGGAATCCCAAAGCAGAAACAGATTCTAAGATATTTCACAAGGTCAAGCAAGATTTGAAAAACTAAGAAACACAAAGAAGAGAGATGCAGGTATGTATCAGGAACAGAACCACCAACTAGAGTACTGTGGGGCATCACTTCACTCTCTTATTTCTCCTTATTTGTTTACCTCTTTTCATAATGGTCCTCTAATACTCTGGTCCATGGTAGAAAGAGAAGTGCTGACTGCTCCTGAGTTTTATATTTTAACTTCAACTAATCATGAGAGAGACTGTGTTCTCTCAGTCAAGACTTCAAAATATTTGAAACCTCTGATTGTATCAGTTTGAGTAAGACATGATACCCACTACTGAGTTAATCAATGTGTCCAGGTGGTGAGGATATATACACTAATAAGGAGGCTCTTCCTAGGTATCAGGTCAGGTTGATTGATGTTTAAATCTTCTGTTTCCATATTGATTTTCTTTCTACGGATTCTATCAATTACTGAGAGAGGGACCTTGAAATCTTCAACTATACTTGCAGATTTGGGTGTTTGATTGTTTTTTGTTTTTTGAGGGTTTTTTTGGTCCTAGTTTTATTGTTTTTCGCTTGAAATATTTTGAAGCTCTGTTACTGATTACGTAAGTATTTAGGATTGTTATGCCTTCTTGAAGAAATAACCCATTTATCATTATAAAATATACTATTTATCCATAGTAGTATTCTTTGCTCTGTCTCATATTAATGTAGCCATTCCACTGTTTTAAAATTATTATTAGCAAGTTACAACTTTTTCCATCCTTTTACTTTTAACTTATTTGTGTCTTTTTGTTTAAATTGGGTCTCTCATAGGCAAGATACAGAAGTGTTATCTAACTTGACAATCTCTGCCTTTTGGGGGGGGGGTGTTTAGACCATTTAATGTGATCAGTGGTGTGACTAAGTTTAAATCTACCATCTTTCTCTTTGTCTTCTTTTTATCCCATGTGGTCTTTGTTCTGTTTTGTTACATTTCTCTATTTTTAAATTAACTGAATATATTTTATGACCCCACTTATCTCTTTCCTTGGCTCATTAACTATAACCCTGTTGTGTTGGTGGTATCTTTAGGGTTAGTGGTATCGTTAGGGTTTGTTTAGTATGCATTTTAATTTACTATAATCTACCTTCAGGTTAGAATCCTCTAATAATACGCTTCTTTTCCTCAATGCACTGTTTGTGTTATTGTTACTCATTTTACTTCTACATAAATCCCACCATACGGTTAGTCTTTTTAAGTATTTGATTATCATTTAAAGAGATGTTAATAATAAGCAAAAATAACATGTGTATTACCCAAGTAGTTACTATTTCTGGAGTTATTAATTCCTATATGTAGATCCAAATTTCTGTCTGGTGTTATTTTCCATCTGCTGGAAGGACTTCCTTTAACATTTCTTACAGTGCAAGTCTGCTGGTTTTAAATTCTTTCAGTTTTTGTATCTTTAGAAGTCTTTGCTTCATCTTTGCTTGTGAAAGATTTTTTCTGGGTAAATAATTCTAGGTTGACAGATTTCTTTTTCTTTCAGTACTTTGAAGATATTGTCCTGTCTTCTCACTTGCATTGTTACTAACAAGAAATGTTCTCTTATCCTTGTATCTGTCTATGTATCTATGTATCTATCTATCTGATCTATCATCTATTTATGTATCTGCATATGTATATGTATTGTGTCTTTTTTCTCTGGCTGTTTCTGTGATTTTCTCTTTAATGTTCATTTTAAGTAGTTTAATTATGATTATGACCATGGGGTAGTTTAATTCATATTTTTGATGCTTGGGACTCATTGCAATTATTGAATCTGTAGGTCTATAGTTTTCTTCAAATTAGGAAAAAAATTGGCCATTATTTCTTTAAAATGTTTCTGTTATCCCCCTTTTTTTTCTCTGTTCTTCATGGACTCTAACTGAATAGGAGTTGGCTGCTTCAATTTGTCCATGCTCTGTTAATTTTTTTCTGTACATTTTTGATACTTTTTATTTCTACATCTTCAAGTTCATTAATTTTTTCTTCTGCAATATTAACCTACTTTTAATTTCATCCAACAGATTTTTTTCATCCCAGATGTTTTGGCTTTCTCTCTAGAAGTCATTTTGTGTGTTTTTGTTTTTTGGGTTTTTTTTTTTTTTTTTTTTTTTGGTATCTTTTGTATCTCTTGCCTCTTAAACATATGGAGTTCAGTCATAATAACTGTTTAAATATCATTGCCTGTTAATAAAAATCACTTGTATTATTTCGGTTTAGTTTTGATTAATTTTTTTCCTCAGTCTAAATTTTATTTTTCTGCTTCTTTTTATACCTTGTGATCATTGATTGGATACCAGAATAGGGATTTAAACTTGTTAAAAGCTAGATTATTTTTATTGCCATAAATATTCCTGAGCTTTGTTCTGGAATACTGTTACTTGGAAAGAGTTTGACTTTCAGGTCTTGCTTTAAGCTTTGCTAGATCATTATCAGAACTACATTTAGTCTAGAGTTAATTTTTCCCCATCACTGAGACATGACTTCTTAGTTCTTTAACTGATGCCTCCTGAATTATGAAGTTTTCTACTCAGGCTATTGAGAACAGGAACAATTCAGGGTTTATGTGAAATTCAGGCACTGCTCTCTATAATCATTTCGGATGGTTCTTTACCGGCCTTGGGTAGTTTCTGCACACACATGTGCTCATCAATATTTCAATGAATTTTCAAGAAGGAACATTCTGTTGCTCTCTGAATTCTCTGTATGTGGCTCTTTTCTCTCTGCTTACACTGCCCTGTGCGCTCTTGCCACCTTGTCACCTGCAGCCTCTCTCAGTCTTTTCTCCTCAACCCAGGAAGACCATTTGTGTCCACCTGAGTTTCTTCTTATGAGCCATGGCCTGGAAACTTACTCCAAACGGTAGGCTGGAACAATCTTAGGGTTCACCTCATTCATTACTCATCATTTTCTTTCATTACCTTATATTCAGTATTCTGAGTACCATTGTTTGATATATTTTCGTCCCAATTTTTAGTCGCTTCAAGTGGAAGGCTAAATCCTGTCACTGTTCCTCCACCTTGGCCATGAATTTCAAACTGAGGTGAATTTTAATCATCAATAATATCTAGGTTTCACAACTTTGTTAGAAGGCCATCACCAATGATGTGACAATTTTTCAGAGCAAACAAAATTCTGAAGCAATGTTTATTCAACAAATCTTTCGTGAATATATTGTGAAAGGTATTATGTTGAAGATTGTGGCAGCCACAAAGTTACTTAATAAACCTCCTTGACTCATAAAATATGTAGCCATGATCACATACCTGCTTTGCTCACAAGCATGCCAACACTTTCAGAGAACAGATGTTAGTTTGTAAGGAAAACAAAAACAAAAACAAACAAAAATAAGTGATTTCCAGTCCTGGTTCTATTACTTTATGAATGACCTTGAATAAGTTCTTCAGCACTTCTGAACTCCCATATCCTTATCTAGAAATATTTGAAGTGCTAGTGCTCTTTTAACTCTACGCTACCTTCAGAATGCTGTAAAAGATCAAGAAATGAATGCAGGAGCGGAGGGAAATGTATGGGAGCTTCAGTTAGAAGCTGAAACTCGTAGCATAGCATTGATCTCTTGGATTCCATACGTGTATGTTCACAGCGTGGCTATTTTTCATCATGTGGTTTCAGCTCTTTATATTAAATCTCTCTTTATTATTACTTTAGCATTACATTTGAAATATGCCATTGAGCTTTATTCTAAGTTCAAAGTAGTATTCCATCACTTTGCATCCATGTTCCTATGACCTCTTAATGGAATGCTGATAATGAAGTAATGCTATTTAGAATGAAAGAGGTGGAGACTACTGTTGGCGTGTAATTGGTGAGCCAATTGACTGGCAGTTGTGAGTCTCACTTAACTGCATTGAACAGTTATGTCATGCTGATATATGAAGCTGATTGAATAATAGAAATGGCAGCTTGTGAACTAAAAATTCTCAGTAATAATTTAAATAATGGGAATGTATTCCTGACTCAAAAACAAAACAAAACAAAAACAAAGGCAAAAACTAGTTTTCAAACGCTTCATTAAACCTTTCAGGACAATGACATGTCATCCATGATACCATGCAGGCTCAAGAGAGGGATAGATTTATGAAGTGCCAGAGATAAATGGAGCATATCCCTCCTATCATTTGATGCATAAAGACTGTGAAGCCTGATGAGATAAAATATTTCATCAGCTAGATAGGGGTAGCATCAACACTAGAACACAGGACTCCTCATCCCCGGACCAGTCTTCTAGGATACTGTGCCAATTAACTATATACAACAAGAAGAAAAAACATGAAGTTCAAATGTACTTACATAGTGGTTGAGTGTGATTTGAAAGAGTAAAAACAAGAAGAAAATGAAATAAAGGATTAATTCGGTTCTAGTGACGACAGATATCTATTCAAAGTGTTCAAGTGTTTTTTGGCAGAGGGAGCCAGTTATGCCATAGTTGCCCAATGCCTACCATCTTGCATTTCCCATGAGACCATGAGACATCTTATTAAAGATCACTTTGCTCTGAAATTTACCCTGCCTCTGAAGAAAAAGAGAAAACAGAGTTAAGTATGTGATATTTGGACAGCAAATGCTGACTTTTTTTGGGGGGGGGGGGGGTGATCATCAGATGATAAAATGCTTTAATTAACTGCTTAAATATTTTGTCCCAGTATTTTGCCCCAAAACATTGTAATTGGTTCCAGCAGGTGGAAACACAACTGGAGTTCCAAATTCATTAGCAAAACGTGGACACATGCAAAGTGAAAACCAAGCTTTGCACCAAAAGACAGTCTTATATTACCTTTGCCAGTTTATCTGCCAGTAGACATTATGGTAGAATCACTATATCCCTTTTCAGATGTATTTATCTACCAGTCAGAAAACACTCGTTCTATGTCCCATAGATAAGACATCATACTTTGCTCTGTGGATCTGTAATTTAGAAATTTTAAATGTGTATGCTGCCCTCAAAGAGTGTACAGTCTCTAGGGAAAATTAAATTCTACCACATAACTAAATGAAAAATAGACTTTTTATGTATAATAAGAAAGATAGAAATAAGACACTATGGACAACTGAGAAAAGAAGAGTATCTTGCTATCTTTAGACTGGGGACATTGGCCCAGAAATAGGAGGAAATAATATTGAATGGAGCTTTAAGTAATGGGTATTTATAGAATAAGTAGAGATGGAAGAAATATATTTAGTTCAGTATTAACTTTCAAAATATGATCCCCAGACCAACAGCATCAGAACCCCACCCCCCTGCAAAAAAAAAGTGTTAGAAATGTGAATTTCCCCACCCCAGTCCTACTAAATCAGAATCTGAGTCTGGTACCTAGCAATCTATGTTTTAACAAGTCCCCCAAGTGATTCTGATGCATACTCAAGTTTTAGAACCACCAAGTTAAAGGATGCAATTAGAATAAAGGGACAAAATGGTAAAGTATGGGGTATCTACAGGAGGAGGCCTAAGTTACTTACTGAAGGCTAGCAAAGGAGAAAAGACAGATAAAAATGGACCTTTAGTTGGGGAACCTTGAAAATGGCTTAAATGACCAACCTGAGTTTTAACAACATGCCGTGTGGATAATTCACATATGAAGATGTTTTCTTTTAGTTTTAGCTTTGGTTATGAAGGAGAAAGATGTCATCATTAGTACATATGAGAAGTGTTGATAATTTGTTATCAGAGACATTAGAGTAGAGGTAAAATAGTGTTAAAAATAGTTAGGAGACTCATAGTAGCCCACACAAGACAATAAGAGCTTGAATTAGGACATCAAATGCAGGAATGGAGAAAAGTGAATAGATTCTAGTGGTATTTTATTTGCTTAAATGGAAGGATGCAGGAGGTATTTCAAGAGCTTCAGAATCAAATGTGTTTGACCTCTGATTAGACATAAAGAGCGAAGAGGAAGGAAGATGGCTTTATTTCTGGACGTTCTGATGAAGATAGTGCCATGTGTAGAGATAAGGATGTTAGGAAGAGACACTGTTTTGGAGGAGGAATATGAGATTCCTCTCAAACATATGCATTTTTGGATGTTCATGACACATTCAAGCTGAAATAACCAATATATACCTGAAAAATGAGATCTGTCATTGATACTGGAACATTAACTATATAATCATTATTTGCTGATACCACCCCCCAGTTATTGAATTATTACTTTAGGACTCCTTAGTGGCTCAGAAAGTTATTTTTCTTAACTCTAAGCTATTGGCCAATGCTGGTATAGATAATGGGTCTAGTATAGATACTGTCATTTCCCTAATAACTTGTTCTATTCTCACCCTGAGACTATTGTAGACTATTTTCAAGTGATCTCATGAATATGGTTGGCATCTCTTTATTTGCCTGAGTGCGCAACTGCAGAACTGGATAGCAGATATGGCTTTCTGTTGTAAGTGCCAGCAGTTCACGAGCCAGGATATGTTGCAGCTTGGACTGCTCAAGGGACTTTTCATTCTGATTTACTCCTTCTCACCTACCAATGGTGAGCTGCTTTCTCACACCTTCAAATAATCTTTTGGATTTATTCAGTCACAACTATTATGCACTAAATTATTTAGTTATTATGGTATCATTCTTTCATTCTAATAAATAATAGGTCAGGTGTTCCGTAGAGGCAAAGGGAAATGTTATACAATAAAGGTTGCATTTGAACTTTAAAACTTAAAACCCTTAGTGAACTTAGGGTGTCCAAGGCAATTATTCTCTGATTTGAGTTAGCTGTTACTAATAGCTAGAGACTATTATCCTTCTCCTCTACTCTTTTGCCCTTTCATTATAAAATTTAAAACAGATATAGAAAAACTACACAAAACATGTGCATAGCTTAATAAATATTAAATTTATTTAAATACCCTTGACACCATCACTCAGGTCAAGAAATGAAATTTTTCCAGGCACCCTAGAAGCCCCTTCCAACTGCCCCAAACCAATCACAACTGTCTTCCTCTTCCCGTAAGTAACCACTAACTTGACTTTATCATAATCATTTTGCTTTCTTTTACAGTTTTATAGCACAAGTGAGCATCCTTAAATGCTCTAATTTATGCTTGCCTTTTTTTCCCCTGTGGTATACATTTTAAATCTTTTTTTTATCACCTATTGTGTATTAGGCAGGGTTCCCTAGAGAAAGGAAATCAACAGGATGTGTGTTTGCGTACACACACACACACACACACACACACACACACACATAATAAGAGAGGGGGAGAAAGATTGATTTTAAGGAATTGGCTCACACAATTCTGGAAGCTTGCTAAGTCAAAAATCTGCAGGGTAGTCCTATAGGCTGGAGACCCAGGGAATAGATGCAGTTTGAGTCTAAAGGGCAATATACTGGGAGAATTTCTTCTTGCTTGAGGAAGGTCAGTCTTTATTCTAGAAAGTCTTTCAACTGATTAAATGAGGACCCCCCCCCATCATGGATGGTAATCTGCTTTGTTAATCTCATTTTTAAAAACACCTTTATAGAAACATACAGAGTAATGTTTGACTAAATATCTGGGCACCATGGCCCAGGAAAGTTGACACATAAAATTACCCATGGCATAGTTTTACCCCTCCTTACTCTCTTTCTTCCTTTGTAATTTATTTTTTGAAGAAACTGTGTTGTTTGACTTGTAGAGTTTCCTACAGATGTAATTTTGTTGACTGACTCATTTTTATGTAGTTTAATATATTCCTCTGCTCTATGTACTTCTTCTAAACTGTTAGTTTGATTTAGAAACTCATCAGATTCAGGTTCAGTTATTTTATGTTTTAACAAGACAAGTCCGTAGGTGATATATTCTGGCATCATTCAACAAAATATCTGATTGCCTCTCTTTTTGTGATGTTAGCCACTATTTGTGCTCAAAGCCATTGATTTATTAGGGATTGTAAAAAGGTGATATTCTAATTCATTAATTTCTTCTTCATTTATTAGCGGAAGTACTTCTAAAGAGAAACTACCCCCTCTCTACTCTTCTGTAAAATGGGATCTCCTTCAGTCTGAATCATTTCTGTCAATCCTACCTGCTGTCACTCACCAACCCAAACAATCTTCCCTTCAAATTAGCCTTCCTCAAGTTTAACTCTGTTTCAGATATTCCCCACCCTAAATACCCCAGTGATTCTCCTTTATCTCACAAATGAAGTATTCCTGTTTCAATGAGCACTCAAGGTCTTCCAAACTATGCACATTGTTGTAACTTTCCAGCTTTTGTATTCACTGCTCCCAAAAAGATTCTATATATTCCGACAAAACTTCATTGCTCACTCTCTCCTGAGTATGTCCTAGCCATTCTGGCCTCAGGGCTTTTGTGCATGTTTTCCCCTGTCTTAAAATGCTCTTCCTGACGTTCTCTGTCTATTGAAATTTTAACTCAGTTTATCAAAATGAAACTCAAATGCCATCAAACCTACCTACAGTTCTTGATCAAATGTATTTTCTTTTGTCTTGGAATCCCATATCACTTCGTATCTTATTATATTATGGTGATAAGGGTCATTTTTATATTCAGTCATTGGTCATTTTTATATTTATTTTTCTTCATAAGACACATTTCTTACTTATTTTATATTTCCCATTCATCCATTACATAATATAAGAGGTATTCAACAACTTATATTATTATTTATTTGTTGTTTATAATTTGGAAACTTAATTTAAATAAGTTTCATTTAATCCTATAATTTCATTTCATTGTTGTCATTCTTTTCAGATGATTAATTTGCAGTAGAACCAAAACTGTAAGCGGAATAGCTTGCTGTTTAGCTTTGGCCTAATTTTGAGAAGGGGTAATATTATTCTCATGCCCATCTCATGCTCCATAAAAATGCAAACCAATATTAAGACTATAGCAATAGATATCAGCAAACAAGGAAGCAAATGGTGGCTAGAATATCATTTTTTGTATTTTTCAATTCACTTTCATATTTATATGTCATTATAGTTCTTCAGATTCTGATTCCACTGATATTCATTAGTCATTTATTTTGTACTATACAAATCATTATACTTATTATATACATTATTTTCTGAGATTTCACAGCAACCTTTTTATTATTTGTACCATATAAATAAAGAGAGTGACTTTCAGACAGGACAATTAACTTGCCTAAATTTATAGCAATACTGAGTGATTAAACAGAGATTTCAGCATAGGTCTGTCAGATGTAGAACTTATTCCTCTAAGTAAGAACTGCCTTTTCTCTCTAAATTACATATAATATCTGTATTACCAGGTAGAATGTTTTCAAATAATGTATTAGAATGACATAAAATGTCTTTTGCTATTCACCTGCTTTCTTCATTAATAACTAAAGGGCCTGTGGAAAATATCCTCAGTAAGTATATAAGATAATGCATCACACTTGTGATTCTTTCCAGTCAACTGTCCTGTCTCAAATTATCATCGCTGTACTTTTTGCCTTCTTGTGTCTCTGACTTAACTTCCCATTTCTCTTCCTCATTCTTCTATTACATTCTTTTCCTTGAATGTTTCCTTTGAATTCTTTGTCACTACGCCCTTATCATTCCACTTTTCTTCTCTGGCTCCTTCACATCAACTCTTCTTCCATTCATGCATTTAATGTCCTCCTGTCAGTTCCCCTCAGTCACTAAATGCTTCCTAGGAAGGTCATCCATACCAGAGCTTCACTTATCACTTATGTGATAACTTAGAAATGTACATTGTAGCTACACATCTCTCTGATTTTGTAACACTTGAAATTTTTCATGGTGCCTCAAATTCAATATGGCAGAAAGTTGAATATATCATCTTCCCTGATTAAAAGATTTTGAGTTCCTTGGTAAATGGAACTACTATACACCAAAGCCGAAGTTATAAATATTGAGTCAGCCTAGGCTCTTTCCATCCACTTTAGTGTCTAAAGTTAATCATTAAATCTGTGATTCAAATGATGGGTTTTGAAATCAAACATCTCATGCAGGAAATCCAGGCTGTATCACTTAATATTCATGTAGTTCTAATAAAATTAAAGTCTTAATATCACATCTATAAGAGGTTGTCATCTATAAAATACTGATGATAATAATAGTAGGGTTGGAGAAATGCTTAGAACATAGGTGTTTGGTTCTTAATGTTTATCTTTATTAATTTGATCCTTAGTGCTCACATGAGATGTTCTAGATAACCAGCAGATGAGTTATTATACATATCATAATAACTGAGTTTGCCCCCTCTTGTCCCCACCTTTACCCTGGGGCAATATAATAATAGCCATTTGAAAAGATGTTTACCTTCCCTGCTACCAGTTCTTAGTTTAGAATAGAACTGTCATGCCTGACTCCTGCAACAATCTCCCTTTGAATTGTCTCCCCATTTCTGGTCTAAAAATCCTCCAATATATCCTCAGGAAAATGAGTGATCTAAAACGTTTGATCAGATATAGTTTGTCATCTTCAAAGTTTGCAATGGCTCTCCATAGTACAAAGCCTACCTCTCCGTAATTATCTTCACTTACTTCTATTCATCAATGTGCTGTTCTTGCTTATTGCTCTGCCTTGTATCTGCTGTTCCTCTTACTGACATTCCTCTCCCACTCCGAACTCAAACTTTTCTCAAGACTCAGTTTAGCCATCTTCTCCTGTGAGAAGTTTCTCATAAAAATTCATTCTCAGCTGGGTTCTCTGCCTATTTTCTTTCCCTGGTATTAGTCATTCTTGGCTTCATATCCTGTTCTACCTCTTATTAACTGTGAGATCGTGACAAGTCATTGAAATTCTCTAATCCTCTATATTCTCATCTCAAAAATGTAGTTAATTATAGTATCTACCTCACAGGATATTTTAGTATTAAATAAGATAACATATGTAAAGCATGGTATGTAAAGCAGAATATTTGACATGATATACATGATTCTGTCTATCATCTATCTATCAATCATCTATCATCTATCAATCATCTATCTATCTTCTATCAATCATCTATCTATCTATCATCTATCAATCATCTATCATCTATCAATCATCTATCATCTATCTACCTACCTATCATCTATCAGAATATTTCTTATCTGTCTTCCATAACAACAGGAACTCTTCATTCATTTCTACAATCCTCAGACCTACTACAGTGTCTGGTACACAGAAGGAATTCAGTAGATGTTTGTTAAACAAATGATTAAAATGACGATTTCCCCAATAAGTTGTGTTCAATATTAAAAAAAAAAAACACATGACATTTGCTTTTATTTCTCTTTGGTGCAATGGAGAGAAAATGCATATTAAGTAGAAAAACCCTCAAATTTTATTACTTAATTTATACAATAAGTAAATTGTGTTTTAAAAAAAAAGAATATTGTCATTACTGTTTAGACCACTACTGAAGTTTTGCATAAATGCCATTGTGATTTTTTTTTCAGTAAAATATTGATGCAATATCTATTTTTTCCAGGAGTGCAAAAAAGAGAACACAGGTCACCTATGTTTTGTGTTTTTTTGTTTTTTGTTTTGTTTTGGCTTTTTTTTTTCTTAAATGTTTAATTAGCACATTTACTGAATATAAATAGTTTTAAAGTGCTAGCCTTAACTTTTAAAGTCTGTTTACTATTTGACTTGCTTATAAATTCTGATTTATTTGTCTATTACTATGTAGCAATATACCTCACAATTTAGGTTCTTAAATAATTATTGTATTTTGCTCAATTTTTGTATATCAGAAATTCATGAAAGTCTTGACTGTTGGCTTTTCTAATGTATACGGTATCCACTGGGACCGAAAGATCCACTTTCAGTATGGCTTCTTCTCTCACGTGACATGTGTCTTGATACCTCTCTCTCTCTCTCCCTCTCTCTCTTTCTCTCTTTCTCTCTCCCCCATTATATCCTTCTGCAGTGGCAGGTAGTCTCATGCTCTCAAGCCTCTTTATATTGCTCGAGCTGCTCATAGCATAATTTGTCTAAAGGCAGTCATACTCTTCATGGCACCTGGCTTCCAAAGCCTGGAAGTTGATGCTGCCAAGCCAGTTAGTGTCGCATAAATGTCATAAATGTCACAGCATTAGTGTCACCATAATCTATTTGTGCAAGTTGTCACAAGGCCTGCTCAGATTAAAGGAGATGCAGACATAGATTCTACTTGACTTCTTGAAGCAACAGTAGCAAATTTACATTGCCACAGAGCATGTGGCGAGGGAGATTTTTGTTGCAGCCATCTCTGCAAATTACAATTGGGCAATGTGTTTTTTGGAACCTTGCTACTAGGGTGATGCATAGATCAGCAGCATTGGTATCACCTAGAATTATAGAATATTGGCCTCACCCCAGACCTACTAAATCAGAATTTTCATCGTAGCAAGATCTACTGGTAATTCACACACACATTAAGGTTTGAGAAGCTGTTCCAGTTGATTACACCTTGCAGTTCTTCAGGGTTATAGAGATCGTACGTAACTTCTAAAGTCATGATGTAAAGTCATCTTAAAGCTTCCCTGTAAAATACACTGATGCCCACTTTATGGATTAGGAAACTGAAGCATCAAAAAGTTACATAAGTAGATGAAAGCAGAAAATAACCTACTGCTAATTCATAGGGTTTTTCTACACTCAGCCAGCTTCTGAGACTCGTCGTTTTCTTCCCTTGACAAGATAGCTGCTTTGAGATTTTGTACGAGAACAGCCATTCTGTGATATTGTCCAATTTGACATCTTAGTTCTAACATGCAGGGAGTCAGAGAGCTGAAGAGGGTGCAGTCTGAGTACAATCAGGCTCCCAGAGGGCTCATGCACTAACACAGTCCTCCTTTCCCCTCCAGAATTTAGCAGTACTTTTAAAAATGGCAATGTTGATTAAGAACTTGATTTTCTAATTCCATCCCTACCATCTACCATTTACATTCGCTGGATAAGTACTCCTTTCCATTTGAAAATGAACTTTTTGATTGCTGCAGCAAACCACTGGTGAAGCTCTTTTTTTTTTTTTTTTTTTTTAAGAAATCACTAAGTGCCTTTAGGAGGGATTAATTGCTAATTATAAATGTTTTATATTTTAAATAAAAGAAGGGAAAGTACTTCTGCTTTGTTCCTCATGTTTTCAAGTATATGATTATAGCTAGAACTCCCTAGTTCCTCAGGTATCCCTCTCTTAATAAAATTATATGATTTAACACTTGAGCCTCCCTCCCAAGCCCACTTAAACACACTTAAGGTTGACTGGTTCCCACTGGGAAGCTGCCAGGGAGCAACATCTTTGTTCTGCTAAACCTTTTCCTATTCTTAAAAAGAAAAGAGTAGAAATGCAATTATACTCCTTCCCCAGTTCTATTTGCATGACAAAGATCTATACATGATGACGATGTGATTTAGATATGTCAAAATTCCAATTAACACCTAGTTAAACCAAATTCTATAACTATTTAATTTAAAAAGACTTCAGTTCCTAACCCATCTTATGCACAAGTCTCAAATCCTTCCCTGGATGCCTGCCTTGAGCTTGAAAGATAAAGAACTTCGCAGAGATGTATTTCTTGAATCGAATAGGTTATCGTTTACATTGAAATGTCTGCAGAAAGAGGTTTTAGCTGGCTCGGCATGTGCGTGTCTAACTCATGTACACATGGCTATTTGTTTACACGTGCCCTTCCCCCACCAGGCTAAGGAGGTTCCCTAGTGGAAAGTGTATCTTCTGTATGCCTGCATCCTAAACACTGCACAGTAAGAGGCACCTGGCAAGCTTTCGATACGTGTTGAATAAATGGATAAATGAGTGAATATATTTACAGTATAGCCTACATGGCTGCTGAGCTAACTGTAAAATCCTGCAGCCTGTTTATGCCGTCCCGACTATAGCAAAAAAGGAAGGCTGCCGAAGAGGAAGGTGAAGCATGACAGGCAGGCAGCTGGCTGCTTGATTCTTTGTCTGAGGGGGCTTGCAAGCAGAGTTCCCTCCCAGCTCTCTTTGGTCTCATTACATGCAGGATCAGGTCTCTGCCGTTCCAGACTTCTGCACGCAGCCTCAGCTCAAGCCCTCCAGAGAGCTGTCAGCTTTCTCATCTCTGCCAGACGAGTTGACAACGCTGTACATGAAACACAGGACTCACCACCTTTAAGGGGTTTTTTTTTCCTCCCCTCTCTTTACAGAAGAAAATATACATATATATTTTGTAAAAGACTATGCTGGGTTTTTTTTGTTGTTGTTGTTTTGTCGTTATTCTCATGCAGGAGACAAATTACCCAGGGGCAGATATTTCCTGAGGCTACTAATAAGAGCATCACTGTGTTATTCTTCTGTTATTTTATATTTTGGGGGTGTAAAATATTGATCCCCCTTTAACCTTCCCTGTTTATCAACCCTTCTTCTTAAACATCAAACGCTACTACTCTCCTCTTTTGTCACTCTCCTTTGCTCGAAGCCTGAAGACTGATGATCTCATCTAAGTTGGTATGTGTAGATTTGGGGGGTGTCTCTCCCCACCCCCTTATGTCACAGGAAATATACTCTTCTTGGCAACCAAACTCCTCTGTGTCTATAACTTCTAGATTTCCATAGAGGCTTTTTATAAGCACAGTGCTGTTTTCCGTCAAACCGCCCTCATGCTTTGAACATACTCTTATCTGTCTCACACGCCACGGCCAAAAACGCCCCCATGGGTTGGCATGCTTAGCCACCTTGCTGGGCTGTCTCCCTTTCATAGACCTGGGCATTTGATCTGGCCCTCTCTTCGCAGAATATATTCTGGCAGCACTAGATTTTCCTTCCTTTCCCTCTCTCTGCTGAAACGTTCTGATTTGTGGGGGTTCACAGAGGTGAGTTAGCACATCCTTGCGTGTATGTAGTTTTTCATTACTCGACATTTGCTTTCGTGATTTTTCTCTTTGGCCTGTTCCTCCTTCCTCTTCGTTCTCCCCAAAATGGGTTGCGTGAAGACTAAACTTCAGTGTGTGCAAAAACCTGCTTGCATGTAAATACCTGCTTTTCACTGGCTATGATCTGTCCGCTTAAAGCTGTATTCTTTCCCTCACTCTCTTCTGGTCCTCCATCAGCAACTCCTTCAAATGTGGGTGTAGAAATGTCCTTAGATTACCCCTGAAGGTTTCCCCAAAACCCGAGGCCTTTTTCACTCAAGCAAAGAGCCAGTTTAGTGCAGTGTCCACAGGCATTTTGGGAATCATTATACCCCTGATGGCAGATCAAGGGTTAAAGTCACTTGTTTTACCTAGAGATTAGCCCCCTGGTCTATTGAAAGGGAGGGAGGACTGGGTTTACAGGTACCATAGGAATTTAGCAAATTTAAAGTCTTTTCACCAGTTTGGCCTAGCCTTACCGCTGCTGTTTTTAGTACTATAAGTTAGGATAAGTAATATTACATTTTGTGTGATAATGAGTGCCCTTCCATACTTCCCCATTTCCAGTGGCTCCAGGCACTCTGTATTATGAATGAAATTCAGTTTGTTTAGAATGCTTTCTTTTTGGGTTTTACTTTCCAGGGAAGGTTTTTCCATAGGATCTCCCCAAGGATAAGGTTCACTGCATGGACAGCCAGAGGCATTGCAAGCATGTAGACGAGCAATTGTGGCTTAAAATAGAAAGCAAAAATAATTAGACCGAGTCTTCCTAAAAACAACACTTCCAATAGTAAGCCTGCACATTTGTATGTTATTTGGTACTTTTGCAAATCATGTTTATCAACATCACCTAACTTAAGCCTCACAACAACCCAGTGAGATAAATAGAAGAGAAACTTACACTCCCCATTTTTTTAATGAGGAAACTGGTAAGTGGAGGTCGAGTCAGTAGGAGAGAATAAGAAACCTGTTTTCTTTATTTCCAGTCTGAGGCCAATTCTGCTATGGGATTTTTCGTCTTCCCAGAACTATTTTCACTTGCTTTGGAAGAGGTATGCTGCTGTAAACTGGAAAGTACTACCTTCTAATGAACCCAACGAGGAAGTTAAGGGAAGTTTTTGAGGTTCTGTCTCTCTTAAAGGAATAATTTTTTGAATAATTACTATCATAAGACATTGGAGTCTCGTCTGTGGCACATCTGGAGATCGAGTTAATACATATTATATCATACATTATACCTGAAAAAAAAAACTGCAAGTTAAAAAAAACTTCAAGAAATAAGTACAATACTGTCTATATTATCTATTTCATAAAGCAAAGGAAGCTATATGTAATTAAATGCTGGTGAGAAAGAGAAAAAGAGATCAGCGGAAAGGATATATCACCATTAGAATGTGGGAGTTTTCCCTCAGTACACCATAGTACTTCTATTTAAGCATTATAATTTGGACCCCCCCCCCCCCATAGACTTCAGAGAATTGACATACTTTCATTCAATGACTAAGTGTGGGATGAGTTTGTAGGGGAGGAAAAATAATTTTTCCTTTACCTTTTTGAGTTATTAGCTCAGACACCTACAATAGAAGACGGATTAACAGCCCAAAAGCAAACATAAATTTATTAACATGTGTACCTCATGTGCACATAGGAGATACCCAGGAAAAAAATCTGTAACTGCCTGAGGTATCTGAGATTTCGGGACTTTAACAGGGAAAGGGGAGAGGAGATGCAAGCCTCTTAGAGGAGACTAAATGATTTTTAGGAAAGATGAACATGCCCTTGGAAGAATCGTTGGGAGTTATGACAGTTTGTGACCGTTCATCTGGGTGTGATGTTGGCTTACAGACTCCTCTCCTGTGATAAGAATCGATCAGTCCTCCTGAGCTGAAGAAACTCCTGGGGAGGAGACAGTTAAATTCCTTTTGAAAGACCCATCTTTAAGCAAATAATGGGAGTTCAGAGACAGTGTCTCCCTGCATTTGCTGTGTTTCAAGTGACTACAGCTCAAAATAGTCAATATGCCAGTGGCATATTTTGGCATGGCCTATTCTGCTACCCTTCAAGTTATTTCCAAAAGGTTTAAGCCCTAGCATTTTTCTGTCACTTTTCTCTTTTACTCACTCCATTCATTGAGCTTGCAGGAGAACTTAAAAGTACTAGTTAGTCACAGGTGTGCCCTTTTTTATTCAACCACAGAATATTTCAGGAATAGTGCATGCAGTTTTCTGAGGCTTTTGAAATTTTGTGGGAGATCATTTCTGTCACATATAAGTAACTACCAAAGAATATAGCTTGGCATCCTGTCCTAGATTCAGCAAAACTTATTCGTCTGCGTCTTGAGTTCCTCCGCAATAACAACGATGTTAACCACAAATTTGGAAAAGGAAACTCATTCA
This sequence comes from Ursus arctos, assembly GCF_023065955.2. Lineage (NCBI taxonomy): Eukaryota > Metazoa > Chordata > Mammalia > Carnivora > Ursidae > Ursus > Ursus arctos. Next base: position 84,952,224 of record NW_026622763.1, on the reverse strand, counting down.
TATTTCACTGAATCATTGAATGTGTTCCTGTTAAAAGAAGAAGAAGGAGGAGGAGGAGGAGGAGGAGGAGGAGGAGGAGGAGGAGAAGGAGAAGAAGAAGGAGAAGAAGAAGAAGAAGAAGAAAAGAAAGAAAGAAAGAAAGAAAGAAAGAAAGAAAGAAAGAAAGAAAGAAGAAAGAAAGAAAGAAAGAAAGACTACAAAAAAGATGAGAATGTATTACTTACTTGTAGTAGGAAGACACCTTTTACCTCACATTGAAAAGCTTCCCAACCTTGGTGCTTAGAGAGTGAAATCCATTGTGCTGAATAACAATGCAAACGCCCAGGATACAGATTTTCAAGTAAAGGGTTACCAATATCTCTTTTAAAAATGTCAAAGCTCTTTCTGAGTTGAGAACATTTCTCACAGAATGATAATAAAGTGCCCTGTGACTGCCTATACTTTCACAAGGACTTCAGTCCCTTGCTTCTACGATTGCAAGACAAAATGCTTCTAAACAAGCATTACTTACATCAAGAATCACAGCAAAAGGGTCTGACCTTTGATTATCTGAACTTCACTTCAGAACTGATTAAGACCCCAGCTGAAATTCCAGCAATGTGTTTTATTCACCAGGGTCCAGATCCCCACTAGTAAATCTGGAAGTTGCTGGAGAATCTGCTCCCTTTGAGGAGTGCTAATCACTAACAATAGACACCTGCCAAGGGGTAACTACTCTAACTTACAGAACAGTTCAAAATTGCTCTGATAGTGGGTAGGCTACTCTCAATTGGCAAGTCTTAGAAAAATCAGATAGGAAGTTTCTATATATTATATTTTTTTCTTGTTTGCTCACTAGATCCCAATTTATACTGACTTACATAAATGACTATTTCTTTTCTCAAAGGAATGAATAGTACTTCTACTTATAACACTTATTCTTGAAATTATATACCATCTGTCATTAGATTTCACAAGTAAGTGAACTAGGTCAATGTCAGAATTGATTTTAAGGATTTTCAAAGGCCTTTCCATTCCCCACTCCCCCGTTATCTTGCCCCCTGCTTCAATGTCTAGAACTCTAGCCATTGAAGTAACTCTTTTAGGCTATGATGTCTTTTTCAAACACCCAGGGATTTTCAGTTATCTGTTGCTACATTACCACCCATCCCAAAACTTAGTGACTTAAACAACAGTTTATTATTTCTCTTGATTCCTTGCTTGACCAGGCTCAGCTAGGAAGTGCCTTTGCTCCACATGGTGGGTCTGAGACCCTTCATGCCTTCAACTGGGAACTCACTTGGGGCCAGGATACACAAAAAAATGCCTCTCGGCCACCAGTGGATCCTTCACGTAGTTTCTCCTTACCGAAGAGTTTAGTGCAAGCCTCTTTCTAGCATGGCAGCTGGCTTTAAAAGTATAAGCTCCAAGGTACAGGTGTTTATCACACTTCTGATTGCATCATGCTTGCTAAGATTCCATTGGTAAAGCAAATCTCCTGGTCAAGCCCAGAGTCAGTGTGGGACTATATGGATACACTGAGGCAAGGCTCATGGACGGCCACCACTGTAACAGTCTGTCACATCAGGTTAAAATGTCATGAAATGTGAAGGATAAGTATAAACTTGCTTATAATTATTTAATACTTTATTATATAAAAAATGTTTTTCCCACATTCATTCTCTAGATTCTGTAAGGTGGGAGAAGCATTTGCTATATTTGTCCTTTTATAGATGAGAAGAACATGCATCAGTGAGGCAAGTGATATACTATTTAAATTGAATCCTTCAGTGATTTGATCAAGACAAAATAGATAATAGATGACAAAGCTGTGACCTGAACCCAGCTTGTCTGATTTTAAGGATGGTTTTGGCTCTACTATTCTACATTAACCACAATATTTTATATCCCCTGGGACAAATTAGCAGAATATCAGTCTACCACTGATCCTCTAAAATACATATTGCCATTGCCTTTTGAACTTTTGTTTAGGTACTATTGAGATGGCCAAAGTTTAGAAACTGTAATTATAGCTGTAAAGATATTTTTTTCTGACAAAAGAGCTTATAAGGATACCCCCAGTTGCTTTTAAGTCCACAATATTGCATGACTCCATGCATGTATCATCATTTATTCATATGCTCCATAAATACTTAGCCAGTGTCTCTTACATATGTCCCCAGTACCACCTTGGGTGCTAGGGCTATAGAAATGAACAAAACAGACCAAAAAATTCCTGCTGTCATGGAACTTATCTTTTATTAGAGAAATCAGAAAATAACAAGATAAGTGTTCAAGGAGAAAAATAAAGCAAAGAAAGTGGGAAGAAATGTGGAGAGGGTTTGCGATTTTAGATTGAGTGAGCAGAGTAGTTGTGCTTGAGACAGTGGCATGTGAGATAAGGCTTCAGTTGGGAATCTAGACATGCAGATAATTGGGAAAAGAGCACCACAAGAAGAAGGGAGAAGAAAGGTAAAGCTGCTGAGTTGGGGGCATGACTAATATTTGGGGAGAACAGTAAGGAGGCCAGTGTGGCTGGACCAAAGTAATCATGGGGGTAATCTTGGAGATGAGGTCAGAGAGGACTGAAGATTAGATCATGTAGGGTCCTAAATGTCAATGGAGGGACTTTCCACTTTTGCTTTGAATGAGATGGGAAGTCACTATCTGAAAAAAGGGCCATGTAACCTACTCTTCAACTTCCAGAAAAGGCCTGCCAGAGAGGTGGGAGGATACTTATTTAAAATGCTGATTCTAACCAGATCTGGGGAGTGAGAATCTTTGGGAGTGCGGTCACGTAATCTGCATTTTAAATTGCTCCCAGCTGCATCCTATGTCCACTAAACTTTGTGAAATACTGCCTGACCCATTAGCACATTTCAGCTTCCAAAGAGCAGATAATCAACCTCAATTTTACCATCTGGGTAATGCTAAATGAGGCCCACTTCCAGTTAGGTTAATGAAGCTACGAAGAGACAGACTGCATGCTTCTGCAAACCAACGCTGATCTAGCACCGTAGCCCCATAAGATCCCAGGAAGAAGGAGGTGCGAAATCCCTGAGAGGTTCATGTATGGAATCTGAAAAGCAGCATTAAATTAGCCTTCTTAATCAAATGAGCAGCCTTGCAGTTTGTGCATGAACAGCCCCTGCTGGAATTTGCGCCAGAACCCTTGGAACTAAAAACTATAGCCCTGTTTTTTGCAGACGAAGGAGAATTGCCAATTACACAGATAAGCACTGGGCTTCCTAGGTCCTTTCTTAAGTCTGGAATCATTATCGAGCAAGGGTATCACAGCATGTAGCCGAAGAGCATATTCCATCTGAGAATATGGAAGGAGCTGAGAAGCTCCTTTTTCTAGGAGAATTTTAGAATTGGTAAATTAATGCTACAGCTATCCATGCACTAGCAGAGTACTTCGACGGTGTTTATTATCCCTAAGGAACAACAAATTGTCTTCTATCAGATTTAATTTTGGTGTGATCTTAGATTCATTCATTTTTCTCATTGAACAGGAAAGAGGGGCTAGAAAATATAGTTTGGGGCTGGACTGAAGAGAAATGAAAACCATTATTGGTTTTGAACTTTAGAAGTGTAATTTCAGTTTAAACATGCAAACTATTTAAATATAGACTAAAATGAAACATTTGGAAATTTGATTACATATTTTCCCTTTAAATTAATAGGTTTAAAAAAAAATACTTTTAGAAGAGGATAGCAAGGTAATTGCATATTTAGGGAATGACAATTTTTCCAAGAATCCTGAGAAGCCTAACAGCCCATTTTAAAAATAAGAGCTAGAATATTCTAGAATAAATAATGAGCTATCTCTTTTAGGTTTTGATACACCACCCATTTCCTTAAAAAAACAAACAAACAGAAAACTTTTATTCTTCCACCTTTTGGACCATAAGAAACTTGCTCTCTGTGAAATACTCTTTGCTGGGCCTTTCTGTTGATCGTCATAGGTAACTCTTGCTCACTTATTATAACTTGCCTCCAGCTGCTTTACATCCTCACTTGTATTTCCATTTGGAAAATAAAAAATAATATATAATCATTCTTAAAATGGTTACCCCAAGTGCCTTAAAAACACATTACCATTTCCTTTTTCTTATCTTCAAGATATTCCATTAAGTTAATCTTTTCATTTTTAGTAAACTCTTTTTTTTTTCCTTGCCCACTTCCCCATTTCCTAACCATAAATACATTTTCCCAGATCAAATATAAACAGTGGCTTTCTTGGTCAGTATCTGTATCTTTATTCCCAATTTAAAATAGCTGAAAAAAATATGTTGCTACAGACCAGATATTGAGAAGATGGGACACTACCAAAAACAGACAAACAAACAAACAGTGATGGAAAAAGAAATTACCATAATGCGTTCCTCTGACATCTCTGATTTTTCCTGTCTCTACTTCTTTAAAAAGGAAAATCACCCTGTCGTCCATTAGTGGTTTTCTTCCATATTATTTCTTCTACCCTGTGATCATCTCTGATTTCTTTCATATTATTAGTGTTGATAATGTTAATACAAATACCCACTAATAGAAAATATCTCATTTTTCTGAAACCAAGTGACTTATTTATTTTGTCTTGAAGTGATTTTTAAAATATGCAACAATAAAATGTTTATCTTTTCAAATGACACAGGTTGTCATACGCCTTTTAAATTAACCCTAAAGTAAAGATGACCTAATCAAGAGCAAGGATTTCCTGCAATCTCTAGGGGTAATACAGGAGACAAAATGAGTACTTGCTCTCTGTAACCATATTATCAGAGCAGAGCTTTCTTGGACTTCATTTTCTACTTGCTAAGGTGGAATAGAGAGAAGTTACCAAAGAGAAGAGCAGTGCATCTGGTCCAGGAAGTCAGTGGAGAGTTTCTATAACATAAATTAAGAAACAATGCTCCCTTTTGTTTTTTTGAAAGAAAGTTTTACAGTCTCCAAATTGGGTCTAGAAATATACAGCCTCTAAAGTATGTTCTGGGTACAAAATTTTATTTTATACTAAAAGTTTATAAAGATTTAAGTAATATTGAAATGGAAAAAAATGCAAGAAAATGTAAAGAGAAAAGGCTAAAATCATTTCCTCGAATCTAGATGGTATCAATTATCTAGGAAGCAGGCCCTGACTCTGTTCTTCAACATGACAACTTGAAACATAAGAAATTATTTATAACACACAATACAACCACAGGACTAGAATTTGTTTTATCAGATTTTTGCCAGAATGAAAGTTCTACTGACAAATTTGCAGACGTGAAAACTGTGTTAATCTGATTTTTAAACAGTGATTATGCTTAAATTTTGCATGGTCTACTCCCAGTTGCTTTATAGTGAATATATTATGGAAATGTTCAACTTCGAGTTAATAACGGTTATTAACCCACTCTAAGAAATTAATGTTCTAGCAATGCATAGTCTGGTTAAGATTCAACAAAAATACGTTAATTTTATCTAGGAAATATTTATTATCCTCTTATATGCAAGGGACTACCTAGGACACTGAAAATTTTACAAAGATAAATCTATTAGCTCTTTTGAGGTAATTATAGCTGAGTAGGAATTAGAAGATCATTATCGGCAAAGGAAAAAGTATTTGAACTATAAGAGAAATACAAAGTGCTGAAGAAGGCAGTGGGGCTTACACTATTCATTTTTATTGACAATAACAAAAAGTAATACAACAATTAGAAAAGTAATTATTTGTAATTACTAGTGTTGGCATTTTCAAACGTTCCTGGAAGTCTGATCTAGAATTAGGTGAAGAAGTCATGAAAAAGTAGTTATAGAAATTTCAGAAACTAGGGGACTTCTGGAAAAAGTTAAGATCTTTCTATTCTTTTTTTTTTTTTTTTTAGCTTCCACTGTGGTCCTAACTACACTTTATATTTATTTTGTTCTTCTCTCTCAACCTCAGTGACCTGATGTTGACAATTAACTATATACCAAGAGTGTGTGAATATTTGTATATAGTATGAGGTATAATATAGAGGGTAATAAATGGAAATTCAAAAGTTGGCTAAGTCATAGTGGTTCAACTCAATGTTCATTACATAGATACGCACAATCATGAAATAATATAATTATACCATTTTTTCGTCCTGGAGACAAATGCGCCTGGATTATTTCTTTTGACTTTCATTTTCCTGAAAAGAGAATGATAGGATTACTATTCTTGTTTTTTGTTTTTTAAGAAACACATTTTTTTTAAAAGATTTTATTTATTTGTTTGGCACAGAAAGAGAGCAGGAGCAGGGGGAGAGGGAGAAGCAGACTCCCCGCTGAGCAGGGAACCTGAGGGAGGGCTCAATCAGGACCCTGGGATCGTGACCTGAGCCGAAGGCAGAAGCTTAACCAACTGAATCACCCAGGTGCCCTGGATTACTATTCTTGATAGAAAATAATATTTGAGAAAACAAGCTATTCAAATAGAGACAATATCCTCATTGCAAGAAAGTGGTTCATTGACTACAGTTGAATGTTCTTACCCGGTTGTCCTAAATCTTTTCTTAGAACAGTTTGGGCTATACATTATTAAAGAAATGAATGCCTCTTATTTCAGCATTTTTCTGAACACTGCCACATGCTGGCCTAGGATAAACATGTTTTACATTTAGCCAATTATTTGGGGTGATGTGGAACTTCCAGTAGAGGAACACCATCTTAATTAACAACAACAACAACAACAACATGATTTAGATGTTTTTCTACAGTTTGTGTTTCTATGAAAAAAGCTAATGATAAGTGAAATCAAACTCTCAACTAAATTCAGAAGATTAAAATGTTGATCATTTTATTACTATGTCAGGGGGAAAAAAAGAGAAAACCCCCATATTCCAGAACATTTGATTGAATCAATAATACCTCTTCAGGCCTTTCTTAGAGCAATAAAACTGTGACTTTGCTCATTGCAGTGTTTGCAGGAGACTATGCAACTATTAGAGATGGTTAAGGGATTTCACTGTGTGTTTGGATTGGATTTTCTATTTTTTAATAGTGTGTATTTAGCCTGGGTTCTTCTGAAAGCTGATTTTGAAGCAGAAGCTCTGTGTTATTTCCTGTTTAGGGAGTATAGTTCGGGAAGGCTGAAATCGGAGAAATCTTTGCTCATCTCTTGGGGCAATCTTTTGCATGTATCTGAATGACAGCATCTCAGGAGAGAATCTCTGTGGGAAAAAAGGCAGAGGACTTTGTTCATAGTGTCCTGTTTCTCACTGGTCAAAGGCTCACCCTCCGGTAGGCTAGTTCACCTGCTCCTCAGGGTTGTGCATACAAGATACTGAGCAAGTCTTACAGCCACAATGTCAACAGGGAAGCCCAGGGCAAGACGTGAAAAGTGAGAGGTATATAGAGAAATAATGAGGCAAAGCACTTTCTGGTTGTTCCATAATGCAACTGACTGGAGTCCGCATAGGGCTGGTCACTGTAATGGGAGCCAGAATCAGAAAGTGCCAAAGGCCCAGGAAACAGGTGAGGCAAAAGGATCTGAAGTTAACATACATACTGTGTGAGGTTTAGTGCGTTAACATGAGATCCACACTGGACCAGTGGCTCCTCTAACTGGTGAATTGGTCTCTAACAGTGGCATGAAAGGCTGTGGTGGGAGTTGCTGTAATCTTGATTAAGAATGGTTAGGAGTAAAACCTAAATCTTGGAAATTCAATCATTCTTGAATGTATCTGACTATTTGTAGCATCTATTTATAGTTGAGAATTCTGAGCAAGAAGAAACCCTATCACTTTCCTTGTGAGTTTAACCTTAACTTTATCTTATAGGTTAGGTGTGTATGATTCAAATGTTCTTTTTCCATGACCTTCAACTCCCTGTGCAAAATTCAAGAGCAGTTGTTGACAGAGAGAAGGTACTGGCCGATCAGCTCTGATTCAAGTCTCTGCTCTAAACCGGAATCTTTGATGTTACATAGTCCTGTATCTCTAAGCTAGTTGGCAGTTTAATGATGGTGATATTCCTCAGTGAGGGTCCTAGTGAAAATGATAGCAAATATGATTGCTTCCTTATGCCTGTCACTGCAGTGATGAACACGTATGGTACTTAGTCAAATATAGAGGGCAAGATAGGCAGAGATATTTTGTCTATAAAACACAAATGTATCTATGGCATCAACGTCTACATTTACGTCTGTAAAGAAGTAGTTCTCTTTAAATGGACAATTTCAAACCAATTTCAAGAATATTGTATAAAACCAATGTATAGGCTTAAATAAGAATAATGCACTGGCCAACTGTTACAAAAACTGATTGTTTCTGTGGGTTCTTTTCACATGATATAAAGAGATGATGATTTAGAACAAGGCCTAGCTCTATTAATCTCCTTAAATTCTCTAAATCCCAGGTTCCTCAGTTTTAAATATTTTTAACTCAGTGGTTATCACAAAGATTAAAAGAGAAAATGTGTATTTTATAACAGCTTCATGAACATCAGAGTATCATGTATAAATCATCACCTTTGTGAGATTATGTGAATATTTTACATAACTACTAAACCATTGGAAAGTATTTATATATATAAAATAGTATATATCTAAAATATATCTGCCTTATCTGCTAGAATTTGAGCTCAAAGTAATGAGGACTTCATTGAATGTTGAGTGAACAAATGGATATTTGAATTTACTTTAGTAGATTGATCAGCTTTATTTACACTATAAACTCAAGTGTTTGTTGATTCAAAAATATATTTATTGAGTGCCTAGAGTGTGTATGACCCTGTGCTAAGTGCTGGGAATACAAAATTATGTATGATCTCCGAACATTGTTTGACTAGATTACTGCCTAGTGAAAAGGCAGGCAAAAAATGATTAAAAAAAAAAAACTGATTCTGATTACAGAATGCTTTATATACTTTACCTCATTCAATTCTCACATCAAACCTGGGGTATCACCCACTAAACAAAAAATATTAGACTTGAAAAGCAGAGTCTCATCTCAAATTCCTCAGTTAGCATAGGGGGTTTCACAAATGCATGCTCCTTAGTAACTTATACACAATAAGTTTGTATATTTGAATTGTACATGGGTAAGGGTGGATGTGTGCTATTGGCAAACAAGCAAATCATCCTATTTTTAAGCCCCCGAACCTTCGATAAATTGAAACTATTCTGTGAACTGGCTAAAACTTCTGGCTGCTCTTTAAAAAGTCATTCAAAGCAAGTTCATTATTAGTGGAATTGGTAAAATTAGGCATGCGGGAATTGTGAAGAATCTGAGAAGATACAAAGAACTCCCTTGAAACTGACAACAACTAAAGATAAGAAGCACTCATTTCAGAGCACTTCACTTGTAGACATATTTCACTTTTGTCATCTTTACTTCAAATAGTAAAACAAGGCAAAACAAAAAGTAAGTGATCATAGATGAACAAGCTATGAAAAAAGCATGAGAACATGAACTGTTTTTGGTAATTTTGATTCTTAGGTAATCATTTTAACCTGCACTCCCAAATTATCAGAAATCTACATGGGATATGGGTGTTTTAGATAGATAGATAGATAGATAGATAGATAGATAGATAGATAGATAGATGATAGATAGATAGATATAGATAGATGATAATATAAATCTAGATATAAGATCTATATCTATATCTGTATCTATATCTATATTTATATCTATCTATCTATCTATCTATCTATATGTACATATGAGCATTTGGACTTCTGAAGATTTTTCCTTTTTCCTTTTTTCTCCCGCCCCCAAAATGATAAAGAAACTGATTTCAGTTGGCAAAAAAACCCCAAATCAAACTAAAAACAAAGACAGCTGAACAGTACTGCCACCTACTGTTCAGAGAGCTGTCAAGCACTCCTGTGAACCCATTGTCCTCTGCAATGCGTGGAATATGAATATTTAAGTATGAGAATATGAATATTTAAGTGTTGATGGCATTCAAATAACACATCCATTGGATTACCTACAGAAATAATTTCTCATATCAGCTGGTAAAATTTCCTTAGTATAAATCCATCACCAAGTTGTTGCTTTCAGTCAATAATGAAGAGTAGAATATTGCAAGGCTGAATTTTGTGTTTCACCTAGTCAAACATGTAAGCTGTTTGTGTGTATGAGTATTTTCTATTGAAATAGATGGCCATACTAAATGGAGTAATTTCTGTTCCATTGTGCTAATGAAGTTTATTGGAGACAGAAATAAAAAGGACAATGAAGGAACATCATGGAGGATAAAGGACATTCTTTGCTGTAAGAAGCAAAGACTGATTCATTCAGCAAAAGAATGGTTCATAGAATTTTACAGAGTTTTATTTAGGAAATTGTTTTAAAACTCACCAGGAGATATTGACAGCATATTCTGTGTGCTGGTGAAGTAGCCAGCTCCTTACACAAGTGAAGAGGCAGAACCCTCCCAGCAGGAAGGTTCACTGATGAGCCAAATGGAGAGTTGGCCACAGTCTTTGTTTGCTTAATAGGAAAGTTATTACCTTTGCTTGTTTCCCAGGAAGGCTAATGGAGCTCTCCTGGTCTTTCTTTCTAGACACTAAATAATATCAATTACAATGATCCCAATTAAAACAAGGAGTAGGAGACGTGAAATTCAAAATTTAACTAATAACCCCTTGACTGACATCCTCTGTAACTTTCTTCTGTCACACATACTCTTTAAAATTCTGATTTCTTGCATTAACTCATATCACCCTAAAAATCTTTAAATTGATTAAAAAAGAAACAAGTACAGAAATGCATCAGCCCTAGTAATCTTAATGTTTGAGGTCTTCCAGCATCAGTGGAACTGGGCGCCTGATTTTCTAAATACTACACCCAAAATATGATCTAAGAGGTGTGAAGCATGAAATGAGCAAATATATGGCTTTAGAATAAACTGAATTTTCAGACTTTCTTAAATATAACTAAAATATTGTGCTATTTGATGCTTACTGAGATTTTATTCATGAACTCTTAAGTATTAGATTATAATTCATATTCCATATGTAAGTCTTCTCAGGTTCTAAATATGCTTGCAGGAAGATATTTCACATATTTAATCAATACATAATTTTTATTGGAAAGATACCAAAACAGCAAAAAAAGCTAGTTTTAGGGGGCACCTGGGTAGCTTAATCAGTTAAGCATCTGCCTTCAGCTCAGGTCATGATCCCAGGTCCTAGGGTCAAGGCCCATATCTCAAGCCCTGCATGGGGGGTGGGGGGGGTGGGGGGGGGTCCTTGCCCAGCAGGGAGCCTGCTTCTCCCTCTCCCTCTGCCTGCCCCTCCCCCTGCTTATACTTGCTCTCTCTCTATATATATAAAATAAATAAATAAAATCTTTTCTAAAAAGGCTAGTTTTATTCTAATATAATCCATACTAACTTCTTTAAAAAAGGTTGATAGAATGAATTTTACTAGTTTTAAGTGGTGGGAAATCTACACAGGGCAATTATAGATACATGCCTGGAGATTTATTTGCCTCTTTTTCATTAAAGATACTTGGAGACATTTGTACTTTAATTCAAATTAGAATTTATATAGTTGATTATTGGACTTTCTCCACTTAGAGAATATGTAGAGTTTCTTTATTTTTACTGTTTCTACAACTACTATTGAACTTCAATGGTTTAGCGTTTTCTTCCTGAAACAGTGCTAGTGCATTTTGTAAAATGGGACGTATAGGTGCATTAAAGCAGATAAACAACTCTCTACAAAAAAGCAAGTGAGCAGATGGTTTAGTTGCCATTGACACATTTTTAGTGTTAGTTAGCCTGATGCGATACGAAATGCAGCTAGGGTCCTGGGATCTGTGTCTGCTTCTCTACTCTTTCCTTGCGAATGAAATAATAGTATTGATTTATGACACGTCTATGTAGTTAAGATCCACGGCACTCTAATGCTGTGAAATGAATTTAGGAAAATGTTAGAGCTTTTCATTTGAAAATGGGCCTGGTGGATGCAGTCAAAAACACATTGTACACTCTTAATTCTCATGTGCTTTTCCATTTTCCTTGTTTTTCTTTAAAAGATCATTAATTAGTGAAGATATTGAAGAGTACTAGAATATGAAAGGGCGAACATCAGGGAAATTTAAAGAGGAGTTATAAACAAGATGAAATTAAATAAACCAAATTTTAATGTGAACAGTGCTCTCTGGAGTTGTGCTATGTAGTGGCCCTAAGTAATATCTACTATTTTGTATCTTTAACATACTTTTAAAATGAGCTCAGGACTTCAGAGACCTTAAACTTTAAAGATATGAATTTAATTATGCTCCTATTAAATGAGAGCAGTATAATTTTTTATTTAATTAAATGTTAATTTGCTCCTTTCTTGAAGTGTTACCATTTCTTTGTTGAAACCATTTACCTAGCTCCTTGAGTGAAAAGGCACATATGATAATGAATAAAGAAGTAAAAAATTACCGGAAAGCGAGGCTACAAATTTTCTCCTTGCAATCTGGTATTAGGGAAAAGATATTAAAGAGGGACTGCATGAGGGAGAAAGTCCTGTGATTTTAATTTTCCAAGTCTTCTTTCAAACTAAGTTAAAACAGTTCAAGACACATATTTAATCATTTGCTATTTTTTTGAGATGGAATCCTATACTTTTTACCCTGTAATTTCATGTCAATATCAATTTTTGGTATTCATAAACTATTAGAAATACTGAATTATTGAATATGACATCTGATAACATCATTATAGGTAAAACTCAATGAAGTTGCCTCATGTGATGTCTTTAAAATATAAGTAAGGATTTATACTATAATGTGTATGGTGTGCAAAGATTTTCAATATTTACCTACCATGACTTAATTTGGCCAATATCATACTAGTATACCTAATCTGCTAGAAGTGGAGATAATTAATGACAGAGCTATTTCATTGTTTTTATTTTTTGTGTGTATCAATATTTGATCCATTAAAGAACATATAGGCTAATACTTCAAAGGGGATACGTAGTGATATTTCCATTTATGAAGAAAATTGAAAGAAATAGGATCAATTTACATATTTTTATGTGGCCTGAGACATTAACCAGAAATTTAATTCTTTCTTAAGCAGAAATATATTTGTTTACCTTTATTTTTTTATTTATTTTTTTTAAAGATTTTATTTATTTATTCGACAGAGATAGAGACAGCCAGCGAGAGAGGGAACACAAGCAGGGGGAGTGGGAGAGGAAGAAGCAGGCTCATAGCAGAAGGGCCTGATGTGGGGCTCGATCCCAGATCACCGGGATCACGCCCTGAGCCGAAGGCAGACGCTTAACCGCTGTGCCACCCAGGCGCCCCTATTTGTTTACCTTTAAATCAGGTATAATTATATGTGCTTGAATGTATGAGAGCAAAACTCTTTCTTGGGATGAATGTCACTTAAAAGAAGTGCAAATGAAAAATAAATTTCTGAGGTTTCCTTCTTTGAATGAAATATGATGGCTATGGCATAACGAAACAAGACAAGTCTACAAATAATAAAAGTTTACTCCTGATAACTTGACATTTCCAACATTGACAACCTTTTGAGTATCCACTATATGCTTAGCTTGTAAGTTAGTCACTGACAGCTACTACTTGAAACTACTAAAAAACAATTCTTTTTAATTTTTTGGTTCTTTTAAAAAAATTATTTAAATTCAATTAGCCAACATACGCTAGTTTTTGGTATAATGTTCAATGATACATTAGTTGCATGTAACACCCAGTGCTCATCTCATCACGTGTCCTCCTTAATGTCCATCACCTAGTTACCCCATCCCCCACTCACCTATTCTTTCTAAATCTTGTTTTGAGATAGGAAACTTTTAGCTAGCCTTAAGTAGTGTATCATGAGTCTAGAATACATTTTTTTTCAGTCAGCTAAAGGGAATGAGCAATTTTGCTAACCTGCAAGCTTTGCAAGAGGTTGCATATAGTTTGATCTTGTTGCTTTAAATCAGCTGAATATAGTTTAGCTCATATGCTAGGTTATATATGTCACTCTACCCACCCTTGTTCTTCTTTTACCACCCACTTCCATGGCTAAGAATAGCTCTTTCTCTGCTAGGCTCTTGACCAAACTCCCATGACTACCATTACGAAACATCCCCAGGTTCCGCATGAACTCCTATCTAGTATTTCTTTGTACACCTCTCCTCCTTTCATCCTTCACTAGTGTTGTACTTCCATAGCCACCCCTCTTGAAAGAATAGTCTAAACTTCCTGTCTCCCCATTTCATCTCCAATTTCCCTTTCAAACTACTGTAGACTGTCTTCCATCCCTAACAAACAAAACTTGTGTCTATAATGCTACTAATGACCTCCGAAATGCCGATCCTAATAGCATCTCTTCAGTCCTTTTCCTATATTGACATTCTAGCACTTGACATTGCCAGTCATTCCATTTTTAAACTGATATATTTCCTGGATTTCCACTGCAATGCTTTTTGTTGGACTTTCTCCCCCCACACCCCAACTTTGCCATCTGTTTCCTTCTCCCTTGTTTCTTCTTTTTGCCCATGCTTCCATACGTTTCCTCTCTTTGGTCTCTGAAGGAGCCTCATCCATATCCACAACTTTGACAATTTCACATATTCTGGTGACTCTCACGTTCATTTATTCATTCAACAAATACTGATGGCCCACTTGGGATATGCAAAGTGCTCTTCTAAAGGGTAGAGAATACAACATAAGTACCAGTGACAAATTGACCTCATGGTGTTTTCATTATAGTTGGTGAAAGCCAGTAAAGAGGTAAACAAACAATAGGCTTATATATTGTCAGGGAGTCCTATGTGCTACGGAGGAAATAAAGCAGGGTAAGATTTAGAGACTTAGAGGAAGATGACATTTTAGTTCAAACAGTTGAAGAAGACTTCTGTTAGGAGATATTTAAGCAGAAACCTGAATGGTGTAAAGGCTAGTCCTGCATATATCATCATCCAGTCAGCCCCAGTAACTACAAATTGGAAATTATCCTTGATATTTCCACTCTCCCATGCTCCTATTCTGATATTAAGTACTGTTGATACTGACTCTTAAATATCTTACAGATCAATCTACTTCTCGTCTCTACCATCATTACTACCACCACCCTAGCGCAGGCTGCCACCATCTCTCACTTGGACTATAAAATAGACGCTTCACTCTAATTTTCACTTTTATCTTCCCTCTCTAATCAGCCTTGCACACTGTAGTCAATAAGATTTTCTCAAAATGTAACTGGTTATGTTACCCCCCAGCCTTTCTAGTTAAAACACCCCAGTGATTTTTCACTGCTCTGAGAATGAAAAACAAAACCCTGAACGTGGATCGCTAGCCCCTGTGTATCCCTCCAGCCTCATCTCACACCAAGCTCCCATCTCATTATTTCTGCCCAGCTACATTGGCTTTCTTACAAACTTGCCAAACTCCATAATCCTTCTAACCTCAGGTCTGTACATGCTGTCCCCTAGACCTGAAGCCAAATTGCCTCAGTTAAAATTCCAACTCTATTGTTTACTGTGTGTCTTTGGGAAAGACATTTAACATTTTCATGCCTTGGTTTCATCACCTGTAAAATGGAACAATAGTAGTACATACCTTACAGGACTGTTGTGTAAAGTGCTTACAACACTGCTTATCAGTTAGCAAGTGCGGTATGAGTGTTTACTATTTTATAAATCCTTGCAATTATATCACCGTGAATTATATCACGGTGCCTAGAATATGGTAGATTCTCAATGAATACTTGTTGAATGATAATGGATTCCATAGTCAGCCACTAGAGGCTCCTTCCTGTCTTTTTCCAAGCCCACTTATCTCCAGGCCCCTAACTTACAGGTGAATCAAGTTACCCTTCCTCAAAAAAAAAAAAAAAAAAAAAAAAAGTTATCCTTCCTCTGCCAAAGAATATTGTAGCTGATATCTATAATGTTCCTGTAGGTAATTTCTCATTTCCATTAAATTGACTTTCTTTTATTAAACCCAACTTTATGTTTTATAACGTGTCTTTAGTAATGAAATGGGCTATAATATTGATGCATATTTATTAGGGATGAGGATATTTCTCCACAGATGGTATGTGTGCCTTCTATTTCATACTCAGATTTAATCTAAATTGCATATGAACTATGTCTGCTCAGTTTAAAAACTGGTTATAAGCTCCTGTCCTCAACAGAAAAGAACAATTAACACATTCTTCAGTTAGAACTCAATTTATGGTTATACTATAATGAATAGCCATTTGCTAATTTAATAAACTCTATGCCTTAACTGCAAATGTTAATAGATGAAAATAGTAGCTGAACTTTGGACTGAATATGAAATACAAAATACTAGATTTTATAAAACTGTTAAACCCTTGAGGAAACATCTTATTTTCATACCAGTTTTAATATTCTGCTAGTAATCATATATCATCCAAACCATTTCAGAACAATATTATAATAACATGAAAATGCAACTTGTTTTTAAGGTAAATTCTGTCTGGTTTTGCAAATGATTCTGATAGAAATTCTGAGATGCTATCACCAATAATTTAATTAACCACTATTTGTCAAACTGTATGTATGAGTTGCACTATTAGGTACTAATTCGTGTTAATATCTAGACATAAATAATTTTTGTCCACGAAGATAATTAAAGTTGATGCTAGAAGTTAGACTAGAATAGCAGTTAACAAATTTATCAGGAGCCCCTGGCTGGCTCAGGCCAGTAGAGCGTAGACTGTTGATCTAGGGGTTGTAAGTTTGAGCCCCACAATGGGTGTAGAAATTACTTAAAAATAAAATCTTAAAATAAGTAAATAAATAAATAATAAAAGCAAATAAATTTATTGATTGGGATTCTTATTTGGGAACCCTGAAAAATATTAAATATGTATACTTGAATATTATAGTGTGCCCAAAGAGATTTTAAATATCACAAGAGTAGAAAAGGAGCTTTTATTTGTTTATTTATGTATTGCATCTCTCACAATTCTTAGCTCTACATATATTTAGTGAACTAACCTCTCCTACTCAGAAAAAGGTATAAGATATATGACCTCAGGGCTAACCAACATCTAGCATAGATCTACATATACATTTTAAATATTTATTAAAGTAATACCTGGTTATGGAAAATACCTTACCTAGTCTTGGGTTTAATCTTAAAAGAATAAATGGGCACATTTTTTCTTAATGCAGTATAGCTCTGCTAAAAAATATTCTGAACATTATTGGTATCTCAAGATATATTTCAAGGTTTACCTTTGTTCATAAACATTACTAATTCCTTCATTTGGAATTCATCCTTTACCCCCATGTGAGCATAGGTCTTTGTGTCTCCACTATAGCATTATCTCAAACTGCATTGCATTCCATCTATGCGTGTGTGTGTGTGTGTGTGTGCGTGTGTGTGCATGCGCGTGTGTCTGCTGTTGAGTGCATGTGCACAAGTACGACTGCCCTTCTTTGTCACCTCTAGAAGGTGACTGACTGGTAGAGCATTTTCCCCAAAGATATCCTTCAACAGTGTCTGAATTTAAACTCATCTTCTCTAGGATGGAAAATTCATCAGAATCTCCCTCAGTGATATACTCTGATTTAGGTTAAAAATAGTAATGATAATAATAAGGCTAAACAAATACTGTGTTTATTCTGAGGTTTAAATGGTAATCTGAGGTTTCTCCTCACTTGTCAAATCCCAGCCATGTTCCTAGTAACATATTCTAAATGAAGTGGGCAGTTTTGTAAAGACGGTGGTTTAAACGCTCTACTAATCACTTGAGCCCAAAGTTGGATTTTGTTTCTGGGTAAAATCGTAGAGAGCATTTAATTTTAAGCTTTGAATAGCTTGTATCTCCCCGGACACTGACAGTCATTTACATGCAATCACAATATACAGAAACTAAGTTTGGTTGAAGTGCAGTAAAAAAGAAAAAAAAAAATCTGTTAAATCTGAATGGATGGAGAGCTGATTTATAAAAATGTCAGTCTTGTCTGTAGCTTTCATGTGTTTCCAAATAGTCAAAATTAATATGTACTCCCAAGAAAACTCTTTGTGACTGAATTCAAGTAAAGAACCATTATAGTTTAACAGACTTTAATTTTTTGCCAAAAAATAAGGTATTTCTACCAGAATATTGATATGGAAAAAATTACTCCATTTTATTTTCATATCTTTGCATAAGATTGTGTTTATAGCACCATTATCCACAAAAGCCTTCCATAGAGTACTTTTTTTCTTGTAATTAAAACAGTAGGAATTAATGACAGGCTGGGGATGCTTGCTGTTTTTGTAATAATGAATTGGACTATTTGAATGGGTAAAAAATGTTAATACAGTGATTATTTCAGACTGAGCTAAGTCTTGTCATAAAAGATAAAAGTATTAAATTTGCATTAGATGGTCTAAAATGAAATTGAATACTGTGAAACCATATAAAGGTAGTCCAACTTTGCCAAACATTATTACAATTGTAAAGAAACACAGGAGTTATGATTCAAATTCACTCTGACAGCAAAATAAACTCACTGATTTTTGTGACCCAAGGTCACTAGTTTCATTAAATCCATATATTCAGTTCTTGGCTCATGTGTGTTACCTAATTGTACTACTCTTTGAGGGGTTTATAGTTTTCTTAAAGTTAGGACCTTTTAGCTAAATGTCATATTGGGAAAAAAATCCTCACTTGTTTAAAAGATATGTGATATTTAAAAATTAAATTCTGAAAAAAATTAAATTCTGTAGGAAGCATGGATCATTTGTTACTAAAAATGTAGAAGGGATTATTGGAGGCCATGTTGTTAAAATCAATCAAGCAGTAAGAGATGCCTTGTTCATATGATAAAAAAGAAAAAAAAGTAGTTTCTCTTAGTGTTTTATTGTTTTAGAAAATACATCTTTACCTGATCCTATTACAATTGTAGTCTGATACTTACAGGTTTTGATACGAAGCTTAAAATAACATATTTATTTATTTACTTATTATTTTTTAAAAATTTATTAATTTGAGAGAGAGAGGGCATGAGTCAGGAGGAGAGGCAGAAGCAGAGGAAGAAGCAGACTCCCCACTGAGCAGGGAGCCAGGCAAGGGCTCGATCCCAGGACCCCTGGATCACGACCTGAGTGGAAGGCAGACGCTCAACCTACTGAGCCACCCAGGTGCCCCTAAAATAAAGTTTTTTAAAAAAAGAATTCTGGAGAGTCCAAATATCCAATTACTCTCTTTCTCTGTTTCTGAGGACAATAAAATACTCAAGCCAGCTGATGCAATTACAAGCTTATGATTTCTATCCGATATTGACCCTAATTATATGTGATGATCTTCACCCTGTTCTGTGAGCTTTCTGTCCCATTCGCCATGGACACCTGCTTTGCAGGTACACACAGCGAAATCTGAGAATGTTCTCCTTTGGGCCATTTCAAAACTCTTTCTCTGTCAGATTTCCTCTCATTCTCAGCATGTGTTACTGTTTCTTAATTTACCAAAAAAAAAAAAAAAAAAGAAGAAGAAGATAGAAGGACATGAACTTCTGTTCTGCTGCTCTCTTCCAGCTACAGGCTTCTCCTTCATTGCTGATTCAGAGGACGCCTTGGCCTTTTTCCTTTGACAAAGCGTACCTTTTATCTATACTCTTGATCCCAGCACAGTTGCAGTATTTCTCCACCATTTCTTCTCATCCTATATTATCAGCCTCTCCTGGCTCATTGGCTCCTCTCATGCATCTTAGGTATCTGTTCTCCAGGGATGGTAGGTGAACGACCTCAAACTTAGTTCTTCTTTCTAAAGTGCCTATTCATTCATGTACTTTTAAAAGGGGGCACAGTTTTTTTGTTGACCAGCGTTCCTCAAGACCTTGCTTACCTCTGAGTCTAGTGCAATCTAAAGGTGTTCACCAAGGTGAGCAATTGCTATGGACTGATGGTATACCCCAACGTGTATGTTGAAACCTGTTACCATTAAACAGAGCAAAGAACAATTTTATTTTAAGTAAAAGAAAAAAAAATGAGTTTATTTGGGAATAGCAGAGAAATTGCAATGGGGGACAAGAATCTGTGCTGAACCCTAGGCAAGCCTGAAAGGACAAAGGGGAGGTCAGCTTTTATTAGATGTTAGGAAGAAAGGGGGGAAGGCTGTTTTCAAAAAAAAAAAAAAAATTATTGGATAAGAAGAGTTTAAGATGGTGGCAGTTTTGCATGGCTGCAGGTGGAGGTTAGTGAGTTGTTGGTGGGGCAGAAGAGGGGTCTTACTTCCTTTTCTTAGACGCAGGAGACAAAATTCCTACGTGAAGGATGTTCTCTCTTGTCAAACACTTATCGTTCTTCCTACTGCTAGTCGTGTCGGCGGTAAAAACAGCACATGCATGAGAGCTCCCCCTTTGGGGCTTCCTGATGCCATTATTTTAAGTGAGGTTTCCTTTATTTATTTTCACAAGTCCTCATACCCAATGTGATGGCACTTAAAAGTAATTAGGTTTAGATAAGTTCATGAGGATGTGATTAATGACCTTACAAGAAGCAACACCAGAGGGCTGGCTGCCTCTCTCTCTTTCCACCATGTGAGGACCCAGTGAGAAAGTGGACATCTGGAAGCTAGGAATAGAGTCCTCCCCAGGGAACCGAATTGGCTGGCACCCTGTTCCTGGACTTACCAGTCTCCAGAGCTGTGAAAAATACATTTCTGTTTTGGAAAACACCAGTCTACAGTATTTTGTTATGCCCCCCTGAGAGGGCTAATACAGATTTTATTTAAAAAAATGGGGTACTGTTGTAGCAAATATCTAAACATGTGGAAGCAGCTTTGGAAGTGGGTAGAGGCTGGAAGACTTTCGAGGTACATATTGAAAATATGTTCATTAAGGGTGATTGGGGTAAGACCTCGGATGGAAATGAGGAACATGTTGTTGGAAACTAGAGGAAAGGTGATCCTTGTTATAAAGTCGCAAAGAATTTGGCTGAATTGTTTGCATTCTAGTGTTTTGTGGAAGGCAGACCCTATGAGGGATAAAATTGGATATTAAGCTGAGAAGATTTCTAAGTGTTGAAGGAGAAGCTTGATCCCTCCTGAATGCCTATAATGTGTGAAAGGAGAGAAATGAATTGAAGAAGGAATTGTTAAGCCAAAAGTAACCAAAACTTGAAGATTTGGAAAATTCTCAGCCTATTCATATTTAAAAAAAAAAAATTACAGGGGTGCCTAGGTGGCTCAGCCATTTAAGTGTCTGACTTTTGCCCAGGTCATGGTCTCTCAGAGTCCTGGGAGTGAGCCCTGAGTCAGGACCCCTGCTCAACGGAGAGTCTGTTTCTCCTTCTCCCTCTGCCCCTCCCCCCTGCTTGTGTATGTGTACGTGTATACATACACTCACTCTCAAGTAAATAAAAATCTTAAAAAAAAAAAAGCATGTTCTGAAGTGTACACCAAGGGTATTGGCTAGAATATCTCAGTAAACAGTTTATGAGATTATATGAGCAGAAACACTGCCATTTTGAACTGAAGGGGATGGAGACAGGAAAAAATGAGGACAGGGTGTGGGATTTTTGAGCAGCTCCTCAGGATAATGGAGCCATTTGGCTGTCAATGTACACTCTTCTTTAAGAAGAAGGAAAAAATGTCCCCCAAAACAATTCAGAAGTTATCAGAGCCATTGTCTTGGTTTTCACAGGCCACATGGCCTCTGTCCAAAGACACGGGGCTAGACTACACAGGGGAGCCATGGGGATGGAGTGGGACACCTTCCCAACTCTGCTGTGGAGACAGGACCACCACCCTACTGGATCGTGAAGGCAAATCATTGAACATAAGAAGATTATTCTTGAAACTTAAGATCTGATGGAATTCAGCTTGCTAGGTTTAGGGCACATCACCCTTTCTGTCTTTCCTGTTTCTCCCTTTTGGAATGGGAATATCTATCCTACACCTGTTCCCCAGGGTACTTTGGTAGCATGTAACTTGTTTGGTTTCATAGGTGACAAGCTGGAGAGGAGTTTTACCTCAGGATGAATAATACCTCAAGTTTCATCCACGTCTGATTTAAGTGATATTTAGATGAGACTTCAAATGTTAGACTTTAGGATTGCTGCTCGAATGAATTAAGACTTTGGATGCTGTTGGGATGGAATGAATGTCTTTTGCATGTCAGAAGGACATGAATTTTCAGGGACCATAGTCAGAATGGTCTTTCTCGTGGTAGTCTGAGATGATTAATACACCAGTATTTCCATTTCCAAACTCAAGGATCTCCATTCATTTATCCTTTTTGACCTCTCTATTGCACTTGACACTGTCCCCAGCTTCACCTTGAAATTCCTTCTTGTTCCCCAGTACCGGTCTGTCTTTTTTCTTTTTCTGTGAATCTGACCATTACTTTTAGTTACTTTTGCCTTTTTTTTTTTTTTTTTTTTTTTTTGTCTTACCCTCTCAGTTAACAGTGATGATTTTCCTGAATTTGATCTGGAAAAACTGCATTCTCTCACCTTGTCTTACGGCTTTATTTTCAGTGATAAGCTCCAAGCTCTATTTGCTGCTCTCAACCTAAAATTAATTCTCCAAGTTACTGTCATAGTCAAACCCTAAACTGCTGTTATCTGGGCTAGTATTATAACATCCTAACCAATCTCCTTGATTCCTTCCAGTCTCTTTTACCCGTATTTATTCTTCACTTAACTGCCAAATCTGATCATGTCTGTTTGTTTCAACCAAACTTTCCATGGCTCCTTTGTACATCATATTAGATAGTTACAATTAAGTTAGACAATTGTGGCACTTCTAGCCTTTGTCACCTTATGTCCCATCCTCATAGAACTTCTCGTATCTTTTTTCCAAGCATACCGTTACCTTTTAGGACTCTGTTTTATTTGGTTGTGACTGTCAGTTTTTAATACTTTTTATCCTATCTAGAATAGTCTTACTATATTATAGCCCAAAATTTAAATACCTACTTTTCACTTAACATCACCTTTTCTGTGAGACCTTCACTCATTTCCCTTTTTCTGCATGTTCAGAACAATTCCTGTACATTTTCTATTGTGCCCCTGTATATTTCTCACACTAGACTCTGAACAACTTGAAGGAAACCCTTTGTCAACTTTATATGTAAAAGTATTAGCAGAGTGCCCAGAAGCACATAATAGCTATTCAACAGATGACTGTTGAGAGAAACAAGGAAACTTCCTTTTTCTTTTTCAAGTATATATAGAGTGAACTGTATACACAAAAAATATTGTATGCACAATAAGCTAGAAAAGTATCAAGAGGAAATAAATAACACTTGATCTTTCTTCCTATTCTTTTTAGTAGTCTATAACCTAATGGAATATGCATACATATATACAAATATAAGGTGGCCCCAATTTTTATGCATAATGTACTCATAAAAGAGGCAAAAGTGGAAATCTCAAATGTGAACAATAGATCTACATGTTATAGCTGGAATTCAATTACAGATAACTTGAGGGACACCTGGCTGTCTGGTAGAGCATGTGACTCTTAATCTTGGGATTGTGAATTTAAGTAACATGTTGGGTATAGAGATTACTTAAAAATAAAATTTAAAAAAATACAGATCACTTGAGAGTATCATAAAATATTTCACTTTTCTACACCTTTACTCCTCATTTAGTGAAGTATTTATAGCTTTTTCTCCACATACTTTAGTTTTCCTCTTTTAAAAACAAATACATGGTCATTTAACTTAAGTTTAATGAGTATACATACAGTAGTGGTTGAAGATATGCTCATTTCAACATCCTTATTGATTGCTGTATTTGTCTAAATTTTATTAATTTCATGAGAAAAGTTTTATCATTTTCATTTTCCACTCTATTTTGACATCAAGATGAAGTGTCATTCAGATAATTACACAAAGAAATGAAAGTGTATAAGCACAAAGCAAAGTTTTGTTGAAATTAAATTGTTGTGGGCACCTGGGTCGTTCAATCGGCTAAGTGTCTGCCTTCGGCCCAGGTCATGATCTAGGGGTCCTGGGATTGAATAGCATCAGGGTCCCTGCTCAGTGGGGAGTCTGTTTATCCCTCTGCCTCTCCCCACCACTTGTGCTCTGTCTCTCTCTCAAATAAATAAATAAAATCTTAAAAAAAAAAAAAAAAAGAAATTAAACTGTTGTATGAAAGACAGCAATATAAAAGCATGGTTGTTGGTTGATAGATAATTTTTTGTGTTCTAAGTATAAAGTCTGCTTGAGAATGCCTGAGAAAATTATAAATTGTTCAAAAGCTAAAATTTTTAAAAATGAGAACCATCTATAAGCAAGGTGCTAGACAAATGGGGCAGTAGTAATAAGTACCGCTGTTGAGTGCTCACTACTGCCGGGCACTGTGTTAAGAATTTTACATGCACTAGCTAATTTAATTCTCCTTACAACCTTATGAGAAAGGTGCTATTGTCATCCCCACTTTGCAGATGAAGATACTGGCAAACCGGGGGACTAACTAACATAGCTAAGGTCATGCAGACAGCTGCATTAGTGAATGGGTGAGCTAAAGTTGAAGCCTGGGAAGTCTTGTTTCAAAGCTGACACGCATACTGTACTCAGCTATCAAACATGAACAAGAATGGAATGAGAATGACTCTTTAGAGCATGGTTTGTGTGATGTGTATTTTCAGCTATTTTTTTCCCCCATGTGAAGTATTAACTGCATAAATCTGTGAGCGGGAGAGAGGTGCAAATGAAGAGGGCAGCTTTCAAATTCTACTTCGGCAGCGTGTATGAGCAGCACCTCGGTTTTCAGACCTTGTAGAAAAACAGATGGTGTTTAGCACAAAAACCCAAAGTTTTCTGGAAGTCAAAATACTCACTAAGCACTCTATAATACATATACAAGTAAGCCTGAAAATTAGCAGATATTTAATATCTCAAAAGAGCAAAGGGATGGTATAATAAAAATAATGACTAATAATACAAAATTACTTCCAATAATATTAAATATTATCCTTTTTCTTCTCCCTTTAGTTTTAACTGTTATAAGACTATCTGTTTGTGAGTATATTTATTATTGCTGGGATTTCCTTCTCTTCTAACCCCGTGACTGAAAGGCAGGAGAAGACATATGGATGAATAGATGGAGTAGGGAGGGGGAAATCAATCCATCGACTACTATTTATTGATTGTCTCCAATGTGATGAGATCGGTAAATGTGAGAAGGATCAAACTGAATTAAGTCATCTCAGCAGGAGCACACAGTTTGCAGCTTCAGGGAGTTAAGGACTCATAAGGGTTTAAAACAAAAGAGTGAAAGGTGGTCAGATTAAAACTTTGACTTTTAGGATTTGAACAAGCCAAAACATAGCTTTGTACTTCCATCCCTCTCTTCGGTGTTTCTCTTAAAAATAATTTTACAAACTAGTCAGTTTAGTAGATGAGTGTTCAGTTGGGAGTGAGATGTATTTGAGTCTTTTTCTACTCTTCACCTGAAAGTGCTAAAACTGACTATAATATGCGATATAGTCTTTCTGAAGCTTGAGCATAGGAGATGCAGCCTAATTTATAAATATGTGCATGTTATTTCTGCTTTATAAAGTAACTTTGATTTAGCCTTACACAGAAAGTTATTTCACAACAACACTTGATAAATTCAGGGTTTAGTTTTAAATAGATGATAGATGATAGAAGATAGATGATAGGTAGAGAAAATGGGACATTATAAGGTCATCTAATAGAGCGACATGGTCTCCTTGGCACTGGGGCAAGGCGCTGTGGAGGAAATGACAGCTGATTTGTGATCTAAGAGAGAGTTATTAGATTTACCCAAGTCTTCATCTGAAGCATGGCAGGAGCGTAACGTGTGTGGTGAGGGGGTGTTCCGGGTTAAGGGCTGTATGTGCAAAGACAACAGAGCCAACAGCATTTTCAAGTTGGTTTGAGCCATGGAGTTCCAAATGAGGAATTCCAAGAAAAGAAGCTAGAGTGACAGTCAAGTTGCTTGAAGACTTTTTTCAGTTATGAGATAGATAGAAGAGGAGGGTTAGCACGTGCACGTGACAGCATGTGTGCGCATGTGCAGATGTATCAGAGGACCCTGGGAAATGAGGCGATGATGAAAAGTGCCCGGGATCGAAGAGGAGAATTAAACAAAGAGGGATGTATTAGTCTTCTCTGCCTACCTCTTGGACTAAGTTTGAGCCCTTATGGAGTCAGGAGCTAAAGTCAGTGACTAAGTTTTTAAGGGGACTATCTGAGGCTAGGGTCTCAAGAATAGTAATTAACGTAGCTAGGTGCAAATTGCGGCACGTGTTCAAGAGCGCGTAAAGCTCGCTAAGGCAGTGATCTCACAGGGTGAGGAGGCTGGAGGGGCATCATTCACTGTTTAGAATTATCATAAGCTGCAACTTCTCAAGCACCAAGAGAGAGCCGCCACTAGAAAGACAGCAGCATTTCCACAGCGGCTCCAGCTGCAAGTTTAAAGGATGCAGATATCAATGAAAAGCCCGGAGAAAGATCAAACTGGATCAAATACCCAGAAAGTATTCAGGAACCTGAGTGAGTCTCACTGGGGAAACCCCAGAAATATCTGGAAACACCAACAGCTTCTAAGGGACAAATAGCTACAGATGCTCTGCAGACAGGTTGGGCCAAGAAACAGTGAAATTTGTGTTATTACTATGACACCATATGTATCCTCAAACTATGAAAACAGCAAAACTCAGATCACAACTTCCTGACAGTTTAAATACAGATAGACCATTCTTTTATTGTTAGGCGATATCTGGTATTTTTATGGTGACGCTGGGCTAGAAAATGAGCCAAGGCATACATTAGGAATCCTTTTTCTCTTATTTCCATACACAGAGACTAGAGACAAAGCCCTAGCATTCTGTCAAAGGGAGAGTGCAATTTTGAAACAAAGGAAATGCATCAAAATGGGCTTCCAAATCAGCTGTAAGCGATTGAAATGAAAACCGAAAGCCCTGGTTCCAATCCTTCTGAGAATTTTAAGAAGGAAAGAACCTGAACAAGAAGAGCCTGGATCGAGAGCAGGCAGATGGAAAGTAGCTGGGTGACTTCCAGAAGGGAGTATGTGGGTACCACCCTTGCAAGCTTTACATGTGCTGGGTAAGCTTTTGCAGAGGTGGCCCAGGTCCATGGCATCCGAATAAGAGGCAGAACTTAATTGAATGATATGTTATATGTGGACACAAAATTGGCTCAAATCACATGAGAGCCTCTAGGGTTCTAGGAATTTTGCTTTTTTCAAGGAAAGAAACTTATTCTAAAATATTCAGTGGTTATAAATAAACTCAACTGCCTGGACTTATAAATGGGTAAACCACACTTTAAAAAAATAATTACTGAAATTTTTAGTTCTGTATGATAACAGTTTGCTTTGTAATAAGTATACCTCCTAAAATTGATATAATTGTCTTAAGAAGGAAAATTGTATGCACATATTCCCACCCACTAAACTTTATGGTTTTCAGTCAGTAGTATGCAGCCCTGTGAAACTAAAGAATAATAGGAATGAATGAACAAAGCTCAAGCTTTGTTTCTGCTCAATTATAACAAAGGCATCAGATGTTCAACCTCCTCCCTATAGTGTCTGAATGTATTTGCACAATATGTATGCTCAGAAAAGGCTCAGCTTTTATCAGTTAATCTAGAGGTTGCTGTATTAATAGTTTGCACACTTCATTGATTTTTAATTAATTTCTAAAGAGACACAGAGGATAACTACTACAGCCCACAGACATCTCTGTTCTCATTGCAATCCACATCTTTATTGATCGGCTGCCTAAGGAGCAGAAGTAATCTATTTTAAGTATACTTTTCTAAGAGAGCATGGACACTATACAATTCACTCCTGTCCTTGTAATCATATTGGCAAGAGGTCAGTGAGAAGGAAAAACGATAGCATGTTTAGTATTCTCTTGATCCAGGCAGATGAGCTTTTTCACCCATTATTTATTTGGTAGGAAAGCAGTGGCTTCTCACACATGCTTTTTAACTTATCTTTTGTTTGTTTGTTTCTTTCTTTATTACTATTATTTTGTTTCTTTAAGAGACTTTTGAGGCCCAAGCAGGCTGTCCTGCAAATTCTTGCACTGGAAATTTCCAAAAACTTGTGAAGGGCGGGAAATAAAATTTCTGAAGAAACATCTGAAGAAAATGTAGAGAACCAGATGTAAAAAAAATCTGTTTTCCCAGCCAGCTTCAGGAATCTGTAAATGCTGTCCTCGTTCACTGTCTTTGTTCACTCCCCGGGGTATGCTAATATCATCATTGGGTTTGGTCCCCAGTGCTGCAGGTTTTGCTCTTTTCTACCTATCATAAACATTGTAGACTTCTAAATTTGTCCTACTAACACTATAAAGAAAAATTGCTACGGCCTGGACAGCCTTACAAAACTTTGGTCTTATTGTTCATTTAACCCAACTACAAATATCTATTGAATAATAGTTAAATGTCAGGCAATCTTCAAACAGTGGAAAATACACAGTTGAATTCACAAGTAGCTGGTCTGGAAACACCATTCTAGGGGAACCCAGCAAAACTAAAGAGATTTGTTTATTATGTACAAGAATTTTTTTCTCTATTGAAATTTTAGAGCACCCATTGTTTATATAACATTCAATTAGGTATGTTGTCTTTGTTAGTTTCATACATGTTTTAGAGTCTATTGACTATAGTTGGATGTATATGATCGTATAATGTAATGGTTAAGTTTTTTGCCTCTGGAGTCAAGCTGCCTGCAGTCACATCTTGGTTCTTTCTAAGCTTTGTCTTGCACTGTCAGCCTCGGGCAAGTTTATTTTATTTCTCTGTGCATCAATTTCCTCATCTTAAAATGGGAATAATAGTAGAACAGATGTCATTGGGTTCTTGCGAGTTCCAACATACATAACACTTATAACAGTCCCCTGGCACAGAGTGCTTAAATAAATATTAACTATTTTATACATACAAAAATATAAAATGATAACATGTGCAGTTATATTGTATTCCTCATATGATTTCAGTGTTCTCAGTCAACAAAAAACCTCTACCTCTTGCATTTTCCACAGCGACTATTACTATTTTTGTTTGTCTAGATTCTCCTACACTAAAATTAGTACTGAACAGATTTTTTCATATTGTTAAACAAATTTATATCATTTCACATGGTGTAGTGTTCAATTCAGTCTTGTTTGTAGTGTCAAAGAGATGGAGGTACGTTTAGTGCCCATCAAGTGTGGCATAGACAATAAATTGACATGTGTATGCCTGTGTTATATACGCATATAGGTTTGTGACTTTGTGGATATAATTTAATGCAATAAGAAGCAATAAAGTGGATTTTGTATAGCATCATGCTTCAATCTAAAAAAGTATAATAAGTAAAACATGGTTTTATTTAGTGTACAATACTATTTATGTATTAAAAATAACACAAACCAACTTTTAAAAAATAAAAATAAAAAAACATGGATGATGAATTGGAAGGATATATATTAGAAACACTGTTGTGAATACTTACTATGGAAAGAAGAATGGCATTGGGGTGGAAGGTATAGGGAACAATGATAATAGCCCAAATGGATTATGGGGTATAATTAACTAAAAATTCTGTATACCTGAGTTCCTAAAAGAAAACAAAGACAAAAGTTGCACACATTGCCTTAAGTTGGCTCCTAGAAATGTCTAAATGTCTAAAACAGATTTGTGTGCAGGAAGTTTTTTTGGCCAGTGTCCTCAGGGGCAATACCTGTAAAACAATGAAACATATTAGGTAGAGGGAAAAAGTTGATGTGATGAAATTGCAACAGAGATCTCATCCAATCTTAGAAGAGAGCCCTGGAACTGGAATAGCTCTTCACAGTCATCTAATGGGGGGATGGACTTTATAACTGCATCAGCCAGTTGCTGGGTGTGGGCCGACTCTGTGAGAAGGCAAAACCCCCAACAAAGCAGCAGCTGAGTTGGAGTTATCAAAGCATCCAAAGTGATGCAGCTGAGAGCTACCTGCTGCCAACACTCCCCTATGAGTCTGTTGGTCCTGAAGAAGTTTCTGGGCGCTACACCACAGCACCTGCTACATGCATGTGTGCCTGTGACACACACACATTCACACACTCTCACTCAAATATATTAGTGGGACTTTGTGAAAAATGCATTTCAAGTATCAACAAGTATTGTTTTTATTGCACATTATTAAGCTGATATCAATTTAGCCCTCAATATTTCAGAATCTCCTTATGAACTACAACCTAACCTTCAAGTTTCTTGAAGATCATAGGTGCAATCAGAAGATGTAAGAATGAACCATGAGTATTAACTCCAAGCTAGTTTGGGACAGCCACGTGAATCTGGTTTTCTTCCTCTGCAAAGAATAATAGGAGAACATTTGGGGACAAATGAGGGAGAAACAGAAATTACTTCACCTAACAGTGTTGAGTAGCCAGTAGGTATTTCATTTGGCTATCTTTTCTTTCTCTTACAGTAGTCAAATTGTATTTTTAATAAGAGGATTGAATTTGAAGTTATTTATTTTGAAAATACATGATATCTTAGAATATTGAATGTTCTAGGTGTTTTACAAACATGAAGGCATTGAGCCCTCAAGACAATCTTCAAGGTAAATACTATTATTATCCCCATTTAATGGATGAGGAAATTGAAACACACAAATAAATGACCGAGGACACAGAGCTACTAAGAGCTGGGGTTTATTTCTAAAGTCTGTTATCTTAAACATTGAATGCATGAAACTGACTTTTACTAAAACATATTCACAGCTCTCACTACACAATGGAAGGGAGGCATCTACTCTGTCTTTCTTTACTGTTCTCTGTGTCTTTTATTGGCCCACAACTTAATATTTTATATAGATCTGTTGTATAGCTCCATCTATCATGGAATAAAAATTTAAAGCTAGAGGACACTTCAGAGATCATTTAGGTCAATCTGTCACTTTTATAGGAGAGGTGAAATGAGTATCTGAGGTCAAAAGCCTAGTGAACAGCATGTCCAGGACTTCTAGCTCCAACATTTAGTTCTGTGTTCTTTCTCTGCTGCTGTGAACCAGTGTTCTTTGGTTGAAAAGACTCCTCAGTTGATTTAATTATGAACCCCCTTAGTTTCCCTTCATGTGCTATTTGGATAAAGTCAGTTACTTCATCCAAAACGGACCCTTTCTCCCATTGAACATGCTCGTATCTTTAGCCCTAACAGTAGAGAGCATTATAGTCGGATTTTTTTTCCCTCAGGCATAGAATTGCTTTTAGAATGAAAAGTAGAAAAGAGGAGTGATTTTCATTTGAAGCTAGCTATCCTGAAGCTTCCTGTGTTATTAAAAAAGCTTCAGGTTATTAGAATGAAAACAGAAAAAAAAAAAAAAGTGTACTCTTGCTAACTCCAGAGATTAATGCCTGTGAGAGCTGACTGCAGCTTGAAATTTTTAGCTCCACACGTGTTTGATGAAATTGTCACATGGCCTATATATGGGAAGCAAATATTTATTGTCAAAAACAGTCTGGTCTCTCTTAACTTGTGTTAGCTTCCTGCAGCTGGGCAGAATACATTTTCACATTGGATTAAAACATAATAAGAATGCATTTTTGCTAGACAGTTGTGATTCAAATATCGTAAGATTGAAAAGAAGGTCATTGTAGGTGTTTATCAATAGCGATATTTTGATATTTTTCCATAGAGCAGTTTAGATGAGTCGATTTTAACCAGAGATTAAAACTTTAAACTCAATTGTAATAAAATTATCCTTGGATTTTGTATTAAAGTGCATTTCTGAAAGTCAGAGCAAAGTAACTTTCCCTAGCTAGTTTGTATTTATTAAAGCACCTTTTAGGAGGTATAAGCAAAACAGAAAATAAGTAAGTACTCTTTGCAAACTCATTATAGCATATTGAGCAAGTATGAAAAATGGTAAAATACTGAATGGTTTAGGTAATGGTATATTCTGAATTGTTTGAATAAAATCAGACTTATAGCACTTGGGTCTAGAAGTAGACAAAATGCTCCTAAAACATGTCTATGAAAAACTCCTTTCAGTGCTGATAAAAGATATTTTGGCATAGCAAATCTACTCTTTTATTCACCCTTTCTGCAGCACTGAAAACTTTCAACCTAAAGGCCATTGTTCATGACCTTTATCCTTACTAAAATCCTGAATCTGTGATGTATTTATGGGGGTCACCAAATCTTTTAATAGATTCCCTATTTTTTCCTTCTTTTTATATGACAGTACCCTCAAGTGAATCATGACTAAAATAATACTTTGAACAGTAATTATTTGGAATTTGTACCTACACATTAATCATGATGGATTGGTCGTGGGTATATGTATCACCATTTGTAAACATTTATTGAACTCCTACTGTAATATATTAGTTGAGGTTCACAGATTTTCTGAAATAAGCAATTCGAGTTAATGGGGGTAAGTTATTCTTGTTCACACTAGGACTGTTGCTATCTGTAGAAAAATCATAAAAGCTTGCATGTTCTGCACTTACTATATGGCAGCTACTATTTGAGTGCTTTACATATATTAACACATTTTATCTTTACAACAATTTGTGATATAGGTGCTTTTATGGCCATTTTAGAGACAAAGGTGAGTGCCAGGTTAATTAACTTGCCAGAGTCGCATAGCTAGAACGTGGCAGAGCTGGGGTTCGAGCCAGGCAATTGACCCCAGAATCTACAGTCAAACCAACTCCACCATCCTGCATATCCTGTGGCCAATGCAAGAATTAAGTTTCTAATTTATGTGAATCAAATTCCTGCCAATTAGAAAAGGTTCTATAATTTAGCTGAATTTTAGATATAAATACAAACAAGTCAGTCACTTGCATTATGCCCTGAAATTCACAGAAACATAACAATTTTGCTCCAAAAGAACTAGGATCTTTTAAAGCTATATGACTTCATTGTGTACATTAATTTCTACATGCCCACGTGACCCCATGACCCGCCGAGAGACAGGGTAGGCTTAAATGTGCAGACTTTAGAGCCCCACAGCAAGGGATCATCCCAGTTCTATCACTCATAAGATAACTTGTAGCAAATAATGACCTCTCTGAGACTTGGTTTTCTCATATTTAAAATGGGATGAAAACAGTATGCATCTCATAGGATTAAGTTAACCTACTGATGTAGAAGCATTTCGTTTAACACCTGCCATGTTTTGAGTATTCAATCAATGTTAGCGGTGGTTATCGTCCATGTTAGTATCCCTATAACGTACTCCCCCCGAGCTGGCGTGGCAAGGACAGGGCAGTTGCTACAAGGCAGAGTAAGTATCTTTTCAACCAGCGCAGCACCCTTCTATCAATATGAAGGGCCCTTCTTTTTAATCATTTTTAAACTTCAAGGGACATCATCCAGTTTGTCACTGCTATTTCTAGTAACTGTCTCCTTCTTTGCATCACACTCTGATTTAAGGAATGATTTTATTGTGAAGGAATCTAGCAGAGAATGTGACTCTAATGAGATCTTCTGGTAAGAAAATCCTATCTTAATGACTGTGATGTGGAGAAACCTATTGTGAGCAATCCATATATGATTCAACACTCATGTAGGTGTGAAAGTAGGACTAAGGTAGCAGTCTTAATTAATGATTTAAAAGCATCTGTACAATGTTACAAAGCAACCATACAAATGTATTTTGGTGACCTGTAATAATACAGGTGCTTCTGTTTTTATTTCTTTTAATCATTGTCAGGTGGGTAGAGGAAAGTATATAGAAATTATCATCTTGTTTCCTGAATTGAGTTCTCATTATTTTGAAGAAAACATTTTTTATAGACAAATGGAATTGAGGTCCATGGTAGTGTATCACCTGCTAAGGACTTGTGTATAGAATATCAAAGAATATTTGGAGTTTCTGTAGTTCTCATAACATAGAATGTGTCATTAGGGTCTTAAGTTACTTGGTGAATATTAGTTCTCTATTGGTGTAGTATATATCATTATTATTTGTATTAGGATAATATTTAGTTAAAGGACTTATTATTATCCACCTAAATTAAGAAAGTCAGAAAGCAGAATCATTCGTAATTTATCCTCCTCTTCATTATTCAGTTACCAAGGATGGTTATTTTATTGTCAAATTGTATCTCGGAATGGTCCTCTCCCTGAAATTTCTTCTGGCCTAGTTTAGTTAAAGGTTCAGACACTCATGCATAGGGGCTAGATGAGCATCATAAATGAACTCGTGGGTAGTAATAGTGAGTGTGGTGGGATCCTGGCAAGATGAGGGTGCCCTCAATGGCATACAGCCAGTCATCAGCTGAAGAGGATGTTTGAAAGTTACCCAGTGTGGGGGTCAAAAATATGTGCATAAAATGAATGTAGCTCATGGACTGCCAGTTTGCAGCCTTCATCATTTTCCATCTCATCACTTTTCTTCTACATTATAGCAGTGGCTCCCAACTTCGGCTGTATTTGTGTCCAATCCTTTGTCTATATACCAGGTGATTTTTTTTCAAGACTCCAACGATAATTGTGTTGCTCTCCTTTTTAGAACAGTTTCTGCATCACCACATCAAATACTGCATAAGACGCAAAGCTCAGATTCTCTACCACAACACATAAGAGGCCCTTGTTGAATTGAGCCTTTTCTTAACTTTGTCAGCCTCACCATCCGCCCCTCTCCTGCCTTTATACATAATGACTCAGAAATACCAAATCACATATCTTCGTCCAAGTGCACCATGGTATTGATGCCCCTGTGGGTGTTCTCTGTAACAATTTTCCCCTCACCTTGCCCAACTGGTAGACATCTTTCAGACCTTACTTAGGCCTCAGGATCTCTCTGAAGGCTCCTCTCTCATGCACACTTGCTAGGCTCTACTCCAGATGATCCTCAATTACACCTCTCCTTAAGTGCCTTTACGTGTATCCTAACGATTCACTCAAGTCCGTATTCCATGTCCGCCCACTGCATTAATAGCTATGTCTTCCTTCCGTGAACGATCTTCCCTGACTCTTGTTTCCCTGAAGTCTGGCGCAGTGCCTGGAACATAACGTGTGTTCCGTCATTATGTGTGGATCTGAATATTGACTCGTTACCAACACACTTTCCATAGTGAAGGGGGTAAGAAAGGAAAGATGAATGTTTTTATGGACATTTCTTTGAGGGCAAATAATTGAAAAAACTTTATCTCCAAAGCCATAAGTCTCTTTTTTGATCCCTTAAGTCATATAAAGGCTATATGTTTTTAGATTTACTTTATTCTAGGAATTTCCAAGTTGGCGTACGCAAACAGAAAGCACTGTTTAGGAAAGAGGATCAAACCCTAGAAATCTCAGTTGTGGACTGATTTCAGAAAACACTAATACAAATGGTGTCACCCAACTGCTGGACCGTATCAGGAAGTATCTCCACTGGTTATGTATAATGGGCATTTATACTATAGTGTTTGGCCTATGATGCTGTTTGAAGAAATCTTCTCTTTATACTGGGTATACAGTTCATATTTTTTTTTCTTTTTTTTACCTGTGTGATTTGTCTGTTTTCCACAGCTTTTGTTTTGATATCAGCAACCTTTAATCCTTCAAAGTCCTGCAATTGTAATGTTAACTACCAACAGCTTTGATTTGCAATTGGCATGAGAGTATGCTTTAACCATTTTCTAATAATTCTGATTTGGTTTTTTTTTTTTTTTAAAGATTTTATTTATTTATTTGACAGAGATAGAGACAGCCAGCGAGAGAGGGAACACAAGCAGGGGGAGTGGGAGAGGAAGAAGCAGGCTCATAGCGGAAGAGCCTGATGTGGGGCTCGATCCCAGATCGCCGGGATCACGCCCTGAGCCGAAGGCAGCCGCTTAACCGCTGTGCCACCCAGGCGCCCCTTCTGATTTGGTTTTGAATGACAACTTTTTCTACCTCTGAAATCCTCGAATACAGAATTCCTCCAACACTTCAATAAGAATATATCACTTTAATTTAGGCCTCCGAGTTTACTTCCTTAATTTTACATCAACCTTTAGTTAAGGCTAATGTTTAATGACTCTTAGTTTCCCTACGGGTAAAGTATAATTAATATTCATTGCTTCTATGGATTTCGTATATATACATAAAAATATATATGAATATATATGTGACTATATACGGGTATATGTGGATATATATAATTGTTGGCAATCAGTAATACATTTTATTTTTAATTACCCTGTATGTTTAATGACGAAAGCATATTAAAGGCTAATTTCAGGGTCATTATAAGCAACATAATTTCACTTGTGGGTTCTTATAATGACTACTAATATCGTTGAAGCCATTTTAAAAAATTACAGACTTGGGGCGCCTGGGTGGCACAGTCGTTAAAGCGTCTGCCTTCGGCTCAGGGCGTGATCCCGGTGTTCCGGGATCGAGTCCCACATCGGGCTCCTCCGCTGGGAGCCTGCTTCTTCCTCTCTCACTCGCCTGCTGTGTTCCCTCTCTCGCTGGCTGTCTCTCTGTCACATAAATAAATAAAATCTTAAAAAAAAAAAAATTACAGACTTAAGACCTCTATAGTTCGTTTTTTGCATAATTAATAAGAATAATATATTTCTTCAGCCATGGTAGAATCTATGATGGTGATTTTGGCACCATTAAACTTCATGTGAAATATATTTTAGGGGCGCCTGGGTGGCTCAGTCCTTAAGCGTCTGCCTTCGGCTCAGGGCGTGATCCCGGCATTCCGGGATCGAGCCCCACATCAGGCTCCTCTGTTATGAGCCTGCTTCTTCCTCTCCCACTCCCCCTGCCTGTGTTCCCTCTCTCCCTGGCTGTCTCTCTCTGTCAAATAAATAAATTTAAAAAATCTTTAAAAAAATGTTTTTTAAAAAATTGTGGATGGGTGTCTTTGTTTGGAGCAGGTGTGTGCAGGGAGGATGACGGGAAGCAGGAGTTATTGAGAAGAAAACAACTAGAAATATGTGGGTCAGTCCAAGTGTGCATGAACTTCTCTACTGAGACACATGTACTCCTCACTAGTGAAAGTATTTGCAAAAGAGTATAAAGTCTCTGCAGAAAAAAAAAAATGATCTAACATTTAGCTCATGTACAGGTAATTCATTCTTTATAGGATATTAGGGGAAAAAGGCCGAAAGTTATTTGTGGTTTGCTTTTTATCCCAGGTTTTTCCTAATTTTGAAAATATTCCAGGATTTTGGCTTCGCTTAGAGAAATCAAGCACTTGCAACTAAAGGCTAAGAAACTGCTTTTTAGACAAATAGAAAAGCCTAGGCATTAACTGACTATCTTTCTGGAACTTGGTGTTTTTCAGGGAATGATGTACTTGGAAGAAAGACGGCTTGTTCATCGGGATTTGGCAGCCCGAAATGTCTTAGTGAAATCTCCAAACCATGTGAAAATCACAGATTTTGGACTAGCCAGACTCTTAGAAGGAGATGAAAAAGAGTATAATGCTGATGGAGGAAAGGTGGGTATCTTTTTAGAGCAATATTGCTTGAAAATATAGTATGATATCCTTTTATCTTCTTACATATTATAGGAAGAAGCCCCTAAGTCTGACATTATGAAAATGTAAAATCTCAATTCTACCATTTGCCTTCTCTCTCACCCATGGTCAAATATATACACACACCAATATCCATTTCTCAAAAGTAGCCAAAATAAGGCAGTTTGTCTCTAGTGGTCTTTATGTTGCATCCAGTATTGGGAAATGGGTGGATCCTTAGGCAATTTAGAAATTACACTTTAATCCAGGGACATAGAAATTATTTCATTGATCCTAAAAAGACAGGACTGACTACTAGAGAGAGACACAACTATCGTTTCATAGATTAAGGAGAAGCCTGGCCACTACCAAGAACCATACTCATTGGAAAGTTCATCATCCTATTTAGCTTCTAATCCTCTTCCACCAGAAGCAACAGATTCCTCTTATCTGTCTCTATTTTCTTAAGCATTACTGTAGTATATGATTGACCAATTTGCTTTATTTATTTCCTGATTCTCTCCATCAGAATGTAGGCTACTATATCCTGGGGATCTTAACAGTACCATTGCCTCTTCTGCTTTTCTGACTCTCCAGCCTCCGGCCTTGCCTGACAACTGTGCTCCTTCCAGATGGTCTCAGCCCAGGCCCTAGTTCCAGCTCTTGTTTGTTCTCGTTAACCCACTGTTTAGACTGCCATTTTTGGCTAAACAGTGAGGATATCTCCTCTCCATCTGGAGGTCCCTCTAGCTTAATGTGGGAAAACTTTGATCAGGAGAGTCCAAGTGAAATAAGCAAATGCATCCGTAACCTATGGTGGCGTATAAACACAGGCTAACAAAAAAAAGTGATCGATATGTCATTTTAATATGTTTATCGTGTACCTTATTTATCATGAACCATCCAAATATATATTATAAATATTTTTCAATGAGAGGCTTCCAAATGCTTAACATTGATTTTTATATGTCATTTGTATATGATTTTTATATAACTTTATATGATCTCTTATATAACTATATATATTCAAATCCTATCACAAGGCAAAAAAAAAAAATTTGAAAAAAAAAAACCTTCCGTTTTGCAGTATTTCCTAATCTTCCCTTGATTTTATTAGACTGTTTTCCTGTTTACTACCAAATTGCAGCAGTTTGAGACCACAGCTTTGAAATTCAGTACAAGATTGCACAGTAGAAGTCTATAAATCACATGACTTCACTTGTCTTAAGAACATACAGCTGTAGGATTTGTCTAAAGCAAGATTCATTATAGCTTTAAACGCCTAGCAACCACTAAGTCTTTACCAAGCCACCTGTGATTTAAACTTACTTCTTTAACCCAATGTCCGTAGTCCATAAAGTCGGCTAACTCCTTGCCCATAGGGAAATCACTTTCAGTGTGTCTTCTGTTCCCTTTCACTGAATACCATGATTCTGTCGCACAGTTACCTTGGTGTCACCTTGGTGAGCAGCGAACCTCATGATTTCAAAGGCCTATTTAGTTTTAAGCTTTCAACTGCAAAGTAGAAGTGTTTGTCTTTATTCTGTAGAATCTAATTATATTTCCAGCTATATAATGCTGCCCTTCCTAGTTGACACTTACTCTGCTGACCCCTCATCAGCAGGGTATGTGAGTTGAGTTGTTTTTCTTGTGGTGACGATAGATTTGTACTGATCCTCTCAGATTCTTTTATATAATTCTTTATATAATTTATATATAAATTATATATAAATTATTATATAATTTATTTTATTATATATAAATTATTATATAATTTATTTTATTATATATAAATTATTACATAATTTATATATAATTGTTTATATAATTATATAATTCTTTTATATAATTCCTAGTTGGAAAATGGTACATGTTTTCAATACTGGCTGACCAAGACAAGGGAGATCATTTGTGGCTGGGGAACAAAGCAAGCCTAACTTCGGATTTCATTATTTTAGGGGTTTCAAGTGACCAAATTACTAAGAGGAAAAAGGTGAGGGCAAGTATAGAAAGTGACCATCTTACTGGTGGTCAGAAATTTTCTGAGGGTAAAAAAGAATAAAGGAAAATGTAAGGAATCTCATTTTGGAGGGAAAAACGTAGTAGACCATAGTTTTAGAAGCACATGTCTTAAATGTTTAAAACTGATCTTGTGAGTCATAATATTAACTAGTAACCGAATTAATTGCTGAACATTAATTAACAACTATAGAAAGTGATACTATTTTACTTTTAATTGTTTATGAAGTTTTTAAAAATAAATATATCTTTAGGTTAATTCACTTTAAGAATTTTATAAATTTCAATTCGCCATTCTCTGTATTGAAAAATAGCATGTTTATTATTATTATTATTATTATTATTATTATTATCATTTTTGTATTTTCCATACACACAAAAAATACACAATCAAAAAATACAATTGAGGCAAGCCCAGAGACTCATATTTTGGGAAATGAATATAGGAATGACTTTTTATATAACTATAAAACTTTCACTTTTTATTTCTCTTTTTATTTCTCAGATGCCAATTAAATGGATGGCTCTGGAGTGTATACACTACAGGAAATTCACCCATCAGAGTGATGTTTGGAGCTACGGTAAATAAATCTTCCTTGCCAATTAAGGGTTTTAAGGCAAAAATAAATATATTAGGCTCATGTAAAGTATCTTAAGCCAATTTATTTTATTGTGTTGGAAATACCTACTTTTAAGCCTTGTTTCCTAAAGGAAT
Source organism: Ursus arctos (assembly GCF_023065955.2). Lineage (NCBI taxonomy): Eukaryota > Metazoa > Chordata > Mammalia > Carnivora > Ursidae > Ursus > Ursus arctos. Next base: position 84,912,201 of record NW_026622763.1, on the reverse strand, counting down.
TAACTCTTTGCTCTTCCACTTAAAAAAACAAAACAAAATTCTGAATTGCATCTTTCATCTGCCTTTTTTGTTATTCCTTGCTTCTCTAAAATGTAATATATTAAAATCTGTTGTCTACCATAACTTTTGGTTTGGCAGCAACTTTTCTGATCATTTTGACAGAAAAAAAATAGCCAATTTTGGTTTAGGAACGATGTCATAGAGCCTCATAGCCTTGATTTTCAAAAAAATCTTTGAAAACGTATATTAAAAATAAAAGAATATCTGTTCTATAATAAGAAAGAGATTATTGTTGTAACAAAGAATGATTACTGAATGCAATAAGGTGAGAGCAATAAATGTGAGGGGAGAGATAAGAGAGAATATTGCTAATTTCAGCTTTGATTTTAATTTACGGACTACTTTGGAATAAACAGGTATATTAGAGAATGAATTATATGAACTGGGAAAGAGTGATTTTAAACTTTGAACGTTCATTTAATTGCATTTAACTCAATTGTTGAGATGAGATACTTAGATCTAACTGGCTATTTACAACTTAAGTCCACCCAGTTATTAGTAAGAATGAATCAACATCTTTTCTAAGTTTAAATATATCACAAAGAATCAGTATTTCTTACAAATTAGAAGCATGATGCCCATTTAAGCAAAAAGGTGGTGGTGTGACTTGAAAGCATGGTACAGTTTAGTTTACTCAAATTTAAGCCTAGCTTTATCTTTGTTTTTGTTTTTAGAAAAAAGACTTAATCCATTCAATCACTAAAGAACTTACACCTGTTATCTAGAAGAGCACAAATTATCTTTAAAAAAAAAGTTAAGACATTTCTGTAAATTGTTTTTTTCCCTCCACACACATATGCTGTTTGTTTAAAAGTTCCATGATGGTTCCATGTATTCTACTAAGCTTCAAAGTAGAGAGTGGGCTGTGCTTGAGGGAAATGATTGAAAAATTTTAGTTGTTGAACTGTAAGGACTAAATAGAAACACAGATCTAGTATATATATTACATGAAACAAATTGGCATATATATTATATGATAGAGATTTATAGATTATATTTTATATGATAGACTTATATGCTATCATATATATTTTGATATATGACGTATATATCATTTTTTCTTTTCCTTTTTTTTCTATGTATGTTTCCCATAATTAAATGTGGCAGTCTGCTGCAAGCAATTTTAAACAACCTCTAAAATAAGTAGATAGATAGATGATAGATGATAGCTAGCTAGCTAGCTAGCTAGCTAGATAGATGATAGATAGATGATAGATAGATATAGATAAATTAGTACTCTGCTTTGAAACATAGCCCAGGTCATCAACCCATATTCATAAGGCATTTTAAGATTTTTGTGATATATCATAGCTGATTGCAAAAAGCATATAAGGCAGAGAGAAACATAATGTTGTTTACAACGCACCTTTGTGGAAAATTGCCACCATTTTTATTTTTATAAAAATAAAGATGCATTGGCTATGGTTTATATGTTCAAATGATAAGATCGTAAGTTTTGAGGATGTTTCTGATTCAGTTTTCCTGCCATTGTCCTTCTACATGAAGCCATCTCTGTTTAACACTTCCTTGTGGTCACTCCTGCAGAGATGTAATTGGATTATTATTGGCAGAGGTGGGGGTTTTGCTGTTCCTGCTTTTGTTTTTATATTTATGTGTTTCTCTGTATTATATTTTCTATTATTTTGATTTGTAATTGTTTTGCGTTTGTTTATATTAGAAGTTCTGATAGAGATGTGAGAACATCTTTTATAACTGCATACATAAGTTAACAAATATCCTCATTAAATACATATTCTACAAATATGTATTTATATTGACTGACTGAATAGAAATGAACAGCCATCCACTTCTTAACTTGTCTTATGGATACTGAATCTTAATTATTCGTTCTACAGAGCCATTCTTTAATATGCAAAATTAAGTAGGATTTAATCAAGATCAAACAGTTAAATTGTGTCACTAGTTACATTTTCATATTATACCTAAGAATCATAAGATAAAAATATTAATAAGAAAAATCAGGTAATTGTTAATGATATTATTATAAAGGATAATTTGAAGTTCACATATACTTTTATATCTTAAGCTTTGTATTTTTATTATGTCAATGATGACTGTTATGAGCTAAAAAAGATTTCAGTTTGAATAAGTAATTCATTACAGATGGAAGTAGAAAAGAAAGCATAGTTCTAATTAATGGATTTTATATTAAAATTTACTTTGTATATTATATGAACCAATCAAAATTCACTTGGTAAGACTCTTATGCACAGTTACCTATTTCTGAACTTAAAAACCTTATCCCTAAGAAATGATAACTTTTTAACTGTATATTTATGAGATCATAAAGACGTCTACAGTATATATATTATTGTTCAAATCAGAATCATTATTATCATCAAAGTTAGCTATTTGCATGCTGGTATTTAAGGTTATTTGCTTTTACAGAGGGAATCACTGTTCTAGTGGTTCAAGAAAGGGATTTAGTATCTAAGGAATCAACTATTATTGATTCCCTTCAATTTTGTGATGCCTACTTCACATGGATTATGTGATATTTGGATCACACAGGCTCTCACAGGTGTTAAAGATATGAATCTGTTTTATTCCACCTGTTCTTTTTGTGTGAGTTAAAAAGTGAGCCACAATGATTTACTGTAGCATAAGGTAATCATTCTGGCATCCCAGCTTAGCCTACAGGACTTTTAATAGCAAAAATGTTAATCTCAAAATTAGTCAACATCAGATTTTATCTGAAATCATATTTACTTGATACTGAATACACATGCATATAATAATTGTTTGATAGGCTCTAATGTGGTGTAGTGAAATTAACTTGGATCAGCAAACATTAACATTACTTAAAAGTAGAAATGGGGAACAGACTCTGTTCTGATATCCACTTTGAATTGTCTCTGCTACTCATTAAAAATTTCAAGACACTAAGGAGATAATTGAATTTTCCACAAAGATTTTGTCATTGGGGTTCTCCTAATGGATATAGAAATCTGAAGAGCCTTTATTTATTTTTTTTTTAAGATTTATTTATGTATCTTAGAGGGGGCCAGGTGGGTGCAGAGAGAGTCTTAAGCAGAGGTGGCACTGAGCGCAGAGCCTGAGGCAGGGCTCAATCTCAGGATCCTGAGATGACAACCTGCACCAAAACCAAGAGTCTGGACGCTTAACCAACTGTGCCACCCAGGCACCCCTCTTTAGACTAATTCTGATTGCCTTCCGGGGAGCTTTCTTTTGTTACTGGCACACTGATGGTTTCTTCATATTATGTTGTTAGTATGCTTATGTAAATATTTGCTCTCCTATTCAGGAGTCACTATATGGGAACTGATGACCTTTGGAGGAAAACCCTACGATGGAATTCCAACCCGAGAAATCCCGGATTTATTAGAGAAAGGCGAACGTTTGCCCCAGCCTCCAATCTGCACTATTGACGTTTACATGGTCATGGTCAAATGTAAGACTGCAAAATAATTTTATCATCACCATCATCATGCTTAGTAAAATAACAGTATGGATTAATCTACCTGCATAGTATTTTTGTATATTGAAAAATATGAAAGTTCAAAAATAATTATGAAAAATCATGTATACACCTGTGTTTTTAGCTTATCGTTAATAGGAAGCAGTATACATCAATATGCATGCTTCCACATTATAAAGTCAAACTTCTATGACTGTCATCCTTTTGATTCATTTCACTTTGATTTTTATCAATTCCATGACAATTAAATTGTCTTTCATAAAGAGATGTAATTAGTCACAATAATGTTAGTAATCTTTAAAGGACAATAGCAGTCTAAACAAATGATCTAAATTTAACGAAAGCAAGCTTGAAACTGATAGTTTAAAAAAAAGAATTAAATGGAAATAGGTTTACCAGTTTTAGTCAACAGGAAATTAGCAGAGCAGAACGGGACGTGAGAAGACATGAATCTACAGTGAAATAAAAAGATTATGAATGTTTACTTTTTTTTTCAATTTGATCATTTGTTTACATCAAACGCTCTTACTTTTCTTTCTCCTTTCTATGCCCCAGACACATATGTATTATAAATGTGTTTTTGGCAGCCTAGGCTCTTAATTTAAATAGAATTAGGGAAGTCTCTGGAGTTTCCTACTTAATTTAAGTGAGATTAACGTTCAGCAATCTTTCTTGTGTAATCTGGGGTTTTCCCCTTTTGATTTACACAGGGTTAGCAAAGAAACAAACTGGTGAAGGTGAATAAGCATCTTATTAATAAGAGACTTTGGACCCAGGTCTACTCAGATTTATATTCATGACATGTGTGATACATTCTGACAGTGAGGGAAGAAATAAAAAATGTGCTTTCCAGTTCAGGTCAGCATGCCCTTTTCTCTAAGCATAGTTCTATTTACTCAATATTTAGTTAGAAAGAAACTGATACCTCCCAGCGAAGTTAACCTTTTTTGATTCCAGTAGTTCCAGAAACACCTATTTTCTCATTAGCATCTTGGTATCAACAGCCTTTTTTTTTTTTTTTTTTTTTTTTTTTTTTTTTTGGTATATAGTTGAGCTTTATTAAGAGAGAAGAAATTCAGGTGATATTAATGGTACATGAAATGACACCCAAAGACTTCCCGGAAGAAGAATAAAAATTGAACTCCTAGAAAAAAGAAATAAACCTTATAGCTTTATTGGATCAAACATCATTCAGTAGTCATCTGTGGAAGGAACTTTAAAACACATGCATGCGTTATATAATTTGATCGCATAACTAGCATGAGAGGTGATTTAGATACTTCATTTAGATACTCTGATGAAATAATGAAAAATCAGGAAAATATTTTGCCTAATAGGGAGTTTTACCTTGCTTTTATGAGTTTTAATACCTAAGAAAAGGGTCATTTGGCAAGAAAATCAAGGAAAGCTTGGTGCTTTTATTCTTGTGATCTCACCAGCTAAACAGAGCCTGGGGAGATAAGACCCATTTTATCTAGACTCCCAGCTAAATAATAATACATACCTTGAAAATTGCTGATAGTATTTTTATGCTGCAAAGGCTAGTACTTAGATAAGCTAATGGCTATTGCTGAACAAACATTACCAATCATTCTGCGTTGGTTTTTTCCCAGCAGGAAAAAAGTAGCATGAGAAAGTTACTTTCTCTTCCTTTTCCCCCCTCTGTGCTGGCGTACTGCATTGTAACCAAAGCTTGTATTCCATGTCACTCCTGACATAAAATAATAAATTATATCCCAATCACCTCTTCTATAACCATCAAAGAAAAGTTAAAAAAAAAAAAAAAGCATTCTCTCCATACTTAAGAAAAAAAGATTGGAGATTCTGTAAGTTCCCACAGTTAGCCTAGGTCATGTTTTCTAAGAAGAAAAATTAATTTTAAATTAGATTAACAAAATGAAAAGTTTTTTTATATTACATTTACTTCTGAATATCAACAAACTGAGATAAAACCTTGCCTATTGGATTGTTTCTTTCTTTAGCTTTTTTTTTTTAGATTATTGTTATTAAAACAATATTTTTCAAACAGCCTATGTTTTTGTAAAATTTACATCCTACTTCTTCCTAGTTATGGATAGACTGACTCTTGTATTGTGTGTGAATTTCTAGGTTGGATGATTGATGCTGACAGTAGGCCTAAATTTAAGGAACTGGCTGCTGAATTTTCAAGGATGGCACGAGACCCTCAAAGATATCTCGTTATTCAGGTTGGTACATACCTGGTCTTTGGAACTGTGGAAATCACCACTCATAAGTCGATTAACTAAGCAGAATATCATGTGAAATGACTTACGGAAAAGAGACTTTTACTCGATGTCATAACCACTTCTAAGAATCTTCCCTTAGTATTCAAGTGCCTCTGGTACTGAACAGCCAGATAATTATAATTATCCATATACATAAAAAGTCCTTATGCCAGACAAGCCTTCTAGCACTCTGCTTTTTATTAACATGCGTTAAGTCATGTCCATTATTATGATCTTCCCTTTTCGGAATAGAAGGAAGATGGGTTGAAGACAGTGAATTAAAAGCTTCAATATACTGGGGGCGCCTGGGTGGCACAGCGGTTAAGCGGCTGCCTTCGGCTCAGGGCGTGATCCCGGCGTTATGGGACCGAGCCCCACATCAGGCTCCTCCGCTATGAGCCTGCTTCTTCCTCTCCCACTCCCCCTGCTTGTGTTCCCTCTCTCGCTGGCTGTCTCTATCTCTGTCGAATAAATAAATAAAATCTTTAAAAAAAAAAAAAGTTTCAATATACTGAAATTTAATTTCTTAAAAAATATTTATAAATATGTTTTGTTTGGGGAGATATATCCAAGCAATAACTCAGAGTCAAGTGAATTGATGTACTTATGAATCAAATGATATCTCAAAAGAGCATTTTATATTAAACACTAGAAAAAAATGGATTGGATAATTTAAAAATTGTAATATATTTAGCTATGATTATTTTTACCTAAATCATAAGCAAGTAGACCTTGGGTTATGCTGAATTAATTTTCCTCAATAAAACAAGGTGGCATTTATCTTCCTATCAATAGTCTGACATGAAGATAAAAGCCAGGTTTTAGAATAGTTTCCAGTTATCTTTTTCTCAAATTAATTTTCCATAAACAACTTGTTTATAAAAAAAATCACATAATTTTGAAAAACCAAAAAATCATATTTAAGAAACAGATGAAGTAAAAAAGAGTAGGGTTTTGGTGTCTCTCCCACCTTCGTTTATGTTATTTGCCACTTGTGCTGTGACTTTGAAAGCTATCCCGTGAACACTGTTGTGCTACAGGACAAATCATGGAGCCTGTATGTTCTGAGAACTCTACAGTATCAAACCAACCAAATAAAATAACGTAAGGATTGATAAGTCAATATTATTTATTCTTAAAATCACAGCTCAAACATCCTGGCAATGAAACCGACTGTTATTCTCAGATCTGAAATAGAGTATGCCTCCCTCAAAGCAGCCAGAGCATGCGGCTTTATTCACCTCTGATGGCATTTATCACATTCTGTTATATGTATTTATCTTAGCCTGTCATATCTAAGTATGCTACAGGCTCCTGCACGACTGGTAATTGTGTTAAAGAATTATTTTTTTTAAACAAGTGCATGAATTTTCAACCACTTGTTTTGATATGAAGTAAGTTTGCTGCAAAGTCCACATGTTTAAGTTGAAAAGAAGAATCATTTTTTGTTTGTCTGGTGGGCAAACTTTTAGGGTGATGATCGCATGAAGCTTCCCAGTCCAAACGACAGCAAGTTCTTTCAGAATCTCTTGGATGAAGAGGATTTGGAAGACATGATGGATGCTGAGGAATACCTCGTCCCTCAGGCTTTCAACATCCCACCTCCCATCTATACTTCCAGAGCGAGAATTGACTCAAATAGGGTAAGAAATAATCATCTACCACTTCCCATATTATTCCTGAGAAATAAAATCATGCAAATATGTTGTAAGCCCTAGAATTACAAAATAATTATGCAGCTCATTTCAGCAGGATTCCTAGATTAAAAATATACTATACCAATGAAAGCTAGGCCATGTAGACTTAATTTGGAAACACAAGCATGGGTCATAGAATATGTACTCTGAAATATCTTTATTTCAAGAAGAGAAATGGTTTTTTTTTTTGTCTTATGTTAGTTAAATCTTAGTTTTAAAAAAATCTGCCAATTCAACTAATAAAAAATCAACCCATTCAAAATCATAAAACTATGTGTTTATAAATAAATGAAAATTCTTAACAGGTAGGCTCTCTTAAAAAGATGGTATGACCATAGGCAAGAGGTGATACAAGTATAATTCTCTTTCACTCAAGAGACTAAATATTATCTGTCAGTCTGAAGTGGAAACGGAAAACTGCAATACTTTGGACTATATCAATCATTTTGGGAAGACTACTGAATCATTTCTGAGATGTAGATTTAAGTTTCGAAAGAAACTTCTGAAAAGAATTTGCATTTAATTTTAAATATTAAGCGCACTGTATATGAATACCATTCTTTTTCTGAAAACTGTCAATCCATGTGTTCATTCATTTATTTTTAAAAATCCATTCATTATTCACTCAACATGTATTGAGTACCCCCCTGCGCATGAGACCTTATCAGATACTTGAGATTCAAAGAATTTTGACATAACTCCACCTGCAAGAAGTGTCCAGGCTCCTACATTTAAGAACATTATCATAGCCAGTGGAATAAACAGCATCCTATTTGTCTTGATCAGAAGCTAAGAAAGCTTTCAACTTGCTGCTCATTTTCTAAAATGAAGTTATTCGCTTTGTTTCAGATTCACAGCAATAATAAAGTAAGACTCACCTGGTGTTTACTCTGTGCCAGCACATACATACTAAGTCACTGAATCCTTACAACCATCTCCTTGGGTTCTAGTATCATCCTCTCTCTCTTACAATGAAGAAGCTTGCCACAGTTAAGGGATTTGACTGGTGCCATACAGATAGCCTGTGGAAGACTAAGATTGTAATGCAGGTCGTCTGCCTCTGCTACACATACTATTGCTTCGAAGTTACTGGAACATGTTATTTTTGTGATACGCAATATTGTTTTTCTTGACATCTACCTCAATGTTTGAGGCACATATTGCTTGGAAAATCCGTCAGTTGATTTTCTTATAAAATGCGTTCCCCAACCTACTCCATACCTTTTGCTCATTTGCCCCATTCAGAAGGCTGATGTAGAAAGAGGCAAAACAAACAAAAAACCAAGCAAAAAAATTCAGTTTTTCTTTTCTATGAAAAATATGTCATTGCATCCCAATGGGGAGAAGATAACTAAAAGTTTTAAAAGTTAAATCAGTTGATGGTCACTGAGCATCAGTCTTGTTTGTGGGAAGGAGCAAAGTCGTTCAGGTGTATAAAGGAAGCAGTTATTTCCCCCATCTATATGCTTAGCAAAGTGGCCAAATTATAACTCTGGCATTTATAATTTATGTGACAAATTCATTACATTTATTAAAACAGAGACATTTCAGAAAATAGTTTGCTTTCCTTAACATGAAATGCTATAAAGGCCAACAGCTTTAATCTTTTTCTTTTATAAGACTTCTCAGATTCCAACTCTGTTCATTTTAATTTAGGCTCAGTGCAAGGAATTCTGAGTAAAGGTTTGAATTAACTAAATGAAATTAGTGAGACAAAGTACAAGACACCTGAGGAATTATTTGGCCTTTAGTCATCATTTCTTATTACACATTATTATTTAAACAATGTTATCCTTAGATTTCTTTTTAGTTTTTCAGGTCATTGTTAAGGGAAATGTTCTTAAATACCACTTTATTTTCATGCATTAAAACGCCTTATTAATCATCTATATTTTCCAATTTTTTTTAAAAACCTAGTTTTATGTAGCTTCCATGGTAATTTCTAACTTGTGCAAATGCTGTTTTCCCTGCTTCTTCCTATAAAACGAAGTTGCATTATTTTATAGTTAGAAAATAAATTACTTCAACTTTAGGTTCTGTGCCAACTTATATGTTAAGAGAATATGTTAGAGTGAATCAAATGTTTCTTAAGCATATCTATTGAACTTTGAAACCAAAAATTATTTCAGTTTTAGAATATAGACTGTTTTGCTCACTAACTGGTAAGTTTTAGGTAATGTTCTTAAGTGTCTTTACAACTTCTTTCTTCATTTGTTAAATAAATACAATGGGAGTTAACTTATGTGATTGTTAAATAATTACCTTTTAAAAAATGCCAGGCAAATACTTATTCTTTTTCAGAATCACTCAAATTTCATGTTTACTTGTTTCCTTGTCAATATAGTAAATAACTATGTTTTCTTATAAGGTTTTCTTTCTTTTTTTTTTTTTTTAAGATTTTATTTATTTATTTGAGATTGAGCAAGTGCGACCATGAGCAGGGAGAGGGGCAGAGGGAGAGGGAGAAGCAGGCTCCCCGCTGAGCAGGGAGCCGACTCAGGGCTTGATCCCAGAGTCCTGGGATCATCACGCCAGTGGAAGGCAGGCACTCAACAGACTGAGCCACCCAGACGCCCCTCTTATAAGGTTTTCTACACATTACCTGTAAAAAACCTATTGCTTCAGTCATTACTTGACAAGCAAATTATTTCTGCTGATGTGTTTTTAGCAAATAAACTATAGAAGTCATTTCTTCTATGGTGTTTTGATTATTTCAAACTCTGTATTTTCATTCAATATAACTTTAAAGCAATGAGTCAATTAAAAATACAATGTTGACATTTATCCAGCAAATTGATAGATACAAATGCAAGTAATGCTAAAAACACCCAACTAATTTATAGCTGTTGTTGTTATTATTGTTGTTATTGTTAGTACCCTTTCAATATTATCTTAAATACCTTTATCACGATAATTTACCAAAAACTATTACTCTAGCATGATGTAAATAGGAAAGCACGAGAAACTATCTAACTTCTACAAACTCCAGTTCTGCACATCTGTGTAATGAGGATAAAAATAATCCTCTCAAAATATTGTGGAGATTAACTGTTTAGGGTATCTAAGTGCGTTCCCTATTGATGGATATGTGGTAAATGCTCAGTAGTTGGAAACAAATGAAGACCCACCAAATGAGAAATGTGAAGCCTCTTTACTCAGAGCTTGCTATACCAAGGGAGTTAGCCACGGCCACTGGCACTTTGGCCGAGACTCAAAGGCAGACAAAAGAGTGGGAAAGCTTTATAGCGAAGAAAAGCAAAGCCTTCAAGTATGCCTTCCTTGGAGGCTATCGGTATGGGGAAGCTGTAAGAGGGGGTAATTAGAAGAGGGGCATCTTTTGTGATTAGAGGTGCATATTTGTCTTTCTCTGGTTTGTCCTAAATAGAAAGTGGTGACAAAATTTAGGGAAGCTGTTAGTTAATCAGGTCTTGACTATTTTGGTTCAGTTGTTATAGATGTTATGGTTCAGCTTCCTGCATTGCTGCTGGAGGTAACAATCAGGCTTCCTGCAAGTCTGACTTCAAGCAGACTGGCTTCTTCAGCTCTTTAGTGCAGATACGGTTTCCTAGGCAAGGTGCTGTAAGTTAGGAGTTAGACCTCTGTTTTTATGTATGATAAAACAATGATGGCCATTGTCCATTTGTGTATTCAGTTTTTCAATAGATTTTAGGTTCCATTGCTGCCTTCCTTCTCTCTTGATATATTTATTTAAGTACATAATGCCTGATATTTTCAATTAAATGCTTGCACGGTTTTTGAATTTCTATGTAGATATTTTTCTGTTAATGTGGGTAGAAATTTTGTCTTCTTCTTTTGAGTTACCTAGGTTTGTATTTCTTTGGCATAGTGAATTGCATACCAAATGCAGCAGTAATTAATAAAAATAGCTAATAACTTGATGTGGCTAAAGATATATTAGCTTTAATGATACTGGAAATTTTTATTTAATTAAAAGCTTCAGCACATTTTTCTAGACAAGGTTTCAATTGTTGCAGGATCCCTCAGTCATTGGTGATGAATAGTTTTAGAGATGCAGTGTTCCACCTCTTTCAAAACATATCAGCTAATTCTCAGTTATCCAGACCAGGGGAAGACAAAGGAATTGTAGCCACTGCAGGTTGGTATAACAGCAATCCACAATGGATCTCTCATTGCAATTTAAACTTTTCTCCACTTCTTTCAGATCTGCTAAGAAAGAACTATATTAACAGATCTGTTTTTTTCCTTCTTTTTTTGCCCTTTCTTTCCTAGATTAGGTTTTATAAATAAGTTGAAAAATAGAAAAAATATAGGCAGAAGAAATAAAGGATGAAGAAAAATAAAGGAGCTTAGTATCTCAAAAATGCGGTTTCTAAATAATTAATTATAGGCTGAATATTTGACTGCTCATAAAATGGGATTTTATATATTTTATTTTGTTGTACTATCACTTTTCACTCAGATTAAATTTTGTAACTTTGATAAAAGTACCCTAGGAAGGTTACCATACACATTGTAATTCCCTTTAAAATTTTTACCAATTCACTACACAAAAATAAATAGAAATACAAGAACTCTTTGGTCTCCTCTATAGGATATATGATACTGTGCTAATTATGCTTCCTAATGATGCATATAAACTAGAAAAAATTCAAGCAAATTGATAATGCAGGAAGAGTGATACAGTGATGTCATTTTCATTTGAGTCATGACATTTGAGTTTCAATTGCATTTGTCTTTACTGTTCAATAAATCAAAGCCATGATTTCTTATTTTATGAAATAATGAAACTAATAATAGTAATATCAGCTTAAACTTACTGAGTGCTTACTATAATCAAGGTACTATGCTAAGTGTTTTAAATTAACTATTTCATTTCACTTTTATTTCACAAAGCCCTATAAGGTAGGCACTAATTCTTCCCATTTTAAAAGTTAAGAAAACTGAGCTGTGGAGGGTTTAGATAACACAAATAATAAGGAGCAAAGCTAGAAATTGAATCCAGCTTTCAACAATCCCAGATGGAGGCCGTACCTAAAATAACAGTGGGGTGGGGGAAAATTCCTCATTCCAAGTTGCTATTAAATTTCTTACTACGTATGAAACTAACACTTTTCATTCATTTAATGGTAATCGGATAAAAGAAAATAAGTTGGATGTCAGGAATCTCACATTCTAGAACAAACTCTTTGGCATTACAGCCTTAATCATATCATTTAGCCAAATTCAGCTTCTTCACTTAGGTGATGAGAAAATTGAACTAGATCACTGATAAGTCCCTTATAGTTTTAAAAATTACCTTATTATCGAATGACTTTTTTGAACTAGTTATTATATTTTATACATTTATATAATATATCTTCTAGAAAATATTTAATTGGAAAATGAACAAAAGCATTTTGGGTTACCTCTACACACTTTTGTTCTTATGTGATTTAATACAGAAGAGGAAAACTTAAGGACACAAGTTAAGGAAGCATCTCATAGCTAAATGATGTAGTGGGAAAATTTTGTGATGATATAACAAGGTTACTCTGGTTGCAATTTACCAAGGATCAATATCAATTCTAACAACAGCTGTTACTTGATGATAAGTTATTGTAGTCTCAGGATATTGGTTTTACATTTCTTCCAAAATATGTCAAGGATTCCTGCATGGTATACTTGATGTGCTGCTTGGGATCTTTTTTTTTCTCTTTTAATCTATTAAGCCCGAAAAAAGAGCTCTTCTTAGTATGACATTCCATATCACTAGGTATTTTTTGTTCCAAAATTTTCCCCATCTACGTAGTAATTTTTAAATTGTTCACATTATTATGATGCAAGAGTAAATGAATTAATATGTTGAATGTTTATCATGGGCGAGGCACTGTGTTGGACAATGAGGGTACAGAGTTGCAAACCAAAAGTTCTGCCTGAAAAGAGTTTATGCTCTAGTTGAGGAGATAATATTTTGCAAGCAACATACCAGGTATTATAGGAAAAAGACAAAGGAAACCAAATCCTCTTACGTGGCTACGGAATGTCATTTGAGCTATATCATTATTAGAGGATGAGGATATACTTGCAACAGGAGTTTTGGTAGGACAGGTCTAAAATGGGTCAGAAGGAAAGCTAAACAATAAAACCAACAAACCAAACAAACAAACAAAACCCACATGAACAAGGGCAAGGAGATGACTTTTTGACTATACTTTTAAAAATCTGTGTTTTTGTAGTATTTCCATATTGTACATGTTGAGAACTCTTTTATGTTATCAGAGGAGGTGGGGTGGGCTTCCTCCCAAATTTTCTATTTTTGTCATTGTTATGAAGGCTTGAAACATAATTTTGAAATCTCTTGCTTCTCAATAAAATCATCCAATTCAAAACAAAATCCTTTTTTGGCCTTCCTCAAAACAGCTCTCAAATGTCTCTCTTCTCTTTCTTTTGTCATGATTATAATTCAGGCCCTGATCACTTCACAGAAATTACTACGATGTCTCCCTAACAGACATCCGCTTTTTTAAATGGGCTCTATTTCTAAATATAGTGTTTACATTGTACCCAATGAAAGACAATATTACTGAATATTTTGAGCACTAATTCTTTTCATTTTTTTGTCCTCATCAATTTAGAGTGTACCTATCATTTTTATCAATGGGATAAATTTGAGTGATATATGTTATATTAGATCTCTCTTTATATGATATATAATCCTATTGTCAACAATAGTTGAAGGATTTTTGAACATTTATCCTGGGAAATTCCATGGTCATTCCAGTTGACCAGTCTCTGCAATTTATTTTTTACTACTCTCTAGCTCCCACACACAAATATGCCCAGAGCTCTAAGCATTATCCCACTCTTGATCTCGTTCAAAATATAGATCACGTTGGGGCTTTCGTTCTACTTTAGAGGTGTGAGTAGGTAGTTGATTTATTTAAACAAACAGGTATATTTCCTAATGCAATATAGATTTGTCTCTCTCTTTCTAAATGAGAATATAATGTCAAATTGCCTTTGCGTATTCTTTAAAGTTCTTAGCAACCACAGGGATATTAAAAATGTTTCTAATATCTCTGATTTACCACTAATTTGAGAATATCCCTCACCCTCTCAAATGATCGTTTGTATACAGTGAAATATCGAGTGACCTTTTTGTGCAATGTTTTCTCTACCAGTGACTTTCTTAAAATCTGGATATATTATTTTAGTTACACTATTCTTTGTAAGCTTTTCTTCTCTTTTCTTTTCCCCATTGCTATCATTCTTTTATTTCTCACTGACTTCCTATGGGTTTTCACTGAATTTAGATCATGACATGCTGTTAAACATAATGAGAAACCCTTTATAGTACAAGCTCTAGATTCTTCATTTAACCTTATATTTACAAATTGCAAACAAAAATCAAACTATCTTTCAGTTTCTTAATTTAAAAAGTGATAATTTTTAGACCTCTTTTTCTAATTGTATCTTCACGTATCATAAAAATCACTTCTAGCAGATTTGGACTTTGGATAACACCTCTTTGTTATAGTACATTATGATTTCCTCTACAGTTTCTTTATTCTTTAGATAATCTGCTTTTTCTTGCAGATATGATAGAAGTGGAATATTTCCTATGTAATGGTAAATCAGAGTGATTTCTCCACTCCTGCTACAGGCTAAAGTGGCAACAAGATATTTAGAACTTCCCAGCTTCAACCTTGATGAAAGAAAAGAGGTTAGCAGTACATACCTACAGACAGACATATATAGCACTACATTATTTTGTGTACATTAAAGTCTGTGCTCCCACCTACACAAAGACAGGAGCCCTCCTTACCATATCAACAACAACACAATCTTCCTCTCTATCATTTACCACTGCCTTTTCCTTCCTTTCTCCTAGCATGTATATCCTTCTCTGGACACTTGTTTCAACGAGATTTCCCCTAGTTGAAATATAATCAGTAGAAAAGAAATATAACCAGTGTAGTTTGTCCTTGGCCCAAGTAAATAGATCAAATAAGTATAGTAATTTGCAACACTGACATGCCTCATTGTAGTATGAGATGGATGCATAAGTAATTATAAAATCATGGAGTGTCACATCTGGGAGGTGTCTTAAAGCCCTTCTAGCACAAATCTTCTCATTTTACAGATGCGTAAACCAGTACTGACAAAGATAAAACCTGTAGCTCCGCGTTTAAGGGAGAGGTGGGAAACCATGTTCCAGTCTCTCCTGTCTAACATTCAGTCCTCTGTTGGCTCTGTTTTTTTTACTGGTCAAAACCATGGAAATCTTGAGTTTGACTTGAAGTCTAATGAGATTTAGCATCAATTGGTTTAAAAGGCTCCTGCTGGGAGCACAATGAGAAGCCAGAGACTCTGCTGCTGTTTTGCCTCTTCTGTTTACTCTTCTGTAAGACTCCCCATAATCAAGAGTTAATGGTTTAAGAGGGTTGAATGGAACTGACAGCGCCAAAAACAAATTTAAAAAAAATTAAAACAAAACAAAACAAAAACAGAACCATGTCTGCATTGGGACTTAGTAATTACAGGATTGAAAATAAAATGACTTTACAAGTTTCACAAATGTTTCAAAATTTCCACATACAAACCTACATATAGCTACCATTTATTGACCATGTATTTATGTGTCAGGGTCTGCTCTCAGCTTTTTACACTTTTATCCTTAATCTTCACAACAAGGGTAGGTAGAGAATATTACTGTTCACATTTTATGATGATAGAAACTGGAGATGAAGATGTAAAGTCTTTTTGTTGAGACTTCCAGCTTGAATGTTAAAAAATGAGATTTAAACCCAGATCTGTCTGGTCTACACTCTGCTTTTAACTTCCAACTTTCATTTGGGGAAAGAACATGTGACATCAGTATATCCAATAAATAATAATTAAATTATTTTAAAAGCCCAATAATTATTCAAATGAAATTCGTTAAAAAATAGTTGGTACAGATTTCTAGTTTCTGTCATTTAAAAAAAATTGGGGGACAATTTTTATGAAACCTTTTTTATTCTAGCTATAAAGTAATATTTCAAAAAGTCCCCTCACCCCTCCTTGAATCTTCTGGGGACTCAAAGTCCACTACAAGCAATATAATTATAAAAGCAGAGAGTCACTTCCATTCTTGAAACATTCTCAAACAAGTGATAGCTGAAAAGGCTTTGAAGTTTACAAAGTTGACACATGTAGCATTTTATTTTCACACCAGAATCCCCATTTCGGAGTAAACAAAATTCCTGACCTAGTCAAGTAACTTGGTAACTTAGTTAAGAGCATGATTACTCAAGAACCAAACCAGTGTCAGGTCTTCAGACTCCAAAGTGAGTGACCTATCTATTAAATAATGGTGTTTCTGAGAGGACTTGTAGTCCTCTGCGTTTGTAGCTTTTTATCAGTGCAGGAGTAGGATACTGCCAAACAGGTTCCTACAACACAGAGAGACAGCATGGACCAGGGAAATGCTGTTTGTTTAAGAAGAGTCTGGTGTTAAAGAACATTTCAGTGATCTTTATGAAATTATTTTACACTTGAGCAATTGTCAGCTGGCATAAGAAACCTTTGTGAACAATCAGAAGAGACTTTTTTCCTTCTTTGTTCAAATGTACTAAAGAAGAAAATCAGAGCTAGGAAAGGAAACAAAGAGGAGGGAGGGGCAACTAGAGATGATACTTAGAATGTTAATGAATGTTTTATCTAAATCATTTAGACGGTTATTTTTTAGTATTATTGCCACAAGATTCCTAGCTCTGCTGTACATTATTGGAAACATCTCATCAAGAAGCCTATTCTTTACTGTACTAGACCTGGAGAGCACGATTGTGAGTGTCTTTACCCTTTATACAATAGAATTGGGAGATTATCATCAACTTTCTATTCATATTTTGTGGAGGTTATTTAATTTATGTATATCTGTATTTACTTATTTATTTTTACAAATCCATCTTTGTCTGCCAGAGCTCCCTGTTCAGGCCAGCCTGTTACGATGATTACTCCTGCAAAGACTTGAGAGAGAGATGTTCTATTTCATTCTCAATAAGGATTGATGGCATTTTGAGAGGTTCAGAATATCCTTTGATTACTCCAGGGAACGGAATGGAGAAGATGGTTGTGGATAGTGGGGGGTGGGCTTGCTCATCAGCTTCCCTTTGTGCACTTCCTGCCGTTGAACGTACCCTAATCACAAGCATCTTGTGTTTCAGCCCCTTCCCTCGCTCACCTGCCCAAATGAAAAGTTCCCTTTTTCAGTTGAGAATTCTGACATACCAGGGCGTTCTAAAGCGAGGCTAATTTGTGCTCTGTAGTTTTCACTCAGACGCTGTAAATGAATGGCTGTGGACCAGACTCTCCTTACACTTGAGCAAAAGCTGAATTAAGAGATGGGTGGACCACCGTGGGAAAAATTCCAAATGCAATGGCTGTACTTCTTATTGCAAAATGTTTTCTACATTGTGACAAAAGTACTGCAAATCAGAGAGGGAAAGAAATTGGAAGTTTAATTCACAACTAATTCTAGCAATAATCATACACAGTGGTTAGTAACACCCATGCTTGTTGTCTGTCCCTGGAAGAAAATAATAATGTTTAAAAGTCTCAGCATATTGGAGATGTAAAATATACATAATTCAGACTCATTTGGAGTCTGGTGTAGTCTCCTTTTAGTTGAAGCCAGTAGTACCTTTGCTACCTGTGGTAGAGAGACCAGGCTATTGGATATTCTGGGTTGAAATGAATAGATTCATTCTTTTATTCCTCATAATCCCATGTATTTATAAGAGTATGAGATGATTTAAAAAATAAAAATGATAAGAGGTGATGCCTATTATTATGTGCCAGGTACCCTGTTGTCTAATATTTATTAGTTCATTAAATCTCATGAAGAATCTGGGAGGTATTTACTATCATTACTGCCTATTTTGTATGTGAGGAAACTGAGGCATGGCTATCAAATGACAAAACCAGGCAGCCTGAGGGTGGTCAGTGGGGGTCTGGGGTAACTGGGTGATGGGCTTAAGGAAGGCATATGATGTAATGAGCCCTGAGTGTCCTATGCAACTGATGAATCACTAAATTCTATCTCTGAAACTAATAATACACTGTGTTAATTAAATTGGATTTAAATAAAAAATTTAGAAATAAGTAAAAAAATTAAAAAATAAAATTAAAACAAAATTTAAAACCAGACAGCCTGGCTATAGCAACTGGAGAGGCTGTGTACTCCTCACCACAGTGATGCATCCGCTCTCACTCTGCTTCTGACTTTTTTTTTCTGTTGTATTATTGTTCTAAGGTCAGTACTCAGTACTTTGAAGATGAGATGAGCACATCAGTAAAGAATCTTGACTTTTTAAATTTTTTTTATCCCCAAATTCCTTTTTATAAAGGTTAATCTCGATCTTTAAGGGGTTATCTGAATAGTCTTACTAGTAGTGCTTCCACGAATTCAGACAGACATTTTCATTCATCTTGTCAGATAAGAGATTATTTCAAGCAAGTAGTGAAGAGCAGCTATTCATTCAATCATTTCCTCATTGATCAAACAGTAACTGAGTTAGCTACTGTGTATCCTAACCTCATGTTTACCTACTATGGCCACATCCAGCCCTGCCCTCAAGAAATATACAGGTAAGTAGCCAATAAAATGCAATGAGAAAAGTGTTACAGTAGAAACAGAGTGCATAAAGGGTCATTTGAACAAACTGGTGTTTTTTGTTTTTGTTTTTAATTTTTAAAGATTTTATTTATTTATTGGACAGAGAGAGACACAGTGGGAGAGGGAACACCAGCAGGGGGAGTGGGAGAGGGAGAAGCAGGCTTCCCACTGAGCAGGGAGCCGGATGCAGGGCTCGATCCTAGAACCCTGGGATCATGACCTGAGCCGAAGGCAGATGCTTAACGACTGAGCCACCCAGGCGCCCCCAAACTGGTGATTTTAAGTGGGGAAAGAGACAAGGTCAGATTTACTTCTAGTGAGAAAATTCTGGCAGCGTTTTGAAGTGTGAACTAAAACAGAGATTGATTATCTGCTGAGGCAACAGAGATAGTATGTAAAGTTTCATACAAGTGATGGTTTGTTTTGTTTTTATTTTGCTTTGTTTTGTTAGTTTGTGTAAGTGATGGTTTTGGAATGGAATCAACAGGATTTGGGTATTAGTTGGATATTACAGAATGAGATAGAGAAATCAAGGTGACACCATGTTTTCTAATTGGAAGATTGAGAAGATGTTAACATTATTTTTAGTGTATTGAAACAGAGGATGTAGAATAAGGACATACAATTAATATTTTGGAATATAAGTAGATAACGCTCTAGATCAAGTGAAATTAAGTCTTAATTTGGAAGCCATTATTATTCATGATTCATGACATATTATTATCTTTTTTTATTTAAAGATTTATTTGAGAGAGAGAGAGGGAGAGAGCTCATCAGCTGGGGGAGGGGGAGAGAAAGAGAGAAAGAGAATCCTCAAGCAGACTCCCCACTGAGCGTGGAGCCTATTGTAGGGCTGGATCCCAGGACTCTGAGATCATGACCTAAGCTAAAACCAGGAGCCGGAAATCTAACCAACTGAGCCACCCAGGCATCCTAATATTGTTATTCTTTTAGAGAAGAGTTTCAGTAGCGTGGAGAGCAGAATACAATTGACTGAAGAGTAAAGGCAGGAAATGGGAATTTCTTTGAAAAATTCTTCCATGTGAAGGAAAGAAAGGAGACAGAATGTGAGCTCAGAGAGAAAGTGGTCCCTTCAGTAGAGCAAGTCCTTTTAGACTTCACTTAGTCCCTTCTTTCTTTTTCCCAACAACAAAAATAATTCTTGCCAAGACTTTGTGAGTTTAGTGGATTTGATTGAAGACAGAACAGGTGGGCAAGACTGAAGAACCACATCTAGAGAAAAATCTTCTGCTAACTTACCCTTTTCTCTACTCTTTGCCTTTTTCAGCTCTGTTTTCTCTCAGATTAACCTGGGGCTCCAAAATTTTCTTTTTGTGTTGTGTAGTATAATTTTCTCTCTCTTATCTGAAGGGTTGGCACTCAGCTCTTGGTTTACCTTCTACCTTGATTTACCTTCTACTCCAAATATTTCACCAAATTTTTTTGGTAATTTTTCATAAAGTCAGTTAGTTGTCTCCCAACAGATATTCAGACCAGTTGTAATAACAAATAATAACAAATTTTCCACTTCATTTTAATTTTGGGAGTAAACTGACTCCACATAGAGCCATTTAGATTTTACTCTCCCTATTATATAGAGAGCAAAGTTGTTAGAGAGAGGAGAACAGAGATGTGTTAGGGAGCTTAAAAAGATTGGCTAAGCATTGAAGGAAATGCAGTGGTAAGGCATGTGAACAAAGACTAATGAGGGGCCAATAAATCTGAGGACTCTCAAAGGTAGAAAACATGGCTTCTTAGAGGCACTATTCTACTCGGATGCATGATTGTTCAGTCTCACCAAAAGAACTATGAGCAACGGAGAAAAAAAAATTTTGAAATATCAAGAATTGAGAATTGGTAGGTAGCTGCACCAAAATAATATGGAAACTGAAGGCACTAAAGGTGTCTATATTGAGGGAATGAAGTAATTAACCACTGGTACAAGTTCTAAAATATATATATATATATATATATATATATATATATATATATATATATATATATATATATATCTATCTCAGGATGCCTGGGTGGCTCAGTCGGTTAAGAGGCTGCCTTCGGCTCAGGCCATGATCCCAGAATCCTGGGATCTAGCCCTACATCAGGCTCCCTGCTCATCAGGCAGTCTGCTTCTCCCTCTGCCCCTCATTCCATTCTTGGCTCTCTCTCACTCACTCTCTCTCTCAAATAAATAAATAAAATCTTTAAAAAACTAAAAATAAAAAATAAATAAAAATAAATCTATCATCTATTATCTACCTGGTTATGGATAATTGTGTACTTACTATGAACTGAATGTTTTATAGGTTCTTTCTTTACATACATTCATATAAAAAGAGAATGCTAACAAGAGAAGGGGCATTCTTTCCCCCATTTGGGGGGACTCTGGGACTGAGAGAGGGTGAGTAGCTTGTGACAGAGCTAGTAAGTACACAGGATTCAAACCAATATCTAGCTTTCTTCAAAGCTCATGCTGGTAAAGTGTCAAGAAATTAACTGCAGAGCACAAAAAAAGGCAGAAGATCTGATTGAATCAGAGAAAGTATTTGGAGTGAATGAATAGAAGGCTATGGTCAGAGAAAAGGGTATCTTAAAAAATTCTATACTGGGAGTTTTTCCTGTTGTTATGATATAGCCATGTGGTAAAGTGAGGTGGAGATCATAGGCAAGGAGGAAGCTCAGAAACTTAGATATACAGTGGCATTCATGGTGAAAGGGATTAAGTATGAGTCAGATTTCACGGAGTGATTGGAATGATACCAATGAACATTCTGAGTGTTGGAAAATGTCTGCAAAGACTATAGATAATCACAAGGATAAGGACCTGCGGAATAATCATTTAGTATAAACTTCAAAAAGAGGAGGCATTTGAATGAATTTTGAAGACCTATGACCTGGAAGCTTACAGCATATTAACCCAGGCTCTGATGCCTGAGTTGAACATGGAATGAACATTCTTTTTTTTTTTTTTTAAAGATTTTATTTATTTATTTGACAGAGATAGAGACAGCCAGCAAGAGAGGGAACACAACAGGGGGAGTGGGAGAGGAAGAAGAAGGCTCATAGCGGAGGAGCCTGATGTGGGGCTTGATCCCAGAACGCCGGGATCACGCCCTGAGCCGAAGGCAGATGCTTAACCGCTGTGCCACCCAGGTGCCCCTAGAATGAACATTCTTTATTAGAAAGGATATTCCAAGGAAGCCTTCTGAATGTGCAGGATGACTGCTCATGAATGTCAGATGTATTTTCCTTTTTTTTTTAAGATTTTATTTATTTATTTGAGAGAGTGAGAGTGGGCATGCATGTGTACACATGCGAGTGGGGACAGGAGGTAGGAGGAGAAGGAGAGGGAGAGAATCCCTAGCAGATTCTATGCTGAGCATGGAGCCCAATGTGGGGCTCGATCTCAGGACCCATGAGATTATGACCTGAGCCGAAATCATGAGTTGGATTCTTAACTAATGGAGCCACCCAAGTGCCCCCATGAATGCCAGATTTCTGATAAAGAATAAACTTAGGAAACATTCTCAGAAAAGTGAGGGTAAAGCATGGATGGATCAAGATTATGTGGAGCCAGACACGTCATTGGAAGTAGGGGTGGAGCCTCTTTAAGAAGAAGAACACAAAAATAAAAATCTTACTTTTTCAAAATTTACCAAATTTCAAAACCATGTGAACCTATGATGGGCTCTTTCCCAGGCCTTGGAAGGGGCTATGCAATTGAAGAGCCTGAAGCTCTAAGCTTCATCACTTTAAAGTAAATTCATTCTGGGCAGAGAAGGTGAGAAAACATGCAAGAGTAATGGCTGCCAGGAATGAATGTATTCTTGGCTTATATAGCATATTAGTGAAAGCTTCCTTTGGGGCTTCTGGTATTTAGAAACTCAAGATGGATGGTGTTGGCCCTGAAAATTTAATATAAAAACAAAGAACACTTTATTTATTGTGCTTCTTTCCTCCCTTCTGGAGGAGGATGGTCCAGCATTTTTAAAAATTTTATTTGTGGGCTGATAAACATTTTATGACTGTTCACATGACCATATGCTTAGGATGAGCTTGTTACTTGTTTTTGCTTTTCTTTTGACCAGAATTTATAAGCAGGAGAATATGAAGGTATTTCAAAGCAAATAATTCACAACCTGGGCTTGTGTCAAGCTCTCTTGGAAATGTCTTCTCCTCCTGCATAATTGACATCCAATATACTTTTGTATGGTAACAGGCTGGATGAAAATCCTAGAGTTCTGTCAGAGTGCTAATATTACCTTGAATTTCTCTCGCCTGAGCTTTTGGTTACCTACATTTCCATAATAATTTGAGAGATCAGTCCAAGGAGTGATCAGAATGTCCTCTTCTCACATTGTTTTTGGCAAAATCTAAGCTTTTACTAGCTATCTTTTTAATAGATAAGTAAATTTGGGACAAATAAGAGAGGTGATATAGTAACACAACTGGTTGCTCATATATTTCAGGAGCTTGTTATCCTAAAAGATGATGCAGATGAATTAGAAACAGCTTCTAAAACCCTTAGATATATTTATAAGTAATAAAAACAGTAAAGATTCCTAAGAGAGCCTGGGGTGCCTACCATTGAAGATTTATAGCAGGAAAGACAACCTTCCTCTCCTTTGTGATTATATTTGTAAGATTGAGCATTAGTATTTTCTTTTGCCAAAACATAGCTGCACACTGTCTTAATATTTTCCTTTTGAAATGATAAGTAATAATTGTGCTGGTGTAATAACGGACAAAGGGGCCTGGGAAAATACTAGGGGCTTTTCTTATCTGTCTAGTATAGTACTTTTTTGGTTTGTTTGGTAGTCCTTGGGAGAAAGCCCTGGGTATGTAATACGTGTTAGAGTCCAATCTATTTTATTTTTCCCAACTCCCAAGACATTTATCAAATTATTTCAGGTTGTAAATCTAAGCACTTTTCTGTAACTTAGCTACTTTCTTTCCGGGACGTATCTTTCTTAAAGATGTTTTGTATGCTTTTAAAATCTATAAAATGCTTAATGTATTAAAGAGGTGACACACAGGAATTCTCTCTCCACCAGTCTGAGAGTTCAAACATTTCCTGCATTTCCATGTACCTCCCTTAATGTGCCCGCTTTCCCTGAAAAGATCAACAATCACAGGGAAGAAAAAAATCAATCTAAGAACACGTTCAGCACTGAGGACTTCTCCTTGGCCTGTTGACAATGCCTCAGCATGAATTCGGAGACATATCTTAAAAGGAGTCTAGAAGTGATTCAAGAAAATCAAGGCCAACACATACTTTGCAGAGATGTGAATTTCTAATGTTTGTGTTTCATTGACTTTATCACCCCCATCATCTAAAGAAAACAAAAGTAATGAAGATTTTATTTCAGTTTATCATAATCTCTACTATTAGGTCACTCAATTAATTTATGTTAGTGGGTTAAAGAATTTATCTTTGGACATAGAATATGCACCTTTCTATGACTAAGTGGTGGAAGAGTTCTGTGGGATCCTGTTTTGATTTAGTGCTGCACCACGAAAAACATACCATTATTTTAAATTTTCAAAGGAATATTTTACAATGGCTTTGAATGGTGTATTAACCAAAATGCATTCAAGGGAAACCTGTCGATTATCTCCCACTATTTTATTTACATCAGTAACACTAATCATTTTTGACAGTTGTTTCCAATGAACTATGTGATTCCGAATTTGCAAAATAACCTCTTGGCACGCAGAGAAATATGTAGCTATGTGATGACTCTTCTTCTGCTAAGAAACATGTGCTTATTTGATTTGCAGCATTTAGTGTGGTCTTGTGTGAGTGATACTTGGACAAGTCAAGATTCAGCTGTATTTTCTTTAATTTACTAGAAAAAAATACCGTGTCACACATGGGTATATTACCTTATTTTATTCAAAGACGTTTAACATGAATACAAACTTGTGAAACTCATAAAGCAGGCAGGACAGACATTATTGTTCTTATTTTACAGAGGAGGACACTAAGCTCTGGAGAAAACTTACCCATGGCAGCCGAGTGGTAGAATGGCAGGGTTTCCCTTTCAAGGGCTCTCCTCCTACAGCTTCTTCCCTTCTTGAGACACCCGCTCTGTAACTTTGATTTAGAATTTCATTTATTTATAACTTTGATTTTCTATAGTTTCCAGCCATCGTTATCCTAAAAATGCTTTTTGAAAAATTTAAAATGGTCCTTCCCCTCTGGTGTCTGTGTTTTGCACATGGTATAGAAATCCAGGTGGGTGATATGTGCCACTTAAAAAGGATACTGGTAGGGATTTGTGCTTGACCTGATGAGCCAAAACTGCATTTTCCATCTGCCTGATGGCAATTTATCCTTGAGTCTGTCTTTCCTAGTGTTCTTATTTAACAATTTATATCTTTAGGGATAAAGCAAAAGCCTGAGTTTGCTAGACCTCCAAAGCATTAGGAAATACAAAGATGTCTCAAGAGGTTTTTGTCATACTAGTGATAGAATCTTGAAGATTTAGAACTACGTGGGAAATGTGTGTTGCATTTGGAACTACTCACTATAAGAAGACATTTTTTTTTTTTGCCATAAGAATTAAGATTTCAAACAATCCCTCCAGAAAGAGTATCATTGTTAAGAAGAGTGAGTATACTAGATGAGAGATAATATTCAGATTACTGAATTATGGTTCAATTTCAATTTAAGACTCACCCTCAGTACCTATAGGCTAAGATGTGTATAATATATAATTCCAGGAATGCTAAAATCATATCCTTTAAAACATATCTTGCTGGCTGGCTAGTTGGAGTTCCTGAGATTCTCATTAATACAGCCACTCTTTGGGTTTCATATACTTTTCTATCTATCCATCCATCCTTTGATCCAATACACCTTTTACTGAAAATTTTGCCATGTCCATGTCTCTGGCCTGTGTTAGGCATCACGGATATGGTAACTATTAGAGTAAGTCCTCTTCTGAATAAGCTCACAGTCTATGGAAGAAGGCATACTAATAAAGTAAATAAACTAGAAAACAGTGATAAATCATTCATATGGGGTACACGATAAGTTCTTAATAATTTTTTTGAATCAATAATTGAACATAATGCAGGGTGTGAGTTACTGACTCAGAATGGTACAATTTCTTTGCAAGGAGGATATAGACGTAGTCACATTTCCAATAGAACCAGGGCAGGAATCGGTGTGCTTTTGAGTCTGTTAGCAGGGAGTAAATAAACCTGGACCAGAAACTAAGAAGTCAAGCCTGGTGAGGAAACATTGAGATCAGACCTCACCTGAGTTACAGTTTCACTATGCTGCCCCTTAGGCAAACATATTCTAAGGACATCAAGTAGATTTTTTTCCTCCCCATTATAAACCATAAACGTATTTTTTCTAATTACACCTATTGATTTTGGCTTGTTAGTAACTAGCTGTGTGACCTTGAGGAAATCATCTCTGTTACCATAGCTGAGAATAAAATGTGTGATTGGGTGATCTCTGGAATCCATGTCAGATTTAAGTTAGATTCTCTTATTTCAAGTCTATTTTATATTTTGCCTCCTTCATATTTTTCTTACTGAAGTATTAGCCATTTTTGAATGTAAAAGGAAATGATTATGACCATGGTCCTGGCTAATTTGACTTTGTCAACAAAGAGTATAAATGGGAAACTAAGAAGTATTGCGCTTTTTTTAAAATTTTTTTCTATTTTAGGAAATTCCAAAGTGGTTCACAAATAGGTACAGGAATTCTTTGTCTATTTCCTTCTTCTTTTTATATGCAGCAAAATCAAATTTGGGGGCTTTTGAAAACAGTACAAGTGCTTAGACTATAGTCAACAAGTAGCTCTTGGGGAGAGCTTTTTTCTCTTGGGGTGCTACCTTCAATCTGATATTCATTTTGGCTCCGATCAGTTGTAAATACCATCCTGTTTCTGCGAAATGTAACTGGTGTTTGCTCTGGGCTGATGGGACAGCCACGTGCTGTTTGCTCTGTCAGT
This sequence comes from Ursus arctos, assembly GCF_023065955.2. Classification (NCBI taxonomy): domain Eukaryota; kingdom Metazoa; phylum Chordata; class Mammalia; order Carnivora; family Ursidae; genus Ursus; species Ursus arctos. Next base: position 84,885,145 of record NW_026622763.1, on the reverse strand, counting down.
AGCTGTACCCGAGTATCCACAGTACATTATTCAGATCAGCTCTCATGAACCAGCTGTCCTAATTCCAGGTGGACTGTGAGAAATCTTTTTACTTACAGCAACAGCTGTGCCACCTGGTAGCTTAAAGACCAGTGATTGGATGAATCAACCATTGTTACAAATTCACTTTTTATCTGGTGAACACTTTGCATAAACTAGCATAACTGAAGATATTTCCAACCTGGTCCACACTGAAATGTTGCGAACACCGTAAGCCTTATCTGTATTATGTTAAATTGTTTGCTTATTGTCAACACCTATCTTTAAGACACTGAATAAAATCTACATGCCAAAATTAGATTTATAAAATTTACAATTCTATATCCCGTCATACTGCTTCCCATCTCTCAAGACACAACTATGTCTTTGATATTCTTTACATTCTTACACAGAGATTGCTCTAAATACTGTTATTGCTATTTTAAATATATAATACAATTTCCCAAGCTTGGATTATTGCTAAGGAGGAGCTTGAACTATACAGTATTTCACTATTGCCTTATTATTTGCAAGTAAATAAAAATAACTCCAAACAACCACTAAAAAAAAGTATTTCTAAATAGAACTCTTATACATAGTGTTTTAGTGAACAAGATTCATTTAGTTGATAAATGATATCCACAGGTGAAAAACAGTAAAAACAAAACAAAAACAAGCCACAAATGATCTGACAGTGTGTTAAAAAAAAAAAAAAAGTGTCAGTTTGAGTGGGTTAAATAAGCCTGTTTTATTGTCTTAAGCCATTAATTTTCTTAGTGTACGTATGAATGCATAGACACACACACACACAAAGCCTAAAATTGTGATATTAAGTCTTTATTAATAATACAAAAGGAAGCATATTATACCCAGGCCAAGGTATAGCATTTCAAGTTCTACAATAATGTCATTAGGCAGAATATTCATTTTACGTACTAATAATTTGACAGTTAAAAGTGATTTTCCCACTGCCTGTTCCATAGTCTGACTTCTCTTTTCAAAGATAAATTAACTGAGGGCGCATCAGATTAAGGAATTTGTGAAAGTTCACATGGCTTAGTGGCAAAAAGTTCAAGAAAACAACCCTATGGGTAGAAGGACTGTAGGTGGACACTTGTTCCAGAACTATGAAATTGCTGTCTTCAGAATTTCCTGGCCTCGAGACATTGCTCCTGTACTAAGAAGTCTTCATTAAATAATCTTCGTGATGTTGGGATGAAAAACACTCAAGCGTAGCGGCAATTTTAGGATTCACTTGAAGATTTAGATTTCCCAAGAATTTAGACATAATAAAGACTTAGTGATTTCATTTCTACTCTTAAATAAAGATGCTGCAATTGAACCAAATGTTCTTAAGGATAGGTTAAAAAAAATTATGAGAAATAACCATGCTTTTTCTAACTGAAACGAACTAGTAAGAGGTCTGTAAGAAACCTCCTAGATGTTCTCCTCTTTAGATTTCTAGCAGCAGGTGTTAACTAGAAGCTAGGTGATAACTACGAAAAAGGTTTAAATACCACAACACACTTCTGAAAAGAAATATAAACATATGAAAGAACCAACCAACGGACCAACCAACAAAAGACATTTAGAATATGTACCAGGATGAAAAGATATAAATTCTGTGTGATTACTAATCTCTGGAAGGGTGACAAAATTCTAATTGGTTATCTTGAATGAAACTAAGGAATGTTGGCACCAATGCAAAATCATGCTGCTTTATACCCTTTCTTTTTTGACTGTGCTAATAATGCCCTTCAACTTCACATAACACCGGCAGAGACTTAAAGCAGAAAGGTACAAAGTGAAGAATTTTCAGCTTCATTTTATGGACTCATCTAGCCATGAATATTTTAAAGGGGAATATCCTCTATTTATTTAGAAAGGGTATTAGATATTTAGAAAGGGTATAAGAATTGTTGCTTGGAGATAAAATAGTTTACTTTCCCTTAGTCAAGCAGGAAGAAGAATTTATTGACTAAGCCCTAGAGTAAGAACAATAAATCCATAAGCAAGAGTGCTGCCATCCAAATCTTTGGATCTATCTACCTATGGATGGATCCATCATCTCCTTTATTAGCTCTTAACATTCTACTTATGGTTTCCTTTTCAGCTCAAGTCCTTGCAGTTAGATAAAATGCCAATAAACTGGGAGAGGTGATACTGTTAGACGTTATTAGTATTTTATAGCTAAGGCTAGTGAGTCAAAGTCCTTCTTGAAATTAATTTTTCACAAGAAAAAAAAATCATGAGAATTCATTTGAGAGAAGAGTTGAGGCACTATGCAGGGGCAGAGAGCATACAGATAAGAGAGAAAAGAAATTCTAAAGTCAAAATCTAATGTGGCCTGCATGATAAAGGGTAATAGATTCAGAGAGCCACTAATGGCTGTGTGTACGTGGGAGGAACTTTTAACTTCCCTCATCCTCAGTTTTCTCATCTGTAAAATTCAAGTCATGATTTTTAGTAATGATATCTACCCTGAAAGGTTGTAAGAATAAATAAAACCTAAGATAGTCTCTGACATATGATAGGTACATGATACATGTTAGTCTTGCATCCTATTTCTCAATTTGCCTAAGAGTAGTCATATATTTATCTATGAAACAGAATAGACATTATAATTAATTGGACTTCAAGAAAGGTTAGGAAAGTAGAGTTATTAATGTTTATAAAAGGCGCCCTTTACAATTTGTAAATTCTGAATTGACTCCTATTCCTATTTACTGATACTATTCATAGCTTCCCTTCATTAAAAATTCTTTTCAGTAATAGAATAGATGAGACATATGAGAGAGATAAGATGTTCTAGGGTTAATGAAAAAGGAACGAACAAAGAATGAGAGCCCAAGTTAATATTCCTTCAACTGAATCAGAGGCTTATTATTAACTATTTGTTGATGTATTTAAAATACTATTATATAATTTTATATATTTTTATTTATTCTTATAGCATTATTATTAATTTATTTATTTTGTGTGTGAGAGAGTAAAAACTTAAAGTTTCTTTATTTTTCTATTTTTTTAAATTGTTCGTCAGTGTGATTCTTTTTTGTTTCTTCTTCTTCACTAAAGAGTCTGAAACATCCCATATTTAAGTTTGCTTTTTGTTTGATTCTTAAATTTGGAATGTAGTTTTATATTTCTCATGGTGTTCCCAATTGCTTTTTTTTCTTGATTATCAAAGAAACACATGTCTTTTTTGTAATATCTATAACAATATCCATATTTTTATTGAGGTATAATTGACATACAATATATATTATTTTCAGGTGTACAATATAGTGATTCAACATTTGTATACATTGCAAAATGATCAGCACAGTAAGTGTAGTTACCATCTGTCACGTTACAAAGTTAAGACAATGTTATCGACTATATTCTCCACGCTGTACATTACATCCCCATGACTTTATTTTATAACTGGAAGTTTGTACTTCTTGACCCAAAAAGCAGCATTCCACATAATCAAACTAAGTAGATGGATGAGTACATTAATAAATAAACACGTACATAAATAGACAAAAGATGTTTTGTGTAATTTGTATATACAGATGTGTGTGTGCATGAGTGCAAATGTGTGAGCGAGCTGCATAGATTCAGTAGGGTTTCTCCCAGTTCTTGCTGGTGTTTCATACATGAACACACTTCGTTTGCTTTCTTCTGGCTGCTTTATGAAAAATGCAGATTCTGAATCTACGTGTCTGAAACATTGGTATGTTGAACTTGGTTGTGAAAAAATACATAAGGTATAGCCATGCATCAGGAATTGGACTTAATGCCAAAAACATTTTCTCTGTCTGCTACCTGACCTGTAAAAACGTGAAAAGGCCCATCAGAGTGTTAAGAATACATGCCAGGGAGGATAAGAGGTTGAGAACCCTTAACAGTGACATGTGTTTGGGTAATAAATTAGTGCTGATGGATTAGTAACATCTTACAGAAATACATTCTGTTTCGGTGAAAAGGATGTAGAGTGTTTCTTGACCCTAGAAACTTTAATCCTGTAGTTAATATTGGTAGGAACAATTATCTGAAGATAAAAAACAAAATTCTCTCTTGTTAAGTGCATGTTTAATTTAGATAGAAGTTAGGCATCGAGTATGTATTTTTGTTTCCTAAGAACATAGATTTGTATGGTGTTTTTAAGAAAAATATTAAAAGACAAAACCCATCTGGTTAACAATTTAAAATTTCCCAGGCGCAATATTAAACAATATAACATTTTAATTAAAACAATAAATATGAGAGATACAGTGCATGTAATAAGACAGTTTCATATTTTTATCATTCAACTGAGATGTAAATTTCAGAGCATGATGTATGTAAACTGCATTTAATACTATATTTGATATATTTGCTGATCTTTGCCTTCTCTATAACCTCTGGCATTTGAGTCCAAGTCAATCATACAATATCCCAGTGATAGGGCCACAAAATTAAACTTGACTCTCTCCATCACCCTTACAAATCTCCCCACCATCAACAAACTCCCTATCACCTGCCAGTTTATAACCCACCTCTTTCTATCTCTGCACTGCTGACAGTAAATCCGCTCACCAGCTAATTGAACAGGTGCACCCGGTACTTCCTGAAAATCTGCAAAGCTGGGCTTTGACGGACAGCAGAAAATGGCACAATGAAAAAACAAAAGCCTTTTAACTGAGAGCACTGCTTTGTTCTGCTCAGAACTTTAAGGTCACTCCAGCGTGTTCTGACTGTGGGGATCTTAATTTTTACTCAACCAATTTACTTGCAGCTGTCATTCTTTCCCAGATTAAAAGTTCAGCTCTTCAAGTGTGGGGAATTGGGGGGGGGGGGAATACGAAGAGCTTGTTACAAACTAAAAACAGCAAAAACAAGTAAAATCTGGCTTGGCTCTCAAGTACAAAAAGTTATTTTCAAAGCCTATAAATTATGACATAGTGATTAACATGTAATTTAAATATATTTAAACAACAATTATATCACATTTCCAGCCCTGCTAATTGGCCTCACAGATGTTCCCTTGTAGCTGCATTGCCCTTCCGGGGGGAAATGAATGAGGTGCTTTTTATCATGGAAAACAGAAAAAATAAAAAGCAAAGGAAAAAAATGGAAACAGAAAAATAAAAAGCAGCCAGTAACCCTAAAAACAATGAATGCTAAAGGGACTTTGCCTAGCTTTTCTTTTTTTCCATTTTAATGCAGACAACTAGGAAAAGCATGAAGACACTCCTATTACTGTGATGGTATCTGGCAGTGTGTCCAGATCCAGATTGGGCAGGTTGCTGATGGAAAGACTTGTCAAAGCAGAGACAGCGCCTGCATTCTAATACGGCGTGGCCTCTCTTCAAGAGGTCCAGTTATGTTTAACACAACGTTTTTACAATTGAAGGCGGTCTAGCCCAGATAATGAGTATATGTAATAAAGTATTTCCTGATGAAGAATGACTTGTGAGTTACTCCTTTGATCACTTATCCAAGTTTTATAAAATGCAAAATGTACAGCCATAGCCATCTGTGCTGTTTCCCGAGCTGTGATCCTAGTCAAACATGACCCAGTACGACAAAAAGGTCAAAGGAATAGTAATTACTAATATTTTGGAATACCTTTCTTCTAATATGTAATCAAAGAATTCAGATAAATTCACCACAGCTTCGTCTTACTCTCACCTTTTCTTCTAATAATCTCAGGTAATATTTGATCGTTCAGTGTAAATTGCAAAAGGCCAGAGGTCATGTCTCTCCTAGTGTCTCATGGTATCTCCAGCATCTACCACAGTTCCTGTGCTTCCATTGTAGAGGTTTGATAAGTATTTGTTAAATGCTTGCTCAATAATCGGGGTTTAATGATAGGGTAAGGCCAAGATTTATGATATGATAAAGTTCCACCAGGCACTTGTCATATTTCCCATACCATCCCTCTATTTTACATATCACTGGACTATACAGCAAATTCCCCTCAAATTTTATGAAGAAAATGTATTTAATTTCATATCTTTCTAAAAGATAAAATATACTATACTGAAGGCAATGTGGAGAATAGGGAAGCATTTTTATTTATTTATTTTTTTAAAGATTTTTTTTATTTATTTGAGAGAGACAGCATGAGCAGGGGGAAGGGTAGAGGGAGGGAGAGAAGCAGACTTCCTGCTGAACAGGGAGTCCAGTGCAGGGCTCGATCCCAGGATCCTGAGGTCATGACCTGAGCCGAAGGCAGATGCTTTAACCTATTGAACTAACCAGGCGCCCTGGGAAGCATTTTTAAATGCCTCTTTGATGAGTAGCTTTGGCATTTTGATTGCTTGACTTTAAAAATCTGATTTAGCAGATGTGAATATTTAAGTTTTATCTATCCTCTACATTTTTATAGTAGTGCAGAGCTTACAAAGTTCATTTATATACACCTTCTTACATTGTCTTCACTAAAACATAAGGAGTGAGAGGCCAAGTATAAAAATGAGGATCTGAGATGTTTCACAATTGACAACATCACTTGAAACTGGGACTGGGGCTCAGATATCTAACAAATCATAAAACAATGTGTCTATTGGACAATACTGCCTCCTATGATTAGCATATTAAATATATCTCTAATTTTCCATGTCATGATCTTCAAGACATTGGACCCTTGATTACTCTAGGAGTTAATTATGGGAAATTGTGTTATCTGGTTGCTATTAATTTACATTAAGCAGTTAATCTCTATGGACCCATACTCTTCTTAGAGTTTGTTTTATGAATCTCTAAATTATAAAAACACTAGCCTGAAATAATACTTAGCCAAGTTTCATGCATGTATGCAGAGAATGCAAGCTTCATAAAATCAACTGTTTTTATCTGCATTATTCATTATCTCCAGTGTCCAGAAAAGGGCCTGGCACATAGATAGTAGGTTCTCAAGAAATATATTTAAAATATATATATTATTAAGAAATGGTATTGATATTAATATAACCCCCTCTACTTACCCTAAGGAATATTGTCCTTAATATTTTATCATATTTTTATATCCACTTTTATTTAGCCCATAGGACGGAATATTAAGCTATAAGAATACAGATGCCTTATTTTTTTAACTGAAATCTAATTTTAACTGATTCTAAATACATGAAAGTAATGTATGCAAAGCATATTTCCTGGAACGGAATTAATTTTCCAAGATTTTCTTCTGTTTCTTAACTTATAAAAAATCAAACTGAGGAGAAAATCGTATGTATTTTTTTAAAAGGCAAGGCTAAGAAATTGACCCTTTGCTGAAATAGTGAAAAATAAATATAACTTGGTAGTAAAAATTATTCAAGGAAAATTAAAATTCACTTCTATCTCCTTCTAGATGAGTTTCTTTTTACAAGAGAGAACAAATGCTGTGGTATATGGCCATTTCAGCCATATAGCATGTAAGGAAGGAAATGGTTCTTTAAAACTCGAGTTAATTATTTACCATTTTTATCTTGCTTCTAGGGTTAATCCGAAAAATATTCATTGTCAACTTCATTTTTAATCCATTTAAAATTTTACTTTTTCTATATAATTTTTCTTTTCAGAGATTGAATTAAAATAATTAATATTCTCAAAACAAAAACTCATTTGTAGTCAGAGTACGTAAAATTTTACCATTTAGCAAACTTCACTGTTGTGCATGTTTTCCCCTTTGGTTCATACAATTCATGTGGCTTTTCTTTTCTTTTTTTTTTTTTCCTTTTCATTCATATTACCTCTTATTATATCCATCATTCCATTTTTCTTTCCTATTAGAGTGAAATTGGACACAGCCCTCCTCCTGCCTACACCCCCATGTCAGGAGTAAGTATTTCATGATCAACCTTCATCTTTTAGTATTTTTGGTCCTTGCTTACCATGTTTCTTCTCTCTTGTCGCCCCATAGCTTCCTCATTTTGCTTTTGCCAACAGTGAGTTAAGAATTTGCTGTAGGTTATATAGCTGGCTTTGTGGATATGTTTTATCTCACTAGATAATCCAAAACTGAGAGGCCATGCATCAAAAGTAGCTTTCGATTTTTACCCAAAGGATTTACCTGGACTCATAAATTATGCTGCTGGTTGAGGAGGTTATCATTGTTTCCATGATGACAGGTTGTGTGCTAAAAAGTCCGAGTCTCGGTAATGATTCCCTAGTTAGGTACTTGGAGACTCAAAGTCATAGTGACCACAGACGAGAAGGCAGTGAGGAAATATCACCACCCACGTGGTATCACTGTGCTTCTGTTCTTAATGTCGACTGTCTACACTTAATAACATTTCCATTTGTCATGAAATTTGAATTGTATATCAAAAATGGGTGAGTGTGGGAAAATAACGTGAAATATTTTGTATTAGTTCGCGTGTTAGGTGGTCAGTAAATTTAAATATGTATTTCCAAATTCTTTCCCCAGGATCACTTTTTAAGAAAAATTGGAGTTTTAGGTGGTTGTAACTCAAAGTTGTTAGCCATTCAGGGGAAAAACTCAATTAAGAAACTCTGACTTTTATCAGAAAGACAAGTTTTCATATCCTTTTGGTTATTTTTTTTACAGCTATTCCTAATAATAACTTCCATCTAAATGTGTCTCTCTGTTGACAGAACCAGTTTGTATACCGAGATGGAGGTTTTGCTGCAGAGCAAGGAGTACCTGTGCCCTACAGAGCCACGACCAGCACGATCCCAGAAGCTCCAGTTGCTCAGGGGGCTACAGCCGAGATGTTTGATGACTCCTGTTGTAACGGCACCCTACGCAAGCCAGTGGCACCCCACGTGCAGGAGGACAGCAGCACCCAGAGGTACAGCGCGGACCCCACCGTCTTTGCGCCGGAACGGAGCCCACGAGGAGAGCTGGATGAAGAAGGTTACATGACCCCTATGCGAGATAAACCTAAACAAGGTACAAACAGAATGTGCAGAAATGATCGTCATTTGACGTTTCACTTCCATCAAAATGAGCAATATAGTATAGAAGGGAAATTGTCAAACCCCTGGACTACATAACATTTGTGACCAAAAAAAGGCCTGGGCTGCTTCTCTCTGTAGCCTACTGTCCAAATCCACAGCATTTACACCATCCAGGGGCTTTTTAGAAATCCGAATCTCAGGCACCACCTGAATGGAAATCTGCATTTTAACAACATCCCTATGTGACTTTCATGCACAGTGAGGCCTGAGAAGCACTGATCTAAACTTATCTTTATTGGAATATCTTCATTGAATATTTGGGTGAGGTAGCACATCCCAAGGTTTTAGAACCATGGCTTTATTGGACTTATTGTGGAGATCATAAAGATTGGTATTTTGATGCTACCAATAAAACTTTCAGTCAGTTCTTTCAAATCTTACGTCATTAGGATGATCTTGTTCATTATAGGAGATTATGATTCCTTATATGACACATTTCAACAATTAAAGTTCTGATGCTGCGTTTACTTGTATGTATACCATCATGTCTTGAAAATATTCAGCTTGTAGTTCTACAAAGCTCAGTGATGACTTTACAAAGTTAGTAGTAGAAATGTTAGACATCCGAATCAAATGACATTTCAATTTCAAAAAAGCCACTTTCCTTCCAATGTTAACAGCATCACAGAAAGGAGAAGATGGATGATTGTTATTAAATACTGATGATTGTGTCTCAGAGTCTGCAGGGTCAAGTAAACTTTATTTGAAGACTCCGTATGAGGGACCATTATGTTCTTGAATATATGGCTATATTTAATTTTATAAAATGTAATTAAGGGATCCCTAAGTACATATTGTAAATAACCTATTAAAGTATATCTATCTAGAGGTAGAGAAAGGCATTACTGTACTGAAGAATTAGATGCATCGGAAGAATTGGATAGTAGCCCAGTAGTAACACAAATGTAGGTTTCGAGAAGATTTGGCAGATCCCCCTTAAAGTGTAGTACTCTCTGGGAAGAGTCTCCGCTCAACCATAGAGTTGTTCCTCCATTTACAACTACAAGGCTGCAAGTTTGCATCAGGAGATAAGTAGATTGCATTGAGAAGAGGTAACATGAACCTTCTAAGAGAAAACCCAAGCCAGCCTCTATAAACTCACTGTTGAGCATCCCTTGATTTTGTCTTTGAATACAAGTTTCTATAGAAGATTGTTGTACTCCAGCTTACTTCTCGGAGAGTAGAGAATTTTAGTATAGACATTCCTACACTTTTAATTAAGAAGTTTGAGGAACCTGGTATGGAAAATCAAATGCTGCCTCCCTTAAAAGTCTTTTTTTTTTTTCATACATTTTTCTCAAAATGACCATTGCTTTGAAAACCATTCCAATTCCAACATGTTATGAAGTGAAAAGTTCTCACTACTCCTTTAGGGATGATAATGAAAAGAGTACAGTAGAACAAGAAGACTACTCAATAGGAGTTTTAGATCTGAATTCTAGTTCAGGACTAGTTGTATCCTTCATACATCATTTAATCTGTTTTCTGTTTATAAAGCTGAAAAAAATACAGCTCGCACTTCCTTTCTCACAGGATTGTTGTGAGGATGACATAAGTTCCTGTCATTCCTATATATGATGGTGGCATAGTCATTACTATCCTTTAACTTGCACATGATGCTAATTACTTAAGTATATCAAGCAGGCCTATATCCAGGAACAAATCACCCTGACTCGATGAGATTATTTTTCTCTACTTGTCAGGCTAAGTGTAGAGGAGAGAAAGTTTTTGTCCCAGAGTGGTGGCATCTCAACACTTGTGCCCTTTCCTGCCCCAACACCAAACTAGGAATAAAGTGTCACATCTGTGTATACGTTAAAAGAGAGGACAAGGAGGTCGTACTATATGTGTAAATGTAGGTCTATATGTAGTCTATACTAGAGACATAGAGGTAGAATTAAATTTAGGAAGAGCAGCATTGATTAACACTTCTTAAAAAAATTCCGGGTCAGTATTCTATAGTAATTTATTAGATCGAATCATGCAAAATAGCCACTATTATGACTGCTTTCAACCTACAAGACAGTTATTTCATATGATCAAACCAATAGTTTGTTATTTTGTGATTATGGTTAGCCAGTGGAAGGAAATGTTCTAATTACACTTTATTCTTAGGCATATCTATTGTCATGCAAGTCAATTTAGCAACATGTTAGATGTCTATCAGATTTTATTAGTTGAGTCTTTTCTTTAGATGTTTCCTTTCCTATGTATGTGTAAAGCTTTCTGGGACACATCTGTAATCAAATCCATTTTACGTATATGGACATCACAGCAAAACACACAGACTAAAAAACGCCATTCCTTCACTTCATCCATTCGTCTTGGCATGGAGTGAAGCTATAGACATTTTGATTTTCCAGTACCCTTTTAGAAACTCTAATTTCTCCACATTTAAAAGCTATTTAACCCCGATAGATTGTCTTATTTTCCAACAACAGCAAAAAAATACTGACTTTTAGAAAACAGAAGCATTTAAACAAGTGGCCTCCTATGTAGGAGAAACAAATGCAATTAGAAGGAAAAAGGACCAATCTAGGGCACAGGAACTCTGCTTTCTGCCTGTGGTGCCTTGTTCAGTCATTAAGAGTTTTGGCCCACCTACTCTTTTTTCATATGACAAAAATAATCAACGAAGTAATCAACAAAATAGTTTTTGTGGAGATTCATGAAAACAAATCCCTGGCTTTATTGTTCTGGAAAAAAAAAGCTAACCATCCTGTACAACCTTTGTCTGATTAACATTGTCCAGAAAATAGATACTAACTGATATTTTTGTATTCCATCAGAATACCTGAACCCTGTGGAGGAGAACCCTTTTGTTTCTCGGAGGAAAAACGGAGACCTTCAAGCTTTGGATAATCCCGAATATCACAATGCTTCCAATGGTCCACCCAAGGCAGAGGATGAGTACGTGAACGAGCCACTGTACCTCAACACCTTTGCCAACGCGTTGGGGAATGCCGAGTACCTGAAGAACCATGTACTGTCTGTGCCAGAGAAGGCCAAGAAAGCATTCGACAACCCTGACTACTGGAACCACAGCCTGCCACCTCGGAGCACCCTTCAGCACCCAGACTACCTGCAGGAGTACAGCACAAACTATTTTTATAAACAAAATGGACGGATCCGGCCTATTGTGGCAGAGAATCCTGAATACCTCTCTGAGTTCTCGCTGAAGCCAGGCACGGTGCTGCCTCCTCCACCCTACAGACACCGAAATACTGTGGTGTAAGCTCAGCAGTGGCTTTAAGATGGAGACACGCCCGCTCCAATTTCCCTGCCGCCTCTCTTTCTCTTACGGTCTTCCTTCTATTCCCAAGGCCAGTAGTTTTGACACTTCCCAGTGGAAGATATAGAGATGCAATGATAGTCATGTGCTTATCTAACTTGAACATTAGAAGGAAGAACTGAAAGAGAAAGACAGGAGGAACCACACTGTTTCTTCATTTCTCTGCATGGGTTGCTCAGGAGATTGGAACAGCTAGAGAAGGACCAGCAAATATAAGGCAGTACTGCCTGCTGTCAAGCTAGTTCTCAACGTTTTCTCTTTTTTCTTTCTTTCTATTTTTTTTTATTAATGTAGATGCCTGAAAGACCCATGCTATCTGTTCCTATCAGTAGGAACTGACATGTACATTTTCAGTACCCTTGGAAATCGTAATAAAGTTTCCATTAGAACAAAAGGATAACCTTTTCTATAACATATGATAGTTACTGAGATTGAAAATCCAGTTTCTTTTTCCAACAGTTTCTATCCTGACAAGCAAGAACGGCCAACTCAGCTTTCATAATTTCTTAATCTCTCTCAAAGTTATAACTAGTAATTATGTTTGGAGGGATTTTTTTTTTGGTCTTTTTGTTTTATTTTGTTTTGCTTTGATTTGTCCCTTTATATCACTTTTACCCCCATATATTTTGACTTTAATTTCTAATTGCAAATATTTTTACATCAAAGTTTCTTATGTGTTGCTATAAATTGACAGAATTGTAAAAAAATATTTTAGTATGGTGAAATGACCATTTTTTTAAATATAGAGCCTTTAAAATTAGAAGGGGAGGCCAAGATATTAGTCAAGTGTAACATCAAATCTAGCTGTCATGGTTTACACTATTGAATATGTACCCCCACATCCTTTACATTCTTCAACATTTTCTTTTCCATAAATGACAGTATTTGATAGGCAGTTGGTAATGTAAAGAGTAAAAGGGAAACTAAGAGACAGTTCTGTGTGGTTCATGAAAACTACTGACACTTTCAGGGGTAGTCCAATGGGGAATCCATTGAACTGGAAGAGACACTGGATTGGGTATGTCTACCTGGCAGATACTCAGAAATGTAGTTTGCACTTAAGCTATAATTTTATTTGTTCTCTTTCTGAACTCCATTTTGGATTTTGAATGAAGCAATATGGAAGCAACCAGCAAAATAACTAATTTAAGTACATTTTTTAAAAGAGCTAAGATAAGGAAAGACTGTGGAAATGCCAAACCAAGCAAATTAGGACTTTGGAACAGTATCCAGAGATTATGGTGAGAGGGCCAGCACATTATCTACAAGTGATATCACATTTGCTACGCAAGGAAAGTTATCCAGTTCGTATACTCCACGTGGAGGAATGCAAGTAAGGATTGGCTTGATTCCATGGAATTTCTAGTATGAGACTCTGTTTATATTAAGTAGAAGGTAACTCTTTGCACATAAATTGGTATAATAAAAAAATACACAAACGTTCGCAGTTTATAGGTAGGTTCTTGGGTCAAAAGTTGTAAATAAACGTGAAAAATTTCTCATGTAATTATTTTAATATCCAACATACTAATCTTTTGATACTTTGTATAATAACACTTTCTTCAAACACATCATTCTAGTTCTAGAACCATCTTTTTATGTATCATTTTAAAAGACTACGTACTAAGATGAGCAGTGGGAACAAATGGTAGGAATAAGTCTCCTGGAACAAGAAAATCAGGTAGTCTCTCTTTTGTAGGAAAATCTGCTTGGACAGTTATTTGAATTAAATTTTTTTTTCAAATGTTAAAATTTTGACATCAAATTCAAGTCTATCGCCAAAAAGAAAGCAATGAGATAAAGAATCTCTGTTGGTAAAACAGAGTGTTTACGAGAGAGAACAAAATGCAAAGAGATCTAGGTTTCTGCCTATTTTGAAAAAGTAAATCAATCCATCCATTCAACGCCCTTATTTTTTCAACTGGTATTTATTTAGAGTTTACTAAAAGCACTGTGTAAGTGGGGAACAGCAGCATAAATGCAATATTATCCCTAACTTAATAATTTTAAGTCAATTTATTTGGAATGACATTTGAATTTCCCCATAAGTTCAAGGGATAAGATTTTATGGACTATTTTGTGAGCAGTCATCATAAAATCTGTTGTTTGTTAAAAGATCTCCTGTGAACCCATTTGGAACATGAATTAAATAACCTACAGGTTACTGAAGTTGACAAATGGGATAATTTCAACGTTATCATCCAAACATGAACAAACCAGTAGAAGGATATTGCATCACTGGCTAATTGGCCTATCTGAATTCTAATTTGACCATTAAGCCAACAGCAGGTGTTGGTCTTTGGCCAAGAACCTTGGAGGTGTCAGGACTGATTTCTTACTAAGTTATGAGAAATGTAAGCTAAACGAGTGAAGTAGAGCAAGGGAGAGGTTTGTAAGATCCCTTCTAGTGAAGTTCAACCATGAAGTTTTCTGGGTTGAAGACAGAGAATGACTTAGCGGCTACAGCCCAACAACTTTGTACTCTCCCACCCATTCAGAGGAGTCTCCAGGGAAAGGGGACCTCACATAAGTTCTTATGAGAATTTGGATGTAAGCCTCCCTTTCTAGATAAATCTATATGAACTCACCACTGACAGCACACTTGTTGGATACTAGAACTTGATTTTTTTTCTTCTGATTTATAATATTCATATTTCTTCTGGTATATGGAAAACAGAATCACTTATTTTGAGAAGGAAAGAAAAAAAATTTTTTTCCTTGTTAAGGTAATAGAATGTACTCAGTGAATGTAGTTTCCTTCATTTTAAGAACACAAAACCCTTACATATCAGGTAATCTACCACTAACAAATAGAGATAGATGCAAGTATAATCCAAAAAGACCCAAAATGCTTCACAAAAACCACTTTATTGTTCCTTTTGAATGATTTCTATAGTACATTTTTTTATTTCAGTTGTTTTAGGATTTCTCTCTTATTTTTGTCCCCCTGGAAAAATATATTTCAAAGTGTGTGAAAGAAAGAAAAAAAATCATTTTATCTGTTCCAAAAAATAACTTATTTAACCCACTGGAGTGAAATTTTAAAATGCCAGTTGAAGGCTGTGAAGTGCATCAGAATATCAAATCCCAGAGGCTGGCTGTATCAGTGTAAACATGCAGAACCAATTAAGTAAATTTGAGGAAAATTAGTAGTAAAGTTGCACAGACTATATTTTTTAAGGCACCAAATTTTGTAGCCTATCTTGGGGAATCCCACCTACAGATAAGGAAAAACTGTATAACTAAATGGTTGTTTAAAGAACCATTCTTTAGTTCTTAGATGAGAAAAGACATTCTCTAAGCTAAAGTAGACCCAGAACCACAAAGCATCCTGCACCATAAAGAGGTGCTTGGACTACTGAGTAACATTTGGTTTTCCAAATTTTAGTGGTTAGGGTGAGAGTTCTTTCTTGAATACTATTCCTGAAATAGAATTAAAAACAGTGCAAACTCAAATTTTATTAAAATATACAAACTCAAAATCTGAGATTCTCTTTTAGTAGATCAGGAAGAATGACTGATTATTTATATACTGAGAAACAGAAGAGAAGAGAAGAGGTAGTGCTCTAAGTGCTATAATGGATGTGTTAATACCTTCTAAAAGTAGGACGTGACATGAAGATTGTGCATATTCTCGATGCCGAGGACAAGCCAGTAGAAGGTTTGTGAGGTTCTGCTGCTAGATGAAGTCCAAGGGGCTAGCAACATGCTTTTTGAAGTGTCAAAGTGAAAAGGAAAGTAAAATTGTTTCAGCCCGACAGGGAAGGATGTAAATACATGTTTTCTAGAGCTAACTAACTTTTATTTCAAAACTTGAATTATTCATCCGTCTATAACTGTTGATTATTTAACTAGTATGTAGTTCATAAGGTAATAGAAAAGGTGATCATGAGAGCATGTATATAGCTGGGCAAAACCATGATAATGCTGTAAGATGTAGATTTAGTTAGGTTATCAGGTAATAAATGATTTTAATATTATTAAATGAATCAAACTAGAAAATTAACCACAAAATATTATGTAACAAAATAAAATGCAGGATATGAAAACGTAGGATGGATTTTGCATAGTAAAAAAATAAGTTTGCCATTTAAAATCGTTGTTAGGGTTAGCTGAAAGTAGGCACATAAAGAGCTGGTTCCACTTTGAAAAGTTGCTTTAAAGCATTGCAATTAAATTTTTTCTCACCCTTATTCTTTTACCATTTTTAATTGCATTAAGTGTAAAGGGAATATTTTTTAAATTTGTTTTTCAAACACCACCTTGCAGAGTTTAACAGGCAAATATGTTACATGACTTTAGGTAAGAGGTCTTCAAAATGAAGTAAAGGAAATGTACATGTTCTATTACCTTATGCAGAGACAAAGATTGAGTGGTGCCATTTAGTAAACAAACAAAATACATTTAATTTGTGAAAGGTCCTTTTTTTCCCATGTTACCTTCCCATTTCCAAAAACAAAAAGAAGCAATTAGTTAACAATATTCTGATAAATAATGCTAAACCAAGCATTTCGAACTGCTGTTATTTCCATTATTTTGGACTCTTGTTATTAGACCAATGATTTTGAATATTATATTGCAAATGAGAAGTCCAGGTGTATAAACTTCTAGTCATTAGAAAGCCAGATAAACTAAATTGTGTATATGCCAAAAGCAAGAAAATTCTGCTGTGCCTCTCTTTGTGTATATGGAATTTGAAGGGCAGCCTTGTACCCATGTAGATTCATGAAGGCAGACTCATGTCTCCTAAATGCCATTTGTTTAAAAAGGAATGACATTATAGAGAGTAGATTAAGTGTGGTTTTAAAATAACAGTGATCAGCAGAGACCTTGATTTTACTAATATTAAAATGGGGCCAGCTTTTATACTTCTAGGTAGAATGAATACATTTTCCTAATCCCAGAGATGCCTTTGCAAGAGTAGTTCTCTCCATACTTACAAGCATGAAGCTGTTGTGGGCACCATATTGGGAAGGAACCCTTGCATTTGTATGGACAAATGGCTTTTAACACCATGGACTCCTTCATTCTTTTCATTAAAAGGCAAATTTCTATAAAATAGTAGAAATTTCAGACACTCTGTTCAAGTCCCATGCTTTTGTAGCGGTACAAAAACGTAGGCTGTGTCATTCTGCAAACTCCTGCCTCACCTCTTTCCCTCCAGGTGATATTTTGGGCAGAAGAAAATGCTTCTCTTTCAGTTATGAGCTGAAAACACTCTAAGCCCCAACTTCCCGGGGGTAGTCTCCTTCTTCTCTTGGAAATTACCCCTTGACAGTCAGCTTTTCGAGTAAGTGATTATCTTGTTAAGAGTCACAGAAAAATTACTTTCTCTCTAGACCTTAGAGAAAAATACCACCCTTGCTTCTTTCCCCATTGGCACAACCACCTCTGTTCTCTTCAGTTGTCTACCCCCCTCTTCAAAGTGGCCCTCTTGAGGCTGTACCTCTCTGAAGCCATAGTGGAACTCTGAGGTCCCACACATTGCTTTGTGAAACACTGACTTAGCCTCTGCCCTCAAATGCCTGACTTTTCTATAAATGATTCTAGCAATGTGGACATTGTTTAAAATACTTCTCAAATATATTACTGCACAGAGTATACTCTATGATATTAAAATTATGTTTTTCCATAAAGATCAATTCTCTTACAATATCCTTCTCTGCAGAAATTTGAGTCAAGTCAGCCCTGTGATGAATCTGAAACTCATATGTGCACACACCCATGGTAGGTCTTAGATTTAATCTTTTCATTAAAAACTTAACATATAATCAGAAGTTAGTTTTGCCAGGAAATTAACTTATTTACTTTACATATTTATTTTATTCCTGATCGCATATATTTTACAGCTGCTGTAATTTTTTTTTCACAAATGAAGAGTCTTCTTATCATAAAGGTAAAGGCTACTCAGCTTTGAGAACCACCTGTAATTCTTTATTGGATCATTCATATATCTGACAAATACATAATGAGGGCAGTTTCACTGCAACGAAAATCCATGCTGTCTAATAAGTTCCACTTTTTTTTCTCTACTTTTGATTTTTAAGGACATTTTTCTTTCAATGCTCTAGCAAATTTTACCCATATCATGAGAAGTGGTTATATTTGTACAAATATACAAATATACGAAAACAAAGTTTCATACCTGTAGGCAATAGTCTAACTTGTCCAAACCACTTTGCCTTTACTGCTATTTTTATCCCTAATGTGTAGATGTTCCCCCCAGCTTGCAGCTCTTTGGAAAGAAATCAAATCATACCTCCTATATATATTGACATAACCTGGTTCTCGAGTATCATTTCCAGATTCTTCAGTTAACGGGGGTTGTACCTTTTCCCTAATGTGAGAGTCATTTTCCTGTATATTTCTGGATGTCTCAGGGGCTGGGAGGGGGGGAGTGAGGGGACTACACCATAGCACTCCAAGAACCCTTTTGGGATTACTCCAGTAATCAAGTATGGAAGTTATTTTCTAAGTGTAGATATGTAAGCTGTTCTTTTAAAGTAAGGTACTTTGAAAAATGTAGCATAAATTGGTACTGCTGTTAAATGGGTCGATTATAAAACTGAGCAGCTGTGTGAGGGCAGCTAACTTTGAATGCACACCTCACTGGCTGGTGTGTCTACATCTCCTGTTGTGAGCACCAGGGACTCGCGTTGCCGCGTGTTGCAACTGCATCTTTACATGGTATGATTAGTCGCTCATCTCTTTCTTAGGCACCGTTACAGCAAGGTCAAATGAAAATGAGAACAGTCCGCAAGACAATTCATAGCACAAAAAACAAAGTCATGTTAAATCTTCTCTCAAACAGTCATCTCATACGTGCATCCAAGTAGTTGACTCAGATCAGTTCAGGTGATAAAGGGAGACATTTTACCGAAAAAGCAGAGGCTTAAGGTATTATATACATTTGTATTCATTTCCTTATGTTCTTAACTTGTAAACAGAAAACAAGCCCTCTCTCTTGTGAAGTATCTTCAAAGGGCAGAGGTGCAAAAATACCTAGCTGGTAAGCCATCAATGTTTCATTTAAATCCCTGTGTTCAAAGTTAGCTGCCTTTTTGAAATAAACAAACAAAAAATACTACTGTATGTTTGAAAATGTGAATAGTATTTTTATAGCTTGTCAAAGACATGGCTAGTTGCATTTGTAAATAAGGGTAATGTTGCTTTGATTTTCTTTTGTGGACATCTTTATTTGGGACATAATGTCTTTAGGATTGATTTGTATATAAGTAATTGGCTTGTGATTGTTTCCTTTTGGTTGGAAGTTATCATTTTGACATTACTTGTGATTCTGTGTTCAGCACTATCGTGACGTGTTCAACCTCTGCACTCGCTTACACAATAGGATATGCCAATTGTGTGTGGTGTAATGTTATTTTGATTTTTTTTCTATTTTATCTATGAAGGATTATGCACTTAACACATACTAACTTTTTTAATGTTAGGTATATTTTTAGTATAATTTCCCTTATTCTTTCTTCTCCGCCAACCCTTCACCCCATTCCACTTTCCTTCCCCCAATTTCTGTTGTTATTTGAGAATGAGGGACAAACAGTATTTTAAATTTCTGTAATTAGGCTTTTCAGTTAGTTCTCAAGGATCCTCTCTTGGCTCTTGGGAGAGAACTGTACCTGTATAAGGCAATTATAGATGCGACCTGCTTTGCCTCATTCCGTACTGATCACCCCAGCTGGACAATTTGAAAACTGTTCTGCCTTTTTGTTACATGAATCTGTCAGAAATATATTTTTAATTTAATATAAATGAAATTCAATAAAATATGAAACAAATGTTCTCTTCTGTGTCAGAAATTTGTTATAAGAAAAAACAATTAGGAAAGAGGAAGACTTGGTCTAGATTTAATAATTTGAAGATGTGAATATGGGCTTATTTTTGTCCACATTTATGAACGTCATTAATTATTCCTTGGAGCGCTTCAGTTGTTTGGAATGTGATACATTCCATATGGTTTTGCAATAGTGCGTATGCCTATTGATGTGTACAGACTTACTCCTCTGTGCAGACCATGCGTCATTAACTCGGTTTGTTTCTTTGAGAACAAATATATATATATATATAATATATATTATATATATAATATATATATTAAAATATTTGGTAGGTTGTATCCAAATAACAGTAATATTTTCCTATAATTTTTTTTCTTTCTGCTCTCTTGGCAATTTACACAAATTGTTCTGGCAAATCTTTTGTTAGCAAGAATATCAAATGTTAGTGTCATGCTTAAAGAGCAGGAGAGGGAATGGGTCCATAAATAGTCAATAGACTGCTGATTTGAGATGAGCCCATGGAAATGTGTGAGAGTAATTTCAGAGACACTGATGATGTGAAAAATTTCCTCTCTTAAGTTTCTTATTCTAAATTTTCTATTTCAAATATTGTTTCTTACTCCTTCATACTGCCAAAGTGTAAGCAATTTTAAGATTCCAATAACTTCCCATTCAAGATTCTATTACTTTTTCAAACTACTTGATTATATGATATCATATGATCTCAAATGAGTCAGTAGACAGAAAATATATTTTTCAACATAGTAATTGGAGTAAGTTCTCTTAAATCTGTTCAGATATGGGTCTTTAAAGATCCTGTTGATTGCACCTCCTACTATTTGCATGGACACACACGTATTCTCTTTCTTAGATATTTAGACCCATTTATTTGGGATCACTGTCATTTTGTTGTGTTCAGGGTGAGACATGTCAAGGCATCAAGCATTTTAAGCCATTGACAGACTGAAGAAGAGGGAGAAACAACTTGTTCTAATGCTTTAAGGTACAGTTGACATTTCCAGTGACATCATATTAGTTCAAACCACAAGTTACATAGTGCTTTACCACATATATACTTATTCCACATATGTTAATTCATTTGGCTCATGACACCCTTTTGAGATAAGTGTTATTGGAATACTTCTGGTCACCAGATAAGGAAAATGAGACTAAAATAACAAATTTAGAGTCACGTGACCATGACTACTAAGTGGTTGTAGTCACCCTCAAAGCTGCATCTTCTGACTTAAATACCTTTCTTTCTTCTACTTAGTTAACCACTTCTCTTTCTTCCTCTGCAAAGAGGAACCTCATTCTGATCACAGCGTACTTCATGCTGACACGTTGACTCAATTCAAGATCACCAGTGGTCTTCATCAGTCCCGTGACAACTGATCTTATAAAACTGAAAACTCTCTGCTTTCTCCAACTACACAAGAGCAACTCATCCATGATGACGAGTCAGGTTCCTTTCATTCAAGAAAGATAAAGGCACCCTAATCATGAGTAAATAGATTTTTTAAAAATGACTGTGGGGAGAAACTGTTGATTGTATCCTTTTCTCAGGGTCTTATAAATCTGCCTAGTAAAATCACCACTTGTCCCTTACATGCATCAGAGAATATAGCATATAACTACTCTTATTTCTAGCAATTTTATTACATAATGTTAATATAAGCCAAATCTCACATGCAAAACCATAATTTTTAAATTACTTGGTTAATTTCCTAGGATTTACTACCTACTAAACGGCCACTAGAAACTTTTTCTGAAAAACAGCATAGAATCTGATCCTGATCCAATGACAAAACTTCAATCAAAACGATGATGGTAGGAGGAAAAAATCATGGAAAAGCTGTGAGTTATATAAGGGAGTAGAAGGTTAGACTCCAAAATGACTGTCACAATTCAGATTTTAATTCACAATTGTTTAATTGTATAAGCCCTGGGGAAAGATACATATCTCTGTATACAGATCTTCCTTGACTTATGATGGTGTTATGTCCTGATAAACCTAAGTTGAAAATATTGTAAACCAAAAATACATTTAATACACCTGACCTACCGAACATCATAGTTTAGCCCCGCCTCCCTTAAACGTGCTCAGATCACTTACACTAGCCTACAGTTGGGCAAACTCACCCAATACCAAGCCTGTTTTATTACAAATTGTTAAGGGGTTTCTGGGTGCCTCAGTTGGTTAAGCATCTGCCTTCGGCTCAGGTCAGGATCCTGGAGTTCAGGGATTGAGCCCTGCATCTGGCTGCCTGCTCAGTAAGGAGTCTGCTTCTCTCTCTGCCACTCCCCACCACTTGTGCTCTCCCTGTCAAATAAATTTTAAAAATCTTAAAACAATGATAATAATAATAATAATAATAATAATGATAAAGTGTTGAATCTTCATGTAATTTATTAAGTACTGTACAGAAAGTGAAAACCAGAATGGTTATATGGCTCCAGAATGGTTCTAAGTGTATCGATTGTTAGCCCTGGTGATCACATGGCTGACCGGGAGCTGTAGCTCGCGGTGCTGCCCAACATCGTGAGTATTTATGACATATCACTAGCCCGGGAGAAAACCAAAATTCAAAATTCGAAGTATGGTGTCTACTGAATGTGTTTCATTTTCTCACCATTGTGATGTTGAAAAATTAAAAGTCAAACCATCATAAGCCAGGGACTGTTTGTACATATGTATAATACACACACACACACACACACACACACACACACACACGTATACCTATACATAAATATCAAGAGAGAGACTATATAGAGACAGTATATTACATAAAATATTTCAATGTTTTTATATATTACAGAATTTCATACAGAATCTCTATTTTCAAATGATTTCACTACAAGCCCCACGATGTATATCGTACTACAACTTACACGCATAAAATTGTAAACTGAACAGGTGCATAGTTAGCTAATTGTATTTCCCTCTACAGTATCATCAAGCTGCATGATAAACCATGGGGAGCAAAGCCACTAGACAACCATCTTAAGATTAGAAACAGAAGACTGTCACCCAGATAGCAATTTTAAAGCTATAAACAGAACAATTCACTGCAAGATAGCAATCAGGAGACTGTAAACCAAATGGTACACATGAGACATGCAAATATTGAAATACCTGCTCTTGCAAGTTACCCACAGATTTTTAAAAGAAATACACTTATCTCACAAACCTGTTTCTACCTATTTATACTTCCAAGAGAAGTAGCATGTTGTACAAATTGATACAATCCAAGTTTTTTGCCTCTTTTAGGAACAAAGAAAAACAAAACTTCCAAGGTTTAAAGACATATTCTATTACCTGTCCACTGATTCCTATAAGAGCCACATATGTACCATAAAATATCCTGAAGATAAAATCTTAATATCTCATTCCAATTATCTTAAATATCTCCTCACGTCATCTTCTCCCATGTATTACAGGGATTTATTGATTCATCTTTGCCTCTACTCAGTGCAAAGCTATTGTATTTGTGTGGATTTTCAGCCATTACAACTTTAAAATAATAATAAACGTTGATTAAATATTTCACTTATGTCTGACCCTCTATTAAGAACTCTATATTCATTACCCAACTCTGTAAGTTGGGTACTATTATTTTCTTCTTTTCATAAATGAGAAAAGTAAAATTCTAGAAAGGTTCAAAAGCTTGTGCAAGGCACACAAAAAGTGGCGTAGCTGGGACATGTATCCACTCGACAACAAAATGCTTACCCCTGAAGCTGTATTGTATTTATCTTGTAATATTAATAATGAGGGAGCAGGTGTGGTTTTTCTGCAGTGCAATAAATATAAGTTTATTTTTTCCATAACAAAACATAGTGTCTTTCCCAAATCTCCCGCTTATCTAGAAGCAGCAAACACAAACTGACCAATTAAGGTTTTTTCAAAATTAATTCAAAATATATTCAGTCAATTTAAGGTTTTCTCCTATCACTTTATGTCAGGGGAGACATAACTTCTAGGGCCTATATTAATAGTTGCCAGATTCAGTAGTGATGACAAATCAACCCTAAAACATCATTGACCTATCATTTAAAGCTTCTTTCTGCTATGGGATCTGACAGCTTTCTTCCAAATGGTCCTTTAGGGGACCCATCATACTAGCTTCATCTGTGGCTCATCTGTCCCAACATGTTACCTCCAGGATTGCTGTGACAGAGAAAAGGATGTCGGGGGTTAGACAGGGGCTTTCACAGCCACAGCCTAGAAGTGACATATCACTTCCACTCACAATCCATTGGTTAAAACTAGTCACCTGGTCCTACCCACATTCAAGGTAGCTGTGGGAACATGTAGATATAAATACTGAGTGAACATAAATTCTTCCGACGCATGGCTGATGTAGTATTATGCCAACGAAGGGAAATGTCTAGTTCTTGGCCAATATATGATGATAGCATCCATTAGGATATATAACGTTGCCCTGATTTTTGGTAATGATCCTTCTTCTTGTTCTGTCTTACACCAAAATGTCTACATTCCTATCTGTTGCCCAGCTATTTGGTCTAACGCATATTCCACTACCATACACCCTTAAGGTGACCATAGTTCTTGGACTCTCCCGTTAACCCCTGAATCTTTCTAGAGGATACAGTAAAGTTTGCTTGCTCACATCACATTGAATATCTAGAAACTTGGCCCTGCTACCTGAGGCTCCCCATGCTGACATATCTACCTTATTGCTCCTGATTCAAGGATATGTGAAATTCTGTGAAGCCACTTCTCAAAGCTTCCAGCGGAAAGTGGGTAATCGCTTTCACTTCCAAACTTGACCCAAGGGAGGGTGCAGAACAAAATCATATTTCTGTGAATAGAATCAAATTCTATTCATGGGCATCCACCAGAATCTCTCATTTTCCTCTTCATCTTAGTTTTTCCTCTCCAAGTCAGAGTTTTATTGATTGCAAAGTGGGATTGGTGGGGAAGGAAGAGTATTGCAAAGAATTGGATCTATCTAATCAAAATTTTTCTAAATAGTGAATTTAAAAGCCAAGTTTTTGTTATTTTTCTAGTTCTGCTCCCCATAGTACCATGGAGATCTCCCATCTTGGGGTACGGAGGATTTCTCACTGACTTAAAAAAAAAAAAATGTGTGTTGAGGGGCAACAGTTATGTACTAGGTAGTAGGCTAAGCAAATTACATCAATCTCACTTAATCTTTATAAATTATCAGGTCAGAGCCGTATTTTAACATTTGTTAGTTCCTGATGATGGTAGGATAATAATAAATGACCCCCAGATAGAGGGAATGTAGAATTCTTTATTACTTCAGCCTGTCAGTGAGAAAGCTGCCGTGCAGGGCTACAAAGGGGGTACACCTAAAGGAAAGAGGAACAGTAAGCTGGAACTGAAGGATGCAGCTTATATGTGGCAAGCCAGACGGAGTTACAGAGATTTCTTGGGCCTTCTGTAGATTGTTTTGAATAATTCTGCAGGCCTAAGGAAGAAGGATGTTTGGCATCTGGGGCCTCTGGCAGTTGGATGTGTGTGTGTGTGTGTGTGTGTGTGTGTGTGTGTGTGTGTTGTAACCCAGGAGTGCTAGCATCTGATAAGGGAAAGGATTGGAGTGCAGGCTTAGCAAACCTCCCACAAAGGAATTTTGAGAGTTTTTAGCCATGATCTCAAAACTGAGTCAAGACAGCACTTATGAAATATTACACTACAAGGTGTCATGGCTCCTCCTTTTCAGTCAAAGTAACTGAAATACAGAAGTGCTAAGTCACTTAACCAAAGTCACACAGGTGGATCTTTGCCCTACTGGCAACAGGAACATAACTGCTTAACATTCTACAGAAAATGATCGTCTTCACTCTTATTAAATGCTATACTCCCCCTAACTCTCTGTGAATGACAGATAAAGTAGTAATCATCCTGAAAGTATTTAGTACTCCATGGGTCAGATGGGTCAACTTTACTATTGTGAGACAAATATACATTTCTGTTCCAATGTTATTTAATTGTCTAAGCTAATTCAAAGACTATGTAAGTTGAAGAATTCTATGATGAAAAATACTGATATCTAAATCAATGCTGACAAGTTCTGACCAGCTGGTACAGCGTCCCCATCCCTCCAGGCACACATAACAACATCATCGATTAGTAACATAAAAAGGGTTCTGAGGGCCACATTTCCAGAGGTTAGTCAAGTGTCAATAATGGTTCCAGGCTCTCTTGGAAGCATGTAAGGATTAAGCAACCAGACTTGATATGCTAACTCTTTTCCCACATCTGTGTTGAGATGTTTGGGGTAGGATGGGAATGTAACCCAATGATTACATTCCCCTGCCTGCCCCCTTACCGAATTCACAGCTTAAGGGAGACATTAGTGAGTATCACTCTTTGATGTAGAAGATGGCAGGTTTGATATCTAGGAAAATTCTCTCCTGCTTCCTGGGGATAGTAAACTAAAGGAAGGAGTTCTGGTGAGTTGCTTTGTATTTTTTCCCAATAAATAGATGAACCCAGGAGGCTAATTTTGTCTTGAAGTCCTTCAGTAAGGAGGGTTAGCCAAGTGGTTCTTTCTAGGCATGATGGAAATGACCCCAGAAAGTCATCAGATAGAGCACAAACTTAATATTTTACCTATCTTGGGCAAGTTGTTTTTAAAGTTACTTTAGTTTTTGGTTTACAAATAATTCATATTTATCAGATAAAATGAGAAAATACAGATGCAAAGAATAAAAATTTAAAATAATCCTATGCCATCATATCATATACATATCCTTAAATCCACACAGAATGCTTTGCAAATATGAGATTGTTTGCTATATATGTTTCATTAATAGATGTAGGATTTTTTTTTTCTCCCTCAATATATCATGATCATTTTCCAGGTCCATAAATACTCTTTTAAAAGTTTGTTTATTACAGGTACATCTTCTTGTATTGTCTGGAAATACTATATTTTTAAGCAAATTTTTTATTGATGACATCTACATTGCTCTGGCCTTTCATGTACATCATACATTATTTTCTTAGGACAAATTTTTGGAAGTAGAATTTTGGACTCAATCAGTGTGCACATTTTTTAAGAGACTGAAAGAATTGTTTAATTTGCCACCATTTACATGTCTGGCTTTGGGGGATCTTTGTGGACAAACTCAGAATCATTTAAAACAAAATAAAAACCCACAGAAGGACCAATTTTGCCAGTTCAGTTCTGGAACTCACTGTGCCAGTATTGCTAGGGATACTGACTGTGAGCTCCCTTCTCACAGAGACCTTTTGTTTTTTGTTGTTTTTTTCCAGTATGAGAGAAATGAGCAAGGAATGGGTTAACAAGCCAAGAGAAAATTGATCTGAGATCTGAGGGCCCAGATGGTTTTCTTTATAAAGTTGTCTTTAACACAAGAGGCAATTGAGCAGGGACACAGATTTTGAAGCCATAAAAATGTCTTTTCCTCATTTGAATGACTTCATCCTCAACCACAAATAGTAGCTCCAGAGTTGCCTTAGCGTTGTGTTAGGGCCCTGTGAGTCTCCCTTAGAGGGTGTGAAATATATCCCCTCAGCGTTCTTTTGCTACGTATTAAATACCCCAGCTGGCATTGATGCTACTTTGTGTTGGGGTCCATTCTTTTATTGGTCCATTCTTTAATTTATTTTATTATACCCCCCGTCACCACTAAAGATACTATTCCTGCTGCAGCAAATCAGAAAAGATAACAGATTATACTAAATTTTCTATTAAAAAATAGGGATTTTACAGCTGCACTTTGAAGATGAGATCCTTACATTTATTTACATATTTTTAAGATGAACTTATACAGGTTATGCAAATACCTTCTCTTTCTTTCTAATAGTTTTACTTGCTTACAGCTCTTGGAGAAGTAACACCACTCATTCCTACAGAAAATCAAGCCCCCCCCCCCATGAACAATTATAATGTATATTCGAAATACCAATGACACCGTGCTATCTGTTTGAAAGGAGTTGAAATTGAACTTGCCAGCCTTTCAAGCTACCGCCAAGACTGCTTCCATTCCATTCCATACTCTTCCAATAGCAGCCATTGCTACTATTTTTATATTATATCATTTCTCACACTGGTAACTGTGCTTTGAACACAATAAGAGGAGCGTCAGTTGAAGAATTTAAGATGAGAAACATTCAAATGATCTACATAAGTGGGCATTTGCATTAATGCTTGTACCAAAAGGATTCTGAAACAAAACCCAGGGGAAAGCAAGACCTTGGACAATAGGAAAACTACTCAAACTCTAATTGGGGCCCTTTTCTAAAAGGGCAAGAGAAAAATCTGGATTTTATAATAATTTTTAAAAGACATTTAAATTTTTTCCTATTTATTGAGCAAGCATTATTCATTTTTAGCATATAAATGAGGAATAATAATTTTCTGACATTGAAGAATAAATGCTTGACGAACAGTCCATGACCCCACGATAGATAGAGGAGCACCTCTAATTACCTGATGATCAAAATACGGTGTTAACAGCATAGAAACGTCACAATAGCTCCTATGCCTGATATAACCCCTTAATTCCCTGGCCAAATTAGAGAAAAGGGAAACTACATCCTTTAAACGCAAAGTTGTTTGCAAGTGAAGGTGGTGTTTGCTTCGTGTTTTATCTAAGTGTATTAGATCATAGTGAATTTCCATTTGTTTTTCTCCCGGGGCACTTGCTGTACAGATAAAAATTTTTCCAGGCAAACTCCTCTTCATTTTCAATGCTATGAGTTTTGGTAAGTCAAATGCCCTAAGTCTAAATGCTCGAACACCTCAAATCTAACTCTCCCGATAAATGTGTAATCTGGACGCAGGTGAGCATTTTATATTTAGTGAGAAAAAGTAAAGGTCATTTAGCTCTTCAAGGCATATTTTTAAATATTGCAATTTCCCTAGGTGCCAACTATTTGTTTCTTGAACGCCCTCGATATTTTATATTCACCAGCCTGGAAAGGTCATTTCCTAGAAATGTAATTCTCTTAACTGGAAATGTCCATGTTTCTCATTGTTTGTTTGGAATATAAAATATGTTAACTTGCATATAACATGCCAGAAATAGATGTGTGTGCTAATTTACACAAAGTTCACAGCCCCGAGTTGTGTGTGGGATGAAATCCATGCCGATTTTTCCATATCTTTGCAATTCTCACCTATTGAACACTGGTTTTCCAGCTTTGTTTTTCTCAGCATTGAATACTGAAATGTTAAGTTGATACACAGGACAAAAGCTCTATTAATTCCACATTCTCATATTTTTTGGATGCACATGCACCAAAAAACGAAACAAACAAAAAACACTCCAGCGTAAAATTTCACTTCTCAAAGCAGTTACACTAAGTTTTTAAAAATGTACTTAAAAATGGGATGAGATGAGAAAAAAAGGCCCTTGTGTAGCGATTAAAACTTGTATTTACAAAACAGTTGAGAAAAATATTCCTTTGGAGGGAGAAGGGAGGAACAGGCAACGTTGATAACGCTGAAAAGTCTGATGTGAATCACATGTGGCCTCCTCCCCTCCTGCTTCTTCAGAGGCTGGTTTCTCCTTGGGTTTTGTGACTATTTTCTTGCACACCTACCTGATTAAGTTTCTTGGTTAGCCACTGCTGCCTCTTTTCCTTTTGCTCCCTCTTTCTCCATAGTTTGCACGTTTTTCTTTAAAGATTTGTCTTTTTCTGTTGCCTTTTAGGCCCATCTCCTCCTGCATTCTCCGTTTATTGTCCCTTTAGCTGATTTGATCTTCCTCCTGGGCTCACGGGCAGTGGTTATGAAGGGGAGCAGTATGGCCAGAGCCTTTGGGAATCCAGGCTGCCCCAGGGCAGCCTGCTTCATGTGTCCAGATAGCAAAATTTCTTTGTAATTAGTCAGTTATTAGTATTGAATCTCTTCAGTTTGAGAGAGAAATCAATCCCCCGCATCCACACTGGGATCTACAACTTTGGAGTATGATTCATCTCAAGATGGTTTTAGCTTATTGAATTTTTTTCCTCTTCCAAATAATATTATTTGGGTGGAGGATCTTTTTCTAGGAAAATTTTTAAATATGACTATTTAAATCCATTTCTGATCTATGTGTCTGCCTGAAGGCCTGTAGAGAGTTTATTTTCTAATAAATTCTCTCAAGTTACTCCCATCCATCTCTCTTTTCCATTCCTATTTCCGTTATTCTCAGTAACCCTGACCTGAAGAGTTGACCTTAGTACCTGCAAAGTTGTTTCCTTGACTTTGATTTAGAAAAGCAATAAAAAGTCCTGGTCCTAATCCCTGCTTAATCTCTGTGTGTTCTTTTCAAATCATTTAACCTTATTGGGGCTCAGTCTCTCATGAAGTTAGCAGAATATGCCACATAAAAATATCACCTTGGGGGTATAAGACTTGCCATTCCAAAATATGCCACCTTGGGGTATTGATTATTTTGAGCTGTAGGCACTTGACAAACAACTAATGGAGGAAGACATTTTGTCTGAACTCCCCTTATCTGTCTAGAGACAGATCCTCCAAAAGGAACTCAATTGTCGTAAATCTCTTCCCCAGGAGTTTTATCAACTAAGGAAGATTGAGTCTTATCGTAGGAGAGGAGATTAGAAGTCCACACCATATCCAGATAAACTGTCACAAACTGTCATACCCCCCCATCTATTCTTCTAAGGGCTTATTCATCCTTCTTAAAAATCAGTCACTTTCCTCTAGAAAGCCTACTTTTCCACATCAAGATGGTATGCAAGCCTGAAATCTAAGCCATATTTGAGAGTTACTCATTTTTCCCTCAGTATTTCTCAGGTATGTATGAGGTATGCATGTTAATAAACTTTTTATTTTTCTCTTGTTAACCTTTTATTGCAAAGGTCTCAGCTAAAAACTTAGAAGTATAGAGGGAAAATTATCTTTCCTCCCCTACACTCATTTATAAAAACTTAGAGGTTTATTAAGTCACTACTTCTCAACCTATTTTCCCCACTAGTCCCAACTGAGCTGTCAGTCTGGACAAGATTGGCATTTCTCAAGCATTATTGTGCATGAGCATTGCCTAGTGATCTGTTACAATGCGAAAAGCATCCTGACATTGCTTTGGTCCACAGACTGCCCTTAGGCTCTGGACTGTCTACTTGCTCATTGCCAAACATATGCTCAGGGCTGCTCCTTCTTCTTTCTCGAAGGTCTTTTCCTACTCTTTATCAAGATCCTCCCTCACCTTCAATTTCCAGGTAAATGCCATCATCTTCAGTAGGTCTTTGCTAATCACTCTGCTGATTATCCAAACAGCACACCAAATTCCCCCATATTGAATTCTTATGGAGTTGTAGGATTACCAACATGGCAACTTTTCAGCTTTCACTTTTTTTTTTTTTTTTTTTTTTTTTTTTTGGTGAGCTTGTCTTATTTCTCTATTTGATTTTAAACTCCATGGAGATTGTTATCCATCCAGCCCACTGTTATTGACTCTTCCACTTTATGTCTAGAGCTGCAATTCTCAGACTTCAGGAGCACCAGAATCAACTAGAGGGTAAAGAGAAGGGCACCTGGTGGCTCAGTAGGTTAAGCATCTGACTCTTGATTTCAGCTCAGGTCATGATCTCAGGGTTGTGAGATAGAGCCCCATGTCAAGCTCTGTGCTGGGCATGGAGCCTGCTTGGGATTATCTCTCTCTCCCTCTGCTCTTTCACACCCCCACATCTCTCCCTCTCTTTAAAAAAAAGGGGGGGGAGGGAGAGAGAGAATACTGCATCCAATAAAATGGGAATAACAGTACTTACCATGCAACATTATTTTCAAGAAAAAAATCTAGCATACTTTTAGGCATGTTAAATGCATCTAATGATAGTTATCTTTCCACAGTAATAAAATACATGAATATGATGCTCATCCTCTTGAGACTTTCCAGAAGAGCTACATTTAAAATAGTTTTACTATTTTAAACAAAATCAATTTATTAATATATGTAATATAATTTATATTATTATGTCACAAATCAATAAGTTCATGCTCATAATCTTGGATTTAAATATTGATGAAGAGAGGACATAGTGTAGTAAGTGGTTAAAACAGTACTTTCTAGAGCCACATTACTCTGGTTCAATCCTGGCCTAATGACTTACATAGAAGAGTTATTTAATTTCTCTGAACTTCAGTTTGCTCCTCTCTTAAGAGGCAGTCATTTAGTGTCTACCTTGTTAATGTGTTATGGGATTCAAATAAATGATGCAGGTAAAGTGTTTCAAATAGTGCCTGGTACATATTATATATTCAAGAAACACTGATCCCCTATAATAATGATCATAGTTGGTATTAAATAAGTAAGTATTTGTTGGCTGAATTAAGGAACACAAAATGCATATTACCTTGATCAGAAACTTGGGCAAATGGTCATGGTAAGTATGAAAGGGGGTAAACCATATTTATGAAGAACTACCATGTGTCAGTTATTGTGGCAGGTTGTATTTCTCAAATTAGCCACAACAGTATTTCCTGTCCTATGTACTCTTCTGACAATATGACTTTGGCATTCCTTCCATTGAAAGGTGGGCCCTTATATTCATACATTGCATCCAAATGGGTTTGTTACCAGAGCAGAATAAAGCTATGTGACTTCCCAGTCTAAGAATGAAATGGTGGCACTATTTCCATCTGGTTCTCTTGGGACATTCATCATTGGAGGCCTGAACGGTCATGTAAGAAGTTTGAGACCACTATGTTCCGAGAAAACCTAGGCCACCTCGAGAGGCTACATGAGTCTTCTGCTGGACAGTCCCAGCTAAAGTCCCTGCCAACAGTCAGATCAACTGTCAGACATAAGAAACTGACATATGTAACTCACATGAAGATACTTCCTGATCATACCTGCCTCCAGCTGACAGGTCCTCCTAGCTAAGTCCTCCCAGCTGAGGCTCCAGACAATGGAGCAGATACAAGCTATCCCGGCTGCACCCTTCCAAATCCCTGATTCACAGTTGTTGTAAGGCAGTAAATTTTGGGATTGCTTACTACACTATTACAGAAAACCCTAACATTAACATAAACTTAATTAGCTTATTAAATGTCCACCACAATATTATGAGGCTGTGATTACTATAGCCAATTTGCTGGTGACGATACTGTCAGTAGTAAAAAGACATTTTTACAAAGGCACCAACAAGTGAATGGTGAAGCTGGGATTTTAACCCAGATCTCTTTGACTTCAATGTGTACAGACTTTTTATTATCGGGGGAGGGGGAGATTTCTTATGTCCTCCAGACAGCATTTTATTTATTTGTTTATTTACTTGCTTACTTATTTATTTTAGAGGAGGGTAGGGGCAATGGGAGAGAGAGAGAAAGAATCTTAAGCAGGCTCCACACACAGCACAGATGGAGACTGATACAGAGCTCTGACGTGGGGCTGGATCTCATGACCCTGAGATCATGACTTGAGCCAAAATCAAGACTTGAAGGCTTAGCTGTCAGCCAGCCAGTCACCCCAGCACATCATTTCAAAAAGTAAAAATCTTTATAAAGACCTGCTCATTATGTTAGGCTCTGCCTGATTTCTTTTAGGTCCTCAGAAGATGGTAATTTTCACAATCAACCAGAACTATCAGTGACAACTGTCTTTCTCGATTCAAAGATTAAATTACCAAGTCTGAAGTTCTCACATGATTTTCTGGGTATGTCCATCAGTGTCTGACTTAGGGAGGGCAGACCTAAGCACTTACCTATGGTGAGCTGAAGTGATTGCATTTTAAATCATGTAGATAAAGAAAAAGGCTCAACTGATTCTTAGATCTCATGCTGGGAAATATGTGTGGTATGTACAGTGAGCACTCATGGTATGTGGTCTGTGTGAAAGAGAAAGAGAGAGAGAAGATGAATGTTCACTTATGATTAATAACACCACGAAGACAGACAAAGGGATCCATGGCCTTAAGGGCTGACAGACGTTTCAAAGAAAGGAAGAGACTACAAGGTACTCTGTTTAATTTATCTGCTCAGTTCTGGCGACTGCTTACAGAATAAAGCCTAAAGCCCTCAGTATGGGCATAACCTGCACCATCAGCTCAAGTTCCATGATTCCTTGTCCTCCTCTACATCCTATTCAACACTTGAAACAAGTATTCCTTTCTCTGGAATTACTTCTTTACATTTCTATCTCTTTGTACTATGATATACTTAAGGGCAAGGACTATGCATTCTGTTTGTCTTTAAATTCTCAACATATAACTCAATGCCTAAAAAACAGTCACAAAGGAATGGTATTGAGTTAACAAGTCAGTTGAGAAACCATGTCATTCACAACAAATAATAAAAATAAATTTCCCTTCCCTTCTTGTCTCTCCCCCACAGGTGAGGAATGTTCCTTTGGAAGGAAAGTATGAAAAGATAATACATTACATGAGATGGAGGACAAGGTCATATTTTGAATGGTTGTGGATCTCTAGTAGATGGAGGAAGAGAGTTAATTTGAGATTGTTTCTGGAGTGGTCTTCCTCTACTTCGGGGAAAGGAAGTACGCAGCAGGGTTGCCTTTTTCATGGGAAGCCCACTATGCTTTGCAAAACCAGTAGGGCCAGAGCAGATTTCAGAAAAGCGGAAGCAAAAATCGGGTTGCTCAGGGCTGCCTTTATTAATATGGTAATAGTTAACAGTAATGTACTGATAATATGCACATAATGTGTATCAGATAGAGATAAGTGGTTTATATGAATAATCAGAGTTGACGTTCCCCAAAATCTAATAAAATAGGTCAGATTGTTGTATCTTCTTTATATACGAGATTATACCCACTCTACAGAGGTATTAAACTACAGATGGGTTATGAGCTGTCAAGACTGAATCAATAACGCTGAGATATGAGGTAGGCTTTCTGCGGAGAGAGTTGTCTATAAAAGCTTCTGGCTTTAAGATCTGCAGATCCACAAGCTTTTACCCACATTTCCAAAATCCCCCAAATTCCCAAACCTCCAAAATTTAGAAAATCTACACATTTTCTAAGTTTATGGAAAATCGATTGATGAGAAAACTTGTCCTAAACTGATGACAGAGTATTATTAAAATTGCATTTCATCTTACTTGCTGTAAAAAGCCATACATTTTGCTACAAACATACTAAGTGATTGAAGAGCTGTTTTTTTCTGCTCCTGCTGCGGTATGCATAATATACAGCATATTTACCCTGTATTATCTGCCTGAATTCCAAAAAACTATGATATCCAGAACGCATCTGGCACCCGGGAGTTCAGATCAAGAATTGCGGATACTATTCTTTACCTTTTGTTGTTCTTTTTCTGTGTGGATGGTACCTATTGGATGCAACCAAATCTTGCTTTCCTTATCTCACAGCTCTGCCTCATTCTCGTTTCTACACACTATTTCCACACAACAATTCCCTCCATTCTTATGCAAGCATGTCTCCTCCTTCAAGATTCATGCATTCTAACCAAGACACCCTCAACCTATCCTGTTGATTTCTGGATCACTTTCCACTGAAGATTCTAGCACCTGCTCACAGCTTTTCTCTCTGTTTCTATGCTCTTATATTAGCTTAAGTTTATTTTTGTGCAATGTTCCTTATACCAACTCAGCCTTAATATTTTCATCTCAGCTCTTCATCCTCAATCTCTCCCTTTTATAAACCACATCCTCACGCTTGGAATCATTTGGAACTGTCTCCACATCTAAAAAATTATGTTTCAAGATTTCTCATTGAGGCCCCAACACTCCAGCTCTCTCCTTCCATTTTGCCCAATAAATTTGTTCTCTGATATCAACCAGCACCGTGAGATCTCAATACGCTTATTTTCTCCCAATTGATCAGTGCAGTGCCTTCTCCTCATTTCCTTCCCTCCCTATCCCAGAATCTGTCATCCTGACCTCTTTCTTGGCTATATTCTCAGCATGCTTGCTCCTACTCTTCCTCGCCACCTTTCCAGAACTTTCTGTGATCATACTACCACCAAACTCTTCATGTTTGTTATGCTGAATTACTTCCTGTTTCCCCAAGGTGCTTTGCTTTCTTTTGCCTTTCTGATAATCCGTGTACTCTGTCTGCTTAGGAAGCCTCTCTCCTCTTATTGTGTCTGTCAGGGAATAGTTCAGGTGTTACTGTCTCTGGGAAGCTGCTTCCAACCTCTCCCTGGCTCTCAGCTATAACCCCAGAAAATACCGCTACCCTGCATTCCCTCAGTATCTGGGCTGCTTTATGTAGTGTATCCCCCCTGGTTACTTTCTTGCCTGACTCTCTAGGGCACTTCTGGGATGGGACTCTGTCCTTTTTGTTTTTGAATCCTCAGCTTCTAGTACGTAAAAATGCCCTGTGTATAAGTGAAAAGAATGACTATCTGAAAAGTTTCTGTAAAAGTAATAAAAACTGCCAATTTGTGTGAAATTTATATTTTGTTGCTCAGCAAAATGAATCTGGCCAAGGTAAGTACAGTTTGAATGCAAATAATGTGGTTTTTGTTATATTCCACCTACCCAGGTCTCATCTAATTCTCAGGAAATGTTTAGAAAGAAAGAAAGAAAGAAATGAGTGGCTTTATGTAGCCAAAGTAATCATGAGTAAGTCTTTGTCATTTACAGAACTGGAATATTGCGATTATGCTGGGCGGGGCTTCTGAGCCGCATCACCCCATAACTCACTTTCTGTTCCATCTCCCACGATCCTGCTCCCTTGCCAGAGCTGGCTCTGCCAGAGTTGGCTCAACCAGAGTCAGCACCCCCTGGAGAAGGCAGCCATCCAGAAGCTGGCCACCAGCAGTGATGTGACCTGACATGGCAGCTCGGCCTAACACGCCTGCTCTAAATCACACAATGAGATTGTGATCGAGTCAGATATTCTCCTGGGAAATTGGGGAACCATCCAAAGACTGACTAAGTGAGTCAGAGCGGAGGGGTGACTACAACAAATCCTCAAAATCTCAGACCACTAGTTTAGAGAATCCCATCAGATTACCAGACTCTCAAGGGTCCCAGAGCCACTGCTGTGGCCTGCACACTCAGGAAGCCTGGCTGTGGAGCTGTGTGGCCTGCTTCCTCCTTGGCATTTTTTACCTTCTATGTTTCCTCCTATTGTGTCATTTCCTTTCCTTCAGTGCCCGCGGTTCTTGGTCACGTTGCTTCGAAGACTGCAGAGGTAGCCAGACAGAGAGCTGTGGGCAGCAGAGCAAAGTTTCCTGAGCAACAGCACAAAGCTCCTAAAGGGGGAGGGGACCCGAGAGGATTGCCCAGGGGAGTTTCTAAAACTAGGGGGTTTTAATCTGATTAACCCTCCAGGTGCCTGTCACCCAACAGGTTTTTGTCCATGTGCTTCTCTACCTATCAGGTACCTGGTCACTTGGGAAAGGCTGTGGAGCTCCTTCCAGGATGGTGTAGAATCCTTTTGAGGGTGGTTTCCTCTTAGGGTGGAAGCCCCTTGTCCCTGCCTGCCTTTCTTCCAAACACCCTTCATTACTGTCAGTTGAGATAACCAAGCATGGCTTTCTTCCCGACACTCTAAAAATATCTAACAAATATTTGAATACAAAAGCCATTAAGGTGAGAGACTTTATTCCTCTCATTTACAGTCCAGCTCCAGTGCCTAGATCAGGGCCTACTACTAGAAATCTTAAGTTTGGGGACTTCATTATTTGCCAAATGAATAAATAACACATTAATTTGGTCGATTTTCTATAATTTAAGAAACTAAGTTCCATTAGGTTGGGCTTTCGGGTCTGACTGCCTATGTTTAAATAGGAAATCCTCCTCTTACTAGACACGTGACTTGACTCCTTGTCTCTGGGGTTTAGTTCAGTTTAGTTTAACATATAAAAGCAGAACACTAACGTTACTTATCTCATAGAACTGTTTTTCAAATGTGCTGAGAAAATCCAGGCAGTGCCGTGTCGGGCATGTAATAAAAACTCAGTAAATATTGATTATTATAATAATATCATTCACTGCTCGTTTTTCTTCAGGTATAATTATCCCAGGTAAGATCGTATTTGCAGAGATAAGGAATACAAGTTCACGAAGTAGAAGAATAAAGGCCAGAAGTTAGAAATCCTGGGTTCAAATCCTTTTCTCATGAACTTTGTGGCCTGAGATAAGTTAAGTTTTTGGTTCAGTTGTTCATTCTTCAAAGCGGTGTAACCAAGAACCCTGGCACTAAAGAAAAAGAAACCCTGTAACAAAAGGTCACTTTCAGCTTTAAAATTCCATGATTTTACATGAAAAGAGATGATTCAATTTAATTTATGTTGTTGCTTATTAATAACTGTAGTTAAAACATTGTTTTTGGGAAATGATGATTGATTTAGGTGTGGTTTTGAGAGTTGCTTTATTTGGGCACATAATTTCCTGGAAGGGAGGGAGGTCTACAGACTAACAACTATTTATATTATGAGTTAATTTAATTACCATGTAATAATTAAATTATTCCCATGCTCCGTGCTATGTTCATGGAGGATGTTCAATAAGTACTAACTGACTAACTGGTGTGATGTCTTAAATAGATTTGATTGACCAATGAATAATAATTAAATTTGCTAAAGCAGTCACACTGGGTGCAGCTTAGTTTTGGCAAGAAAGAAGAGGTATATTTGCCAATTCAATTGACTTCCTTTTTATTATTTAATTTGGTTTTTAAGACACCTCATAATTCAGGTGGCAAGAGTGAACATTTTTTGTAAAGTGAGCCAAATTTTCACAGTAAGTGCTGATTATGCTGGTTAAGGAGACAAATGAGACCAATTGAAGGTGTCCCTTCTTGGAGGAATGGACTGATTTTGGGGGCCCTGGGGAGATCCCTTTGGTTGTTAGGAGCAGCCCACACCTTATTGACAAGTCATTTATTCAGTTCACATGGCCCTGCAACTTTTGCTCATACCTGAGGAAGAGGGTTCTTTGAATAGCTGGAGAGCCAGGCAGCCAGTTTCTTTCTTGAGTTCTTGCCGCCTCTCAATGTGATGCCAGCATCAAAGTGTCAGCTTTCCATTTTCCCCACCCCCAGATCGCTGGCCCCTTGCTGGTCTCCATTAATCCCTTAGAACTAATCTAATGACTCCCTCAGAGGCACTAGCTCTTAGGATAATTCTGAAGATAATTTCACACAATCTTTTCCGTGAGTTTCGGTTTTGAAAAACAAAAACCAGGAAGTAAAATTGAAGGCGGGTCCCACTTTTTACACTATCACAACCCTCCTCTGAGGCAAGGGAACACCTAGCATTCTATCTGACTAAATGGT
Organism: Ursus arctos; assembly: GCF_023065955.2. Taxonomy (NCBI): domain Eukaryota; kingdom Metazoa; phylum Chordata; class Mammalia; order Carnivora; family Ursidae; genus Ursus; species Ursus arctos. Next base: position 84,845,926 of record NW_026622763.1, on the reverse strand, counting down.
AGAAGGAAAATACTGGAAGACAAACACAAAGAAGTACCTTAAAAATGTTTTTACCATGAGGTACATATCCACTGAGTCAGCTTCACCGAAACCCATGGTAACACTGATTCAAGGTTCTCCTTAAAATTGTCTTTTTTGGCTTTATCTTTTCAGGATCATTTTGGCTAGTAAATTTTCAAATGCCTGGGGCTATTAATTAAAATGTATCCAGCCAGATGTTTTTACTTTAATACCAGGATTAGTTCTTTTATTTACATCCTACTTTACCAAGCATTTATGTACCATATATCAATTGGTCACTCTGATCCCCTGTGCTATATGGAATGCAAGCATTATTAACAGATTACTAATACTATTTGTAGTAGGATAAACATATAATCAAGGGATGTTTAACGACTGAACAATCTCAAAGTTATCAAGGCGCAGAAACTAGGAAAGGGGGTTTCAGATTCTGAGCTTAACCCTCTCCCCTGCTTCTGTTACTCCTCTTGCCACCAGGGCCGTTGGCTCACTTGCAGGAGAAACTGAACTAAGCTGTCAGGACGTGAGCAATTAAATTTTACTTGACTGGAGATAGAGAAGAAACACTATTTCTTAGACACTGAGAGACATAAAGGATACAAGAATGAAGCAACGATAATCAGCTGACAGATTAGGATGCGAAGTTCCTCTTCCAAATATCTTTGTCATCTTCACACTCCTCACAGGAATTCGCTGGGTATAAGCTATTATTTTTAACACCTTGGAGGTTCAACCTGTGAAAGAAAGGCATAAGGAAAGCTTCATAAACAAGTAAGCTGGACTTTAATTTAAAGCTTAAAGCATAAGCACCAAAATCTTAAACTCATACGGCTGTGTCCCCGGGTTAAAGTATTGTG